>NW_027645478.1:0-371000 GCF_951640355.1 Cnephaeus nilssonii | reverse complement strand
CTTTGACCAGGATTTCCTTGTCAGGAAACAGTGCGTTACAGATATTAAGGCCCTTTATTCACGTATTCCTAGCGTTTGAAGCACTTTCTTAGATATTAACCTGGGTTATCATTGTGAATTACCCGAGTTGGGGTCTCTCTCTTCCAGTGTCTCAAGCTCCTTCCTTGTGAATTCCAATCTGGTGAAACAGCGTTTATTACAAATATACCAGCACTTTAACCGTTATTACCACTTGAAAGGCTACCCTACCTTTCACAGCGCTTTGGTTACAGATTCTCAGTATTTCAAAATTCAGTAGAGATGTTCGGGATCGAAAACGTATTCCAAGAGTTCTAGAGTCACTCTGACAAATCCCCCTGGTCGTTGTTTTGAGCTCTGAGAGTTTTCTTTTTAACACGGGTGTCATACCGGCTTTTTAAAGGCACGTTAAAACACCAATCGGATAAGCCGAACCCGGTTTGGCTCAGTGGATAGAGCGTCGGTCTGCGGACTGAAGGGTCCCGGGTTCCATTCCGGTCAAGGGCACGTCCATCCGTTGCGGGCACATCCTCGGCAGGGGGTGTTTGCAGGAGGAGGCAGCTGGTCGATATGTTTCCAGCTCTCTGTCCCTCTGCTTTCCTCTCTGTAAAAAGTCAATAAGATATATTAAAAAACAAACAAACACACACAAAATACACTACTTTGGACCCTAGCCCAACTACCATTTTGATTTCATAGTGTTCTCCATACTTTCATACTATTCTATAGCTCTACGAAAATGAGTTTTGCAGTGTTTCACCAAAACCTTTTCCTGAAAACGCCAACTCCTTTGGACGGGAAAAATAAATGTAAACAGTGCCACACTCGGTTCTCAGCTGTTTGAACAACATTTCCCAGGGACAAAATTGTGCTATTCAGACATTCAGTCTATTGTAATATGTGTTCCCAGTGTGTGAAGCACATTTCTCATTATTTCCCTAGTCTGGAGTTGTAAATCCTCAGTGCTACACTCCAATTTGTCCAGTGATTGAAGCTCATTCGTTGTGAATAGCCAACGTTACTACACCGTGACCGTAACCCTGTCCCTAACCCTCTGACCCCAACCCTAAACCTATGCCTAGCCTGAGCCTGAACCCTACCCAGCCCGAACCCTTATCGTAACCCTAACCCTAGCCAGAACCCCAATTCTCTAACCCTAACACCACAACGAACCTTGGTGACATCGTCTCTCCCAGCTGGTCCCCTGGCCAAAGCATGATCACCTGGGATCAATTGAACCTGCCCACGTGGCCCCTCTCCCCTTGGTGACATCATCACTTCCGCTTTCATGGCCTCAGCAGGCTTCTTTCAAAGACGCCAACTCATGGCCCTGAAGTATAAATGTAACCAGTATCCAACTCGGTTCTATGTTCTTTGAGCAGGATTTCCTTGTCAGGAAACAGTGCGTTACAGATATTAAGGCCCTTTATTCACGTATTCCTAGCGTTTGAAGCACTTTCTTAGATATTAACCTGGGTTATCATTGTGAATTTCCCGAGTTAGGGTCTCTCTCTTCCAGTGTCTCAAGCTCCTTCCTTGTGAATTCCAATTTGGTGAAACAGCGTTCATTACAAATATACCAGCACTTTAACCGTTATTACCTCTTGAAAGGCTACCCTACCTTTCACAGCGCTTTGGTTACAGATTCTCAGTATTTCAAAATTCAGTAGAGATGTTCGGGTTCGAAAACGTATTCCAGGAGTTCTAGAGTCACTCTGACAAATCCCCCTGGTCCGTTGTTTTGAGCTCTGAGAGTTTTCTTTTTAACACGGGTGTCATACCGGCTTTTTAAAGGCACGTTAAAACACCACTGGGATAAGCCGAAACCGGTTTGGCTCAGTGGATAGAGCGACGGTCTGAGGACTGAAGGGTCCCGGGTTCGATTCCGGTCAAGGGCACGTCCATTGGTTGCGGGCACATCCCCGGCAGGGGGTGTTCGCAGGAGGAGGCAGCTTGTCGATATGTTTCCAGCTCTCTGTCCCTCTGCTTTCCTCTCTGTAAAAAGTCAATAAGATATATTAAAAAACAAACAAACACACACAAAATACACTACTTGGGACCCTAGCCCAACTACCATTTTGATTTCATAGTGTTCTCCATACTTTCATACTATTCTATAGCTCTACGAAAATGAGTTTTGCAGTGTTTCACCAAAACCTTTTCCTGAAAACGCCAACTCCTTTGGACGGGAAAAATAAATGTAAACAGTGCCACACTCGGTTCTCAGCTGTTTGAACAACATTTCCCAGGGACAAAATTGTGCTGTTCAGACATTCAGTCTATTGGAATATGTGTTCCCAGTGTGTGAAGCACATTTCTCAATATTTCCCTAGTCTGGAGTTGTAAATCCTCAGTGCTACACTCCAATTTGTCCAGTGATTGAAGCTCATTCGTTGTGAATAGCCAACGTTACTACACCGTGACCGTAACCCTGTCCCTAACCCTCTGACCACAACCCTAAACCTATGCCTAGCCTGAGCCTGAACCCTACCCAGCCCGAACCCTTATCGTAACCCTAACCCTAGCCAGAACCCCAATTCTCTAACCCTAACACCACAAGGAACCTCGGTGACATCGTCACTCCCAGCTGGTCCCCTGGCCAAAGCATGATCACCTGGGATCAATTGAACCTGCCCACGTGGCCCCTCCCCCCTTGGTGACATAATCACTTCCGCTTTCATGGCCTTAGCAGGCTTCTTTCAAAGACGCCAACTCATGGCCCTGAAGTATAAAAGTAACTAGTATCCAACTCGGTTCTATGTTCTTTGCGCACGATTTCCTTGTCAGGAAACAGTGCGTTACAGATATTAACGCCCATTATTCACGTATTCCTAGCGTTTGAAGCACTTTCTTAGATATTAACCTGGGTTATCATTTTGAATTTTCCGAGTTGGGGTCTCTCTCTTCCAGTGTCTCAAGCTCCTTCCTTGTGAATTCCAATCTGGTGAAACAGCGTTTATTACAAATATACCAGCACTTTAACCTTTATTAACAATTGAAAAGCTACCCTACCTTTCACAGCGCTTTGGTTACAGATTCTCAGTATTTCAAAATTCAGTAGAGATGTTCGGGATCGAAAACGTATTCCAGGAGTTCTAGAGTCACTCTGACAAATCCCCCTGGTCCGTTGTTTTGAGCTCTGAGAGTTTTCTTTTTAACACGGGTGTCATACCGGCTTTTTAAAGGCACGTTAAAACACCACTCGGATAAGCCGAAACCGGTTTGGCTCAGTGGATAGAGCGACGGTCTGCGGACTGAAGGGTCCCGGGTTCGATTCCGGTCAAGGGCACGTCCATTGGTTGCGGGCACATCCCCGGCAGGGGGTGTTTGCAGGAGGAGGCAGCTGGTCGATATGTTTCCAGCTCTCTGTCCCTCTGCTTTCCTCTCTGTAAAAAGTCAATAAGATATATTAAAAAACAAACAAACACACACAAAATACACTACTTGGGACCCTAGCCCAACTACCATTTTGATTTCATAGTGTTCTCCATACTTTCATACTATTCTATAGCTCTACGAAAATGAGTTTTGCAGTGTTTCACCAAAACCTTTTCCTGAAAACGCCAACTCCTTTGGACGGGAAAAATAAATGTAAACAGTGCCACACTCGGTTCTCAGCTGTTTGAACAACATTTCCCAGGGACAAAATTGTGCTGTTCAGACATTCAGTCTATTGGAATATGTGTTCCCAGTGTGTGAAGCACATTTCTCAATATTTCCCTAGTCTGGAGTTGTAAATCCTCAGTGCTACACTCTAATTTGTCCAGTGATTGAAGCTCATTCGTTGTGAATAGCCAACGTTACTACACCGTGACCGTAACCCTGTCCCTAACCCTCTGACCCCAACCCTAAACCTATGCCTAGCCTGAGCCTGAACCCTACCCAGCCCGAACCCTTATCGTAACCCTAACCCTAGCCAGAACCCCAATTCTCTAACCCTAACACCACAAGGAACCTCGGTGACATCGTCACTCCCAGCTGGTCCCCTGGCCAAAGCATGATCACCTGGGATCAATTGAACCTGCCCACGTGGCCCCTCCCCCCTTGGTGACATCATCACTTCCGCTTTCATGGCCTTAGCAGGCTTCTTTCAAAGACGCCAACTCATGGCCCTGAAGTATAAAAGTAACCAGTATCCAACTCGGTTCTATGTTCTTTGCGCACGATTTCCTTGTCAGGAAACAGTGCCTTACAGATATTAAGGCCCTTTATTCACGTATTCCTAGCGTTTGAAGCACTTTCTTAGATATTAACCTGGGTTATCATTGTGAATTTCCCGAGTTGGGGTCTCTCTCTTCCAGTGTCTCAAGCTCCTTCCTTGTGAATTCCAATTTGGTGAAACAGCGTTTATTACAAATATACCAGCACTTTAACCGTTATTACCACTTGAAAGGCTACCCTACCTTTCACAGCGCTTTGGTTACAGACTCTCAGTATTTCAAAATTCAGGAGAGATGTTCGGGTTCGAAAACGTATTCCAGGAGTTCTAGAGTCGCTCTGACAAATCCCCCTGGTCCGTTGTTTTGAGCTCTGAGAGTTTTCTTTTTAACAAGGGTGTCATACCGGCTTTTTAAAGGCACGTTAAAACACCACTGGGATAAGCCGAAAGCGGTTTGGCTCAGTGGATAGAGCGTCGGTCTGCGGACTGAAGGGTCCCGGGTTCGATTCCCGTCCAGGGCACGTCCATTGGTTGCGGGCACATCCCCGGCAGGGGGTGTTTGCAGGAGGAGGCAGCTGGTCGATATGTTTCCAGCTCTCTGTCCCTCTGCTTTCCTCTCTGAACAAAGTCAATAAGATATATTGAAAAACAAACAAACAAACACAAAATACACTACTTGGGACCCTAGCCCAACTACCATTTTGATTTCATAGTGTTCTCCATACTTTCATTCTATTCTATAGCTCTACGAAAATGAGTTTTGCAGTGTTTCACCAAAACCTTTTCCTGAAGACGCCAACTCCTTTGGACGGGAAAAATAAATGTAAACAGTGCCACACTCGGTTCTCAGCTGTTTGAACAACATTTCCCAGGGACAAAATTGTGCTGTCCAGATATTCAGTCTATTGGAATATGTGTTCCTAGTGTGTGAAGCACCTTTCTCAATATTTCCCTAGTCTGGAGTTGTAAGTCCTCAGTGGTACACTCCAATTTGTCCAGTGATTGAAGCTCATTCGTTGTGAATAGCCAACGTTACTACACCGTGACCGTAACCCTGTCCCTAACCCTCTGAGCCCAACCCTTTACCTATGCCTAACCTGAGCCTGAACCCTACCCAGCCCGAACCCTTATCGTAACCGTAACCCTAGCCAGAACCCCAATTCTCTAACCCGAACACCACAACGAACCTCGGTGACATCGTCACTCCCAGCTGGTCCCCTGGCCAAAGCATGATCACCTGGGATCAATTGAACCTCCCCCCTTGGTGACATCATCACTTCCGCTTTCATGGCCTTAGCAGGCTTCTTTCAAAGACGCCAACTCATGGCCCTGAACTATAAATGTAACCAGTATCCAACTCGGTTCTATGTTCTTTGAGCACGATTTCCTTGTCAGGAAACAGTGCCTTACAGATATTAAGGCCCTTTATTCACGTATTCCTAGCGTTTGAAGCACTTTCTTAGATATCAACCTGGGTTATCATTGTGAATTTCCCGAGTTGGGGTCTCTCTCTTCCAGTGTCTCAAGCTCCTTCCTTGTGAATTCCAATTTGGTGAAACAGCGTTTATAACAAATATACCAGCACTTTAACCGTTATTACCACTTGAAAGTCTACCCTACCTTTCACAGCGCTTTGGTTACAGACTCTCAGTATTTCAAAATTCAGGAGAGATGTTCGGGTTCGAAAACGTATTCCAGGAGTTCTAGAGTCGCTCTGACAAATCCCCCTGGTCCGTTGTTTTGAGCTCTGAGAGTTTTCGTTTTAACACGGGTCTCATACCGGCTTTTTAAAGGCACGTTAAAACACCACTCGGATAAGCCGAAAGCGGTTTGGCTCAGTGGATAGAGCGTCGGTCTGCAGACTGAAGGGTCCCGGGTTCGATTCCCGTCCAGGGCACGTCCATTGGTTACGGGCACATCCCCGGCAGGGGGTGTTTGCAGGAGGAGGCAGCTGGTCGATATGTTTCCAGCTCTCTGTCCCTCTGCTTTCCTCTCTGTACAAAGTCAATAAGATATATTGAAAAACAAACAAACAAACACAAAATACACTACTTGGGACCCTAGCCCAACTACCATTTTGATTTCATAGTGTTCTCCATACTTTCATTCTATTCTATAGCTCTACGAAAATGAGTTTTGCAGTGTTTCACCAAAACCTTTTCCTGAAAACGCCAACTCCTTTGGACAGGAAAAATAAATGTAAACAGTGCCACACTCGGTTCTCAGCTGTTTGAACAACATTTCCCAGGGACAAAATTGTGCTGTTCAGATATTCAGTCTATTGGAATATGTGTTCCTAGTGTGTGAAGCACATTTCTCAATATTTCCCTAGTCTGGAGTTGTAAGTCCTCAGTGGTACACTCCAATTTGTCCAGGGATTGAAGCTCATTCGTTGTGAATAGCCAACGTTACTACACCGTGACCGTAACCCTGTCCCTAACCCTCTGAGCCCAACCCTTTACCTATGCCTAACCTGAGCCTGAACCCTACCCAGCCCGAACCCTTATCGTAACCCTAACCCTAGCCAGAACCCCAATTCTCTAACCCGAACACCACAACGAACCTCGGTGACATCGTCACTCCCAGCTGGTCCCCTGGCCAAAGCATGATCACCTGGGATCAATTGAACCTCCCCCCTTGGTGACATCATCACTTCCGCTTTCATGGCCTTAGCAGGCTTCTTTCAAAGACGCCAACTCATGGCCCTGAACTATAAATGTAACCAGTATCCAACTCGGTTCTATGTTCTTTGAGCACGATTTCCTTGTCAGGAAACAGTGCCTTACAGATATTAAGGCCCTTTATTCACGTATTCCTAGCGTTTGAAGCACTTTCTTAGATATTAACCTGGGTTATCATTGTGAATTTCCCGAGTTGGGGTCTCTCTCTTCCAGTGTCTCAAGCTCCTTCCTTGTGAATTCCAATTTGGTGAAACAGCGTTTATCACAAATATACCAGCACTTTAACCGTTATTACCACTTGAAAGTCTACCCTACCTTTCACAGCGCTTTGGTTACAGACTCTCAGTATTTCAAAATTCAGGAGAGATGTTCGGGTTCGAAAACGTATTCCAGGAGTTCTAGAGTCGCTCTGACAAATCCCCCTGGTCCGTTGTTTTGAGCTCTGAGAGTTTTCTTTTTAACACGTGTGTCATACCGGCTTTTTAAAGGCACGTTAAAACACCACTCGGATAAGCCGAAAGCGGTTTGGCTCAGTGGATAGAGCGTCGGTCTGCGGACTGAAGGGTCCCGGGTTCGATTCCCGTCCAGGGCACGTCCATTGGTTGCGGGCACATCCCCGGCAGGGGGTGTTTGCAGGAGGAGGCAGCTGGTCGATATGTTTCCAGCTCTCTGTCCCTCTGCTTTCCTCTCTGAACAAAGTCAATAAGATATATTGAAAAACAAACAAACAAACACAAAATACACTACTTGGGACCCTAGCCCAACTACCATTTTGATTTCATAGTGTTCTCCATACTTTCATTCTATTCTATAGCTCTACGAAAATGAGTTTTGCAGTGTTTCACCAAAACCTTTTCCTGAAGACGCCAACTCCTTTGGACGGGAAAAATAAATGTAAACAGTGCCACACTCGGTTCTCAGCTGTTTGAACAACATTTCCCAGGGACAAAATTGTGCTGTTCAGACATTCAGTCTATTGGAATATGTGTTCCCAGTGTGTGAAGCACATTTCTCAATATTTCCCTAGTCTGGAGTTGTAAATCCTCAGTGCTACACTCTAATTTGTCCAGTGATTGAAGCTCATTCGTTGTGAATAGCCAACGTTACTACACCGTGACCGTAACCCTGTCCCTAACCCTCTGACCCCAACCCTAAACCTATGCCTAGCCTGAGCCTGAACCCTACCCAGCCCGAACCCTTATCGTAACCCTAACCCTAGCCAGAACCCCAATTCTCTAACCCTAACACCACAAGGAACCTCGGTGACATCGTCACTCCCAGCTGGTCCCCTGGCCAAAGCATGATCACCTGGGATCAATTGAACCTGCCCACGTGGCCCCTCCCCCCTTGGTGACATCATCACTTCCGCTTTCATGGCCTTAGCAGGCTTCTTTCAAAGACGCCAACTCATGGCCCTGAAGTATAAAAGTAACCAGTATCCAACTCGGTTCTATGTTCTTTGCGCACGATTTCCTTGTCAGGAAACAGTGCCTTACAGATATTAAGGCCCTTTATTCACGTATTCCTAGCGTTTGAAGCACTTTCTTAGATATTAACCTGGGTTATCATTGTGAATTTCCCGAGTTGGGGTCTCTCTCTTCCAGTGTCTCAAGCTCCTTCCTTGTGAATTCCAATTTGGTGAAACAGCGTTTATTACAAATATACCAGCACTTTAACCGTTATTACCACTTGAAAGGCTACCCTACCTTTCACAGCGCTTTGGTTACAGATTCTCAGTATTTCAAAATTCAGTAGAGATGTTCGGGTTCGAAAACGTATTCCAGGAGTTCTAGAGTCACTCTGACAAATCCCCCTGGTCCGTTGTTTTGAGCTCTGAGAGTTTTCTTTTTAACACGGGTGTCATACCGGCTTTTTAAAGGCACGTTAAAACACCAGTCGGATAAGCCGAAAGCGGTTTGGCTCAGTGGATAGAGCGTCGGTCTGCGGACTGAAGGGTCCCGGGTTCGATTCCGGTCAAGGGCACGTCCATTGGTTGCGGGCACATCCCCGGCAGGGGGTGTTTGCAGGAGGAGGCAGCTGGTCGATATGTTTCCAGCTCTCTGTCCCTCTGCTTTCCTCTCTGTAAAAAGTCAATAAGATATATTAAAAAACAAACAAACACACACAAAATACACTACTTGGGACCCTAGCCCAACTACCATTTTGATTTCATAGTGTTCTCCATACTTTCATACTATTCTATAGCTCTACGAAAATGAGTTTTGCAGTGTTTCACCAAAACCTTTTCCTGAAAACGCCAACTCCTTTGGACGGGAAAAATAAATGTATACAGTGCCACACTCGGTTCTCAGCTGTTTGAACAACATTTCCCAGGGACAAAATTGTGCAGTTCAGACATTCAGTCTATTGGAATATGTGTTCCTAGTGTGTGAAGCACATTTCTCAATATTTCCCTAGTCTGGAGTTGTAAATCCTCAGTGCTACACTCCAATTTGTCCAGTGAATGAAGCTCATTCGTTGTGAATAGCCAACGTTACTACACCGTGACCGTAACCCTGTCCATAACCCTCTGACCCCAACCCTAAACCTATGCGTAACCTGAGCCTGAACCCTACCCAGCGCGAACCCTTATCGTAACCCTAACCCTAGCTAGAACCCCAATTCTCTAACCCTAACACCACAACGAACCACGGTGACATCGTCACTCCCAGCTGGTCCCCTGGCCAAAGCATGATCACCTGGGATCAATTGAACCTGCCCACGTGGCCCCTCCCCCCTTGGTGACATCATCACCTCCGCTTTCATGGCCTTAGCAGGCTTCTTTCAAAGACGCCAACTCATGGCCCTGAAGTATAAATGTAACCAGTATCCAACTCGGTTCTATGTTCTTTGAGCACGATTTCCTTGTCAGGAAACAGTGCGTGACAGATATTAAGGCCCTTTATTCACGTATTCCTAGCGTTTGAAGCACTTTCTTAGATATTAACCTGGGTTATCATTGTGAATTTCCCGAGTTGGGGTCTCTCTCTTCCAGTGTCTCAAGCTCCTTCCTTGTGAATTCCAATTTGGTGAAACAGCGTTTATAACAAATGTACCAGCACTTTAACCGTTATTACCACTTGAAAGGCTACCCTACCTTTCACAGCGCTTTGGTTACAGATTCTCAGTATTTCAAAATTCAGTAGAGATGTTCGGGTTCGAAAACGTATTCCAGGAGTTCTAGAGTCGCTCTGACAAATCCCCCTGGTCCGTTCTTTTGAGCTCTGAGAGTTTTCTTTTTAACACGGGTGTCATACCGGCTTTTTAAAGGCACGTTAAAACACCACTTTGATAAGCCGAACCCGGTTTGGCTCAGTGGATAGAGTGTCGGTCTGCGGACTGAAGGGTCCTGGGTTCGATTCCGGGCAAGGGCACGTCCATCGGTTGCGGGCACATCCCCGGCAGGCGGTGTTTGCAGGAGGAGGCAGCTGGTCCATATGTTTCCAGCTCTCTGTCCCTCTGCTTTCCTCTCTGTAAAAAGTCAATAAGATATATTAAAAAAACAAACAAACACACACAAAATACACTACTTGGGACCCTAGCCCAACTACCATTTTGATTTCATAGTGTTCTCCATACTTTCATACTATTCTATAGCTCTACGAAAATGAGTTTTGCAGTGTTTCACCAAAACCTTTTCCTGAAAACGCCAACTCCTTTGGACGGGAAAAATAAATGTAAACAGTGCCACACTCGGTTCTCAGCTGTTTGAACAACATTTCCCAGGGACAAAATTGTGCAGTTCAGACATTCAGTCTATTGGAATATGTGTTCCTAGTGTGTGAAGCACATTTCTCAATATTTCCCTAGTCTGGAGTTGTAAATCCTCAGTGCTACACTCCAATTTGTCCAGTGAATGAAGCTCATTCGTTGTGAATAGCCAACGTTACTACACCGTGACCGTAACCCTGTCCATAACCCTCTGACCCCAACCCTAAACCTATGCGTAACCTGAGCCTGAACCCTACCCAGCGCGAACCCTTATCGTAACCCTAACCCTAGCCAGAACCCCAATTCTCTAACACTAACACCACAACGAACCACGGTGACATCGTCACACCCTGCTGGTCCCCTGGCCAAAGCATGTTCACCTGGGATCAATTGAACCTGCCCACGTGGCCCCTCCCCCCTTGTTGACATCATCACCTCCGCTTTCATGGCCTTAGCAGGCTTCTTTCAAAGACGCCAACTCATGGCCCTGAAGTATAAATGTAACCAGTATCCAACTAGGTTCTATGTTCTTTGAGCAGGATTTCCTTGTCAGGAAACAGTGCGTTACAGATATTAAGGCCCTTTATTCACGTATTCCTAGCGTTTGAAGCACTTTCTTAGATATTAACCTGGGTTATCATTGTGAATTTCCCGAGTTGGGGTCTCTCTCTTCCAGTGTCTCAAGCTCCTTCCTTGTGAATTCCAATTTGGTGAAACAGCGTTTATCACAAATATACCAGCACTTTAACCGTTATTACCACTTGAAAGTCTATCCTACCTTTCACAGCGCTTTGGTTACAGATTCTCAGTATTTCAAAATTCAGTAGAGATGTTCGGGTTCGAAAACGTATTCCAGGAGTTCTAGAGTCACTCTGACAAATCCCCCTGGTCCGTTGTTTTGAGCTCTGAGAGTTTTCTTTTTAACACGGGTGTCATACTGGCTTTTTAAAGGCACGTTAAAACACCGCTCGGAGAAGCCGAAAGCGGTTTGGCTCAGTGGATAGAGCGTCGGTCTGCGGACTGAAGGGTCCCGGGTTTGATTCCGGTCAAGGGCACGTCCATTTGTTGCGGGCACATCCCCGGCAGGGGGTGTTTGCAGGAGGAGGCAGCTGGTGGATATGTTTCCAGCTCTCTGTCCCTTTGCTTTCCTCTCTGTACAAAGTCAATAAGATATATTAAAAAACAAACAAACAAACACAAAATACACTACTTGGAACCCTAACCCAACTAACATTTTGATTTCATAGTGTTCTCAATACTTTCATACTATTCTATAGCTCTACGAAAATGACTTTTGCAGTGTTTCACCAAAACCTTTTTCCTGAAAACGCCAACTCCTTTTGACGGGAAAAATAAATGTAAACAGTGCCACACTCGGTTCTCAGCTGTTTGTTTTTTTTTTGTTTTTTTTTTTCTTTTTTTTTTTCCAATTTTTTTTATTAAGGTATTATATGTGTACATATCTTGCCATTGCCCGCCCCCACCCCACTCCCATATATGCCCTCACCCCCCAGCGTTTTGCGTCCATTGGTTATGCTTATATGCATGCATACAAGTCCTTTGATTGATCTCTTATCTCCCCCATCTCTCCCTAACCTTCCCCCTGTAATTTGACAGTCTGTTTGATGCTTTACTGTCTCTGTATCTATCTTTTTGTTCAATTTTTATAATGTTCTTTATTATCCATAAATGAGTGAGATCATGTGGTATTTTTCTTTCATTGACTGACTTATTTCACTTAACATAATGTTCTCCAATTCCATCCAGGTTGCTGCAAATGATGAGAATTCCTTCTTTTTTATGGCAGCATAGTATTCCATTGTGTAGATGTACCACAGTTTTCTGATCCAGTCATCTGCTGACGGGCACCTAGGCTGTTTCCAAATCTTAGCTATGGTGAATTGTGCTGCTATGAACATAGGGGTGCATATATCCTTTCTGATTGGTGTTTCTAGTTTCTTCGGATATATTCCCAGGAGTGGGATTACTGGGTCAAATGGGAGTTCCATTTTCAGTTTTTTGAGGAAACTCCATACTGTTCTCCACAGTGGCTGCACCAATCTGCATTCCCACCAGCAGTGCACGAGGGTTCCTTTTTCTCCGCATCCTCGCCAACACTTGTCGTTTGTTGATTTGTTGATGATAGCCATTCTGACAGGTGTAAGATGGTACCGCATTGTTGTTTTGATTTGCATCTCTCGGATAATTAGTGACGTTGAGCATGTTTTCATGTGTCTCTTGGCCTTCCTTCTGTCTTCTTTTGAAAAGATTCTATTTAGGTCTGTTGCCCATTTTTTTATTGGATCATTTATCTTCCTTTTATTAAGTTGCATAAGCTGCCTGTAGATGTTGGAGATTAAACCTTTATCAGTGATGCCATTTGCAAATATGTTCTCCCATGTAGTGGGCCTTCTTGTTGTTTTGTTGATGGTTTCTTTTGCTGTGAAAAAGCTTTTTATTTTTATGTAGTCCCATTTGTTAATTTTCTCTTTAGCTTCCACTGCCCTAGGAGCAGTGTCAGTGAAGAATTTCTTTTGGCATATGTCTGAGATTTTGCTGCCTGTGGATTGCTCTAGTATTTTTATGGTTTCCCGTCTTATGTTTAAGTCCTGTATCCATTTTGAGTTTATTTTTGTGTATGGCGTAAGTTGGTGATCAAGCTTCATTTTTTTGCATGTATCTGTCCAATTTTCCCAACACCATTTATTGAAGAGACTGTCTTTATTCCATTGTATGTTCATGCCTCCTTTGTCAAATATTAATTGAGCATAGTGGTTTGGGTCGATATCTGGATTCTCTATTCTGTTCCATTGATCTATATGTCTGTTCTTGTGCCAGTACCAGGCTGTTTTGAGAACAGTGGCTTTGTAATACAGCTTGAAATCTGGTATTGAGATCCCTCCTACTTTATTCTTCTTTCTCAGGATTGCTGTGGCTATTCGGGGTCTTTTTTTATTCCAGATGAATTTTTGGAGAGTTCTTTCAAGGTCTGTGAAATATGCCGTTGGTATTTTAATGGGGAGTGCATTGAATCTATAGATTGCTTTGGGTAGTATGGACATTTTAATGATGTTGATTCTACCAATCCATGAACATGGTATGTTCTTCCATCTGTTTACGTCTTCCTCTATCTCTTTTTTCAGTGTCCTGTAGTTTTCCGTGTATAGGTCTTTTACCTCCTTAGTTAAGTTTATTCCTAGGTATCTTAATTTTTTTGGAGCGATGGTAAATGGGATTGCCTTTTTAGTCTCTCTTTCTGTAAGTTCACTATTGGTGTATAGAAAGGCCATAGATTTCTTGGCGTTAATTTTGTATCCTGCTACGTTGCCGAATTCATTTATTAAATCTATTAGTTTTTTGACGGAGTCTTTCGGATTTTTTATGTACAATATCATGTCGTCTGCAAATAAAGACAGCTTTACTTGTTCTTTTCCAATTTGGATGCCTTTTATTTCTTCTTCTTGTCTAATTGCAATGGCTAATACTTCCAGTACTATGTCAAACAGGAGTGGTGAGAGTGGGCATCCCTGTCTTGTTCCTGTTCTTAGGGGAAATGTTTTTAGTTTTTGTCCATTGAGTATGATGTTTGCTGTGGGTTTATCATATATAGCTTTTATTATGTTGAGGTATGAGCCATCTATTCCCACCTTGTTGAGAGTTTTTATCAAGAAAGGGTGTTGGATTTTGTCAAATGCTTTTTCTGCATCAATTGATATGACTATGTGATTTTTATCTTTCAATTCGTTTATGTGATGTATCACGTTTATTGATTTGCGGATATTGTACCATCCTTGCATTCCTGGGATAAATCCTACTTGGTCATGGTGTATGATCTTTCTGATGTACTGCTGGAGCCGATTTGCTAGAATTTTGTTGAGGATTTTGGCATCTATGTTCATGAGGGATATTGGTCTGTAATTCTCTTTCATTGTGTTGTCTTTATCTGGTTTTGGTATTAGGGTGATGCTGGCTTCATAGAAGGAGCTTGGAAGTGTTCCTTCCACTTGAATTTTTTGGAATAGTCTGAGGAGGATAGGTTTTAGTTCTTCCTTGAATGTTTGGTAAAACTCTCCTGTGAAGCCATCAGGCCCCGGGCTTTTGTTTGCCGGAAGCTTTTTGATGACTGCTTCAATTTCGTCCATAGTTATTGGCCTATTGAGCTGTTTAGATTCTTCTTGATTGATTTTTGGAAGGTTATATTTTTCTAGGAATATGTCCATTTCCTCCAGGTTGTCCAGTTTGTTGGAATAGAGTTGTTCGTAGTATTTTGTAACAATCCTTTGTATCTCAGCAGGGTCTGTTGTTATTTCACCTCTTTCATTTCTGATTTTGTTTATTTGGGTCCTCTCTCTTTGCTTCTTGGTGAGCCTGGCTAGAGGTCCATCAATCTTGTTTATCCTTTCAAAGAACCAGCTCTTGGTTTTGTTGATCTTATGTATTGTTTCTTTGGTCTCTATGTCATTTATCTCCGCTCTGATCTTTGTTATTTCCTTCCTTCTGGTTACACTGGGCTTTTCTTGCTGTGCTTTTTCTAGCTCTTTGAGTTGTAGGGTTAAGTAATTTGTTACCATTGTTTCTTGTTTTTTGCAATAGGCTTGTAGAGCTATGAACTTCCCTCTCAAGACTGCTTTCGCTGTGTCCCATAGATTTTGGATTGTTGTGTTTTCATTGTCATTTGTTGCCATGATGTTTTTTATTTCTTCCTTGATCTCTCTGGTGACCCAGTCCTTGTTTAATAGCATGCTGTTTAGTCTCCATGTGTTTGATTTCTTTGGATTGTATTTATTGTAGTTGATTTCCAGTTTTATGCCACTGTGATCTGAGAAGATGCTTGATATAATTTCTATCTTCTTGAATTTGAAGAGATTTTGCCTGTGACCCAGCATATGGTCTATCTTTGAAAATGACCCATGTGCACTTGAGAAGAATGTATATTCTGTGGCTTTGGGGTGAAATGTTCTGAAGATGTCAATTAATTCCATCTGGTCTAGTGAGTCATTTAAGATTGCTGTTTCTTTGCTGATTTTTTGTTTAGAGGATTTGTCCAGTGGTGATAGTGGGGTATTAAAGTCTCCTACTATGATTGTATTGCTATTAATCTCTCCCTTGATATCCTCCAGGAGTTTTTTTATGTATTTGGGTGCTCCTATATTGGGAGCGTATATGTTTACCAGAATTATTTCTTCTTGTTGGATTTCTCCCTTTAGTATTATGAAGTGGCCTTCCTTATCTCTTGTTATGGCATTTACTTTGAGGTCTATTTTGTCAGATATAAGTATTGCTACCCCTGCTTTTTTTTCATTTCCATTTGCCTGAAAGATATTTTTCCATCCCTTCACTTTCAATCTGTGTGAGTCTCTTGTTCTGAGGTGGGTCTCTTGTAGACAGCATATACATGGGTCGTGTTTTTTTATCCATTCAGCTACTCGATGTCTTTTGATTGGAGCATTTAGTCCGTTTACATTTAAAGTTATTACTGAAAGGTATTTGTTTGCAGTCATA
This sequence comes from Cnephaeus nilssonii, assembly GCF_951640355.1. Classification (NCBI taxonomy): domain Eukaryota; kingdom Metazoa; phylum Chordata; class Mammalia; order Chiroptera; family Vespertilionidae; genus Cnephaeus; species Cnephaeus nilssonii. The sequence goes on along the minus strand of NW_027645478.1, from coordinate 354,929 downwards.
TCTATTTTTGTGTCTGTATTCCTTCTTACCTGTTTATTTCTTCTTTTTACAGTATTCCCTTTAGCAATTCTTGCATTGCTGGTTTGGTGGTGATAAACTCCCTGAGGCTTTTTTTGTCTGCAAAGCTCCTGATTTCCCCTTCAATTTTGATTGATAGTCTTGCTGGATATAGTATTCTTGGATTCAGTCCTTTGCTTTGCAACACTTTGTATACCTCCTTCCATTCACTTCTAGCTTGTTGTGTTTCTGATGAGTAATCATTTGACAATCTGATGGGTGTTCCTTTGTAGGTAACTCTCTGTCTCTCTCTTGCCGCCTTTAGGATTCTCTCTTTATCATTTATATTTGCCATTGAAATTATGACATGTCTTGGTGTGGGTCTTTTGGGGTTGATCCTGCTTGGGACTCTCTTTACTTGCGTAACTTTTATCTTTCCCATATCCGGGAAGTTTTCTGTCATTATTTCTTCAAATAGATTTTCTAAACCCTGCTGCTCTTCTTGTCCTTCTGGCAGCCCTATTATACGCATGTTACTTCGTTTCATGTTGTCCCGAAGCTCCCTTAGGCTTTCCTCCTGCTTTTTAATTTTTTTCTCCAATTGCTGTTCAGCTTGAGCTTGTTTCTGTACCTGATCTTCTAACTCACTAATTCGGTCCTCTGCTTCTTGTAGTCTACTGTTGAAACTTTCCATGGTGTTTTTGATTGTAGCTATATCACTCTTCATTTCTTCCTGATTCTTGCATAAGTTGTTGATTTTCTCATCCATCCGTTGTATAAATTCCACGACCATTACTCTGAACTCCTTTTCGGTTATGTTGCAAGCTTCAGTTTCACTAATTTCCTTTCTTGGCGACTCCACATTTTCTTTCCTCTGTGAGATATTTCGTTTCCCCATTCTGGCTATTACCAGAAAGCTCAAGTTTCTGTTTGTGTGGACCTGGGCCGTGTGCTGTGGGGACTTCGCTCCACCCGAGTTTCACTGGAGTGCTCTGACACTAGGACGTGTGGCTGCCTTTGGTTGGTGGGAACCAGACTTGCCCAGGGTCAGTGTCCCCAGTGTTCTGTGTGGTCTCGTGTGCACACTTGGAATCAGGGGCCCTGTCTGCACCACACTGTTGGTATGCGCCGAAAATGAGATCCTTAGGATGTGCCAGGAGTCAGAGTTTCCCTGTGTCTGCACCAAGACTCGAGTGTCAAAGTCTCTGTTGCCTTGTGAGGTTTCTCGTTGAGAATCAGGGTCCCTGTGTGTGCATGCACCAACAATTGGGGTCGCTGGCTCTTAGTGTGAATGCGCTGTGAGTCAGGGATCCCCGGCAGCTGCGTCCGGCGTGCCAAATTCCCTGAAGTGGAGCTGCGTCCTGTGTGTGCTCTCTCTACTGAGCCAAACCGGCTAGAGCGCACATTCTTAAAATCCTGAAGGTGAGCTGATTCTGTGGTGCACTCTCCCAAAGTCCCGGAAGGGGGGCGGAGTCCGTCCTGTGCGCCAACTTCCCTGAAGGGAAGCCCTTCTGTGCACGCCCTAAGATTCCCAGAAGGGGGAGCTATGACCCGCAAGCCAAATTCCCCGAAGGGGAGCCCTCTGTGCGCATTGACAGATTTCCCCGACCGGGAGCTGCTTCTGTCCCGTACTGCGCCAAATTCCCTAGTGGGGAGCGCGTCCCTGCGCAAAGCTCGGCAGCTTGGGCGAGGGGCGGGTCTATCAGTTACTGCGCTCTCGGCTTGCCTGTGAGCATTCAGCAGCTTGGGGGAGGGGCGGGTCTATCAGTTACTATGGCGCTCGCGCGCCTGCTGGGAGTGGGGTAGGCTCTTTGACTCACGGAATTCTGCTGAGAAGTCTGGATTCTTGTTTGTTGGTCTGAAGCTGTGATAGCAGTTCTCTGTGCCCAGTGGCTGCAGGGTCCTGGTTTGTGTCAGAAGCCAGGATCCGCGTCTCAGGCAGCTCTGTTTCCCAAGATGGCGTGGTCTCCGCGTCCGCACCAGCCGCTGAGAAGTGTCCGCTTTGTGCGCGGGGCTGCGCCGTCTAGGACTGCCCGGTTAGGGAGCCCCTTGGAAGACGTGCAGAATCTAACTGACCCTAGCTCACACACACACACACACCACACACGTCTACACTCTCCTCTATGGGTTCCTCACTCGCACTCTCTCCCTACCTTCCAGCCGGTCGCCATCTTTTCTGGTTCTCAGCTGTTTGAACAACATTTCCCAGGGACAAAATTGTGCTGTTCAGATATTCAGTCTATTGGAATATGTGTTCCTAGTGTGTGAAGCACATTTCTCAATATTTCCGTAGTCTGGAGTTGTAAATCCTCAGTGCTACACTCCAATTTGTCCAGTGATTGAAGCTCATTCGTTGTGAATAGCCAACGTTACTACACTGTGACCATAACCCTGTCCCTAACCCTCTGACCCCAACCCTAAACCTATGCTTAACCTGAGCCTGAACCCTACCCAGCCCGAACCCTTATCGTAACCCTAACCCTAGCCAGAACCCCAATTCTCTAACCCTAACACCACAAGGAACCTCGGTGACATCATCAATCCCAGCTCGTCCCCTGGCCAAAGCATGATCACCTGGGATCAACTGAACCTGCCCACGTGGCCCCTCCCCCCTTGGTGACATCATCACTTCCGCTTTCTGTGGCCTTAGCAGGCTTCTTTCAAAGATGCCAACTCATGGCCCTGAATTATAAGTGTAACAAGTATCCAACTCGGTTCTATGTTCTTTGAGCACGATTTCCTTGTCAGGAAACAGTGCGTTACAGATATTAAGGCCCTTTATTCACGTATTCCTAGCGTTACAGATTCTTTGGTTACAGATTCTCAGTATTTCAAAATTCAGTAGAGATATTCGGGTTCGAAAACGTATTCCAGGAGTTCTAGAGTCACTCTGACAAATCCCCCTGCTCTGTTGTTTTGAGCTTCTGGTATAATTGTGGGACTTCACATCATGTACAAAAAACTTTATACACTCTTCTCTGAACTTGAGAAGCTATACACACTAGTTTCTCAACTCTTTTACAGTTGAATGCTACATTTCAGTGAATTAGAGTTGTTTCAAACACTGGTTTCATGTGCACTAACTCTATTTCAAGTACTTCTCCAGTGTACAACATCCTTTCTAGACTAGAGACTTACATTTTGATGTCTTTTCCACTTGTTCTCTCACAATTCTGTGATATTCATTATTATTTGCTCTGAATTACTACTGGTTTCTTACCATGTCCTATAATGGTCCTTCTGCTCTACTTGTGGGACTTCACCACATGTGCAAATAACGTTATACACTCTTCTCTGAACTTGAGAAGCTATATACACTTATCTCTCAACTCTTTTTCAATTGAATGCTACTTTTCAGTGAATTCTAGAGGTTTGAAACACTGTTTTCATGTTAACTCACTCTATTTCAAGGATTTCTACATTGTACAACATCATTTATAGACTAGAGAATTACATTTTGATGGTTTTCCACTTGTTCTCTCACAATACTGTGATATTTATTGGATTTGATCTGAATTACTACTGGTTACTTACTGTGTCCTTTAATCGGCCTTCTGCTCTATGTCTAGGACTTCTCCACATTTACAAACATCGTTATGCACTCTTCTCTGAACTTGAGAAGCTACATACACAGGTTTCTCAACTGTTTTACAGTTGAATGGTACTTTTCAGTGAATTCTAGTGGTTTTAAACACTGGTTTCATGTGCACTATTTCTATTTCAAGTATTTCTGCAGTGTACAACATTCTTTCCAGACTAGAGACTTACATTTAGATGTCTTTTCCACTTGTTCTCTCAAAATTCTGTGATTCATTAGTATTTGCTCTGAATTACTACTACTTTCTTGAAGTGTCCTATAATGGGCCTTCTGCTCTACTTGTGGGACTTCACCAGATGAACAAACAACTTTATACACTCTTCTCTGAACTAGGGCAGCTATATACACTTGTCTCTCATCTGTTTTAGACTTTAATTCTACTTTTCAGTGAATTCTACTGGTTTCAAACACTGGATTCATGTGAACTAACTCTATTTCAAGGATTTTGGCAGTGTACAACATCCGTTCTAGACTAGAGACTTACATTTTGATGGTTTTCCACTTGTTCTCTCACAATTCTGTGATATTCATTAGTATTTGCTCTGAATTACTACTGCTTTTTTGCACTGTCCTATAATGGGCCTTCTGCTCTACTTGTGGGACTTCATCACATGTACAAGCAACTTTATACACTCTACTCTGAACTTGAGAAGCTATATACACTTGTTTCTCAACTGTTTTACAGTTCATTGCTACATTTCAGAGAATTCTAGTGGTTTCAAACACTGGATTCAAGTGCACGTGTTCTATTTCAAGGATTACTGCAGTGTACAACACCCTTTCTAGACTGGAGACTTACATTTTCACATCTTTCCCACTATTCTCTCACAATTCTGTGATATTCATTGGTATTTGCTCTGAATTACTACTGGATTCTTACCGTGTGCTATAATGGGCCTTCTGCTATATTTGTGGGACCACACCAAAAGTACAAACAACATTATACACTCCTTTCTGAACTTCAGAAAGTATATACACTTGTCTCTCAACTCTTTTACAGTTGAATGCTCCTTTTCAGTGAATTCTAGTGATTTCAAACCCTGGTTTCATGTGCACAAACTCTATTTCAAGTATTTCTCAGTGGACAACATTTTTTCTAGAATAGAGACCTACATATTGATGTCTTTTCCACTCGTTCTCTCACAATTCTGTGATATTCATTAGTATTTGCTGTGAATTACTACTGCTTTCTTATCGTGTCCTATAATGGGCCTTCTGCTCTACTTATGGGACCACACCACAAGTACAAACAACATTATACACTCATCCCTGAACTTCAGAAGGTATATACATCTGTCTCTGAACTGTTTTACAGTTGAATGCTACTTTTCAGTAAATTCTAGTGGTTTCAAACACTGGTTTCATGTGTACTAACTCTATTTCAAGTGTTTCTGCAGTGTACAACATCCTTTCTAGACTGGAGACTAACATTTTGATGGTTTTTGACATGTTCTCTTACAATTCTATGATATTCATTATTATTTGCTCTGAATTACTACTGCTTTCTTGCAGTGTCCTATAATGGGCCTTTTGCTCTACTTGTGGGACGTCACCACATGTAAAACAACTTTATGCACTCTGCTCTGAATTTGTGAAGCTACATACTCTGGTTTATCAACTGTTTTATAGTTGAGTGCTACTTTTCAGCGAATTCTAGTGGTTTCAAACACTGGTTTCATGTGCACTAACTCTATTACAAGGATTTCTGCAGTGTTCAACATCCTTTCTAGACTAGAAACTTACATTTTGATGTCTTTTCCAATTATTCTCTCACAATTCTGTGATATTTATTAGTATTTGCTCTGAATTACTACTGGTTTATTACCGTATCTATAATGGGCCTTCTCTAGTATACTTGTGGGACGTCACCACATGTACAAAAAACTTTATACACTCTTCTCAGAACTTGGGAAGCTATATACACTAGTTTCTCAACTCTTTAACAGTTGAATGCGACTTTTCAGTGAATTCTGGTGGTTTCAAACACTGGTTTCATGTAAACTAACTCTAGGTCAAGGATTTCTGCAGTGTACAACATCCTTTCTAGACTAGAGACTTACATTTTGGTGTCTTTTCCACTTGTTCTCTCACAATTCTGTGATATTCATCAGTATTTGCTCTGAGTTACCACTGCTTTCTTGCAGTGTCCTATATTGGACCTTCTCGTCTATTTATGGGACTTTACCACATTTACAAACTACTTTTTACACTCTTCTCTGAACCTGAGATGCGATATACCCTTGTCTCTCAACTGTTTTACATTTGAATGCTACTTTTCAGTGAATTCTAGTGGTTTCAAACACTGGTTTCATGTGCACCTGCTCTATTTCAAGTATTTCTGCAGTGTACAACATCCTTTCTAGACTAGAGACTTACATTTTGATGTCTTTTCCACTTGTTCTATCACAATTCTGTGATATTCATCAGTATTTTATCTGATTAACTACTGCTTTCTTGCAGTGTCCTATAATGGGCCTTCTGGTTTACTTGTGGGAATTCACCACATGTACAAACAACTTTATACACTCTTCTCTGAAGTATTGAAGCTATATACACTAGTTTCTCAACTCTTTTACAGTTGAATCCTACTTTTCAGTGAATTCGAGTTGTTTCAAACACTGGTTTCAAGTGCTCTAACTCTATTTCAAGTATTTCTGCAGTGTACAACATACTTTCTAGACTAAAGACTTACATTTTGATGTATTTTCCACTTGTTCTCTCACAATTCTGTGATAGCCATTAGTATTTGCTCTGAAGTACTAATGGTTTATTACCGTTTCTATAATGGGCCTTCTGATCTACTTGTTGGACTTCACCACATGTGCAAACTACTTTTTACACTCTTCTCTGACCTTGAGAAGCTATATATCCTTTCCCCTCAACTGTTTTACAGTTAGTATTTGCTCAGAATTACTACTGCTTTCTTGCAGTGTCCTTAATGGGCCTTCTTCTCTACTTATGGGATTTCACCTCATGTACAAAGAATTATTTACACTCTTCTCTGAATTTGAGAATCTATATACACTTGTCTATCAGCTGTTTTACAGTTGAATGTTACTTTACCATGAATTCTAGTGGTTTCAGACACTGATTTCATGTGCACTAACATTATATCAGGTTTTTCTTCAGTGTACAAGATCCTTTCTCAACTAGAGACTTACATTTTGTTTTCTTTTCCACTTGTTCTCTCACAATTCTGTGATATTCATTAGTATTTGCTCTGAATTACTACTGCTCTCTTCCAGTTTCCTACAATGGGCCTACTGGTGTACTTGTGGGACTGCACCACATGTACAGACAACTTTATACACTCTTCTCTGAACTTGAGAAGTTTTATACACTTGTCTCTCAACTCTTTTACAGTTTAATGTTACTTTTCCATGAATTCTAGTGGTTTCAAACAGTGGTTTCATGTGCACTAACTCTATTTCAGGTATTTCTTCAGTGTACAAGATCCGTCCTCCACTAGAGACTTGCATTTTGATGTCTTTTCCACTTGTTCTCTCTCAATTCTGTGATATTCATTAGTATTTGCTCTGAATTACTACTGCTGTCTTGCAGTGTCCTATAATGGGCTTTCTGCTGTACTTGTGGGACTTCACCACATGTACAAAGAACTTTTTACACTCTTCTCTGAACTTGAGAAGCTATACACACTTGTCGCTCAACTGTTTTACAGTTGAATGTTACTTTTCCATCAATTCTAGTGGTTTCCAACACTGGTTTCATGTGCACTAACTCTATTGCAGGTATTTCTTCAGTGTACAAGATCCGTTCTAGACTAGAGACTTGCATTTTGATGTCTTTTCCACTTGTTCTCTCACAATTCTGTGATATTCATTAGTATTTGCTCTGAATTACTACTGCTTTCTTGCAGTGTCCTATAATGGGCCTTCTGCTGTACTTGTGGGACTTCACATGTACAAACAACTTTATACACTCTTCTCGGAACTTGAGAAGCTATATACACTTGTATCTCAACAGATTTCCATTTGAATGTTACTTTTCCAAGAATTCTAGTGGTTTCAAACTCTGGTTTCATGTGCACTAACTCTATTTCAGGTATTTCCTCAGTGTACAAGATTCATTCTCGACTAGAGACTTACATTTTGATGTCTTTTCCACTTGTTCTCTCACAATTCTGTGATATTCATTAGTATTTGCTCTGAATTACTACTGCTTTCTAGCAGTGTCCTACAATGGGCCTTCTGCTCTACTTGTGAATCTTCACTACATGTACAAAGAACTTTTTACACTCTTCTCTGAACTTGAGAAGCTATACACACTTGTAGCTCAACTGTTTTACAGTTGAATGTTACTTTTCCATCAATTCTAGTGGTTTCCAACACTGGTTTCATGTGCACTAACTCTATTGCAGGTATTTCTTCAGTGTACAAGATCCGTTCTAGACTAGAGACTTGCATTTTGATGTCTTTTCCACTTGTTCTGTCACAATTCTGTGATATTCATTAGTATTTGCTCTGAATTACTACTGCTTTCTTGCAGTGTCCTATAATGGGTCTTCTGCTGTACTTGTGGGACTTCACCACATGTACAAACAACTATATACACTCTTCTCTGAACTTGAGAAGCTATATACACTTGTCTCTCACCTGTTTTCCATTTGAATGTTACTTTTCCATGAATTCTACTGGTTTCAAACAGTGGTTTCATGTGCACTAACTCTATTTCAGGTATTTCGTCAGTGTACAAGATCCTTTCTCAACTAGAGACTTACATTTTCATGTCTTTTTCACTTGTTCACTCACAATTCTGTGATATTCATTAGTATTTGCTCTGAATTACTACTACTTTCTAGCAGTGTCCTACAATGGGCCTTCTGCTCTATTTGTGAATCTTCACTACATGTACAAAGAACTTTTTACACTCTTCTCTGAACTTGAGAAGCTATACACACTTGTCGCTCAACTGTTTTACAGTTGAATGTTACTTTTCCATCAATTCTAGTGGTTTCAAACACTGGTTTCATGTGCACTAACTCTATTTCAGGTATTTCTTCAGTGTACAATATCCATTCTCAACTAGAGACTTGCATTTTGATGTCTTTTCCACTTGTTCTCTCACAATTCTGTGATATTCATTAGTATTTGATCTGAATTACTACTGCTTTCTTGCAGTGTCCTATAATGGGCCTTCTGCTGTACTTGTGGGACTTCACCACATGTACAAACAACTATATACACTCTTCTCTGAACTTGAGAAGCTATATACACTTGTCTCTCACCTGTTTTCCATTTGAATGTTACTTTTCCATGAATTCTAGTGGTTTCAAACAGTGGTTTCATGTGCACTAACTCTATTTCACGTATTTCGTCAGTGTACAAGATCCTTTCTCAACTAGAGAATTACATTTTGATGTCTTTTTCACTTGTTCACTCACAATTCTGTGATATTCATTAGTATTTGCTCTGAATTACTACTGCTTTCTTGCAGTGTCCTATAATGGGCCTTCTGCTGTACTTGTGGGACTTCACCACATGTACAAACAACTATATACACTCTTCTCTGAACTTGAGAAGCTATATACACTTGTCTCTCAACTGTTTTCCATTTGAATGTTACTTTTCCATGAATTCTAGTGGTTTCAAACACTGGTTTCATGTGCACTAACTCTATTTCCGGTATTTCTTAAGTGTACAAATTCATTTCTAGAATAGAAATATACGTTTTGATGTCTTTTCTACTTGTTCTGTCACAATTCTGTTATATTCATTAATATTTGCTCTGAATTACTACTGCTTTCTTGCAGTGTCCTAAAATGGGCCTTCTGCTCTACTTGTGAATCTTCACATGTACAAAGAACTTTATACACTCTTCTCTGAACTTGAGAAGCTATATACACTTGTCTCTCAACTGTTTTACAGTTTAATGTTACTTTTCCATGAATTCTCGTGGTTTCAAACACTGGTTTCATGTGCACTAACTCTATTTCCGGTATTTCTTCAGTGTACAAGATCCGTCCTCCACTAGAGACTTGCATTTTGATGTCTTTTCCACTTGTTCTCTCTCAATTCTGTGATATTCATTAGTATTTGCTCTGAATTACTACTGCTTTCTTGCAGTGTCCTACAATGGGCCTTCTGCTCTACTTGTGAGTCTTCATCACATGTACAAAGAACTTTATATACTCTTCTTAAAACTTGAGAAGCTATATACACTTTTCTCTCAAAAGTTTTTCATTTGAATGTTACTTTTCCATGAATTCTAGTGGTTTCAAACACTGGTTTTATGTGCAGTAACTCTACTTCAGGTATTTCCTCAGTGTACAAGATCCTTTCTTTACAAGAGACTTACCCTTGTAAGTCTTTTTCACTTGTTCTCTCACAATTCTGTGATATTCATTAGTATTTGCTTTGAATTACTACTGCTGTCTTGCACTGTCCGAAAATGGACTTCTGCTCTACTTGTGAATCTTCTATACATGTACAAGGAACTTTATACAGTCTTCTCTGAACTTGAGAAGCTATATACACTTGTCTCTCAACTGTTTTACAGTTGAATGTTACTTTTCCATGAATTCTAGTGGTTTCAAACACTGGTTTGATGTGCACTAACTCTATTTCAGGTATTTCTTCAGTGTACAAGATCCTTTCTCAACTACAGACTTGCATTTTGATGTCTTTTCCACTTGTTCTCTCACAATTCTGTGATATTCATTAGTATTTGCTCTGAATTACTACTGCTTTCTTGCAGTGTCCTACAATGGGCCTTCTGCTCTACTTGTGAGTCTTCATCACATGTACAAAGAACTTTATATAATCTTCTTAAAACTTGAGAAGCTATACACACTTGTGTCTCAACTGTTTTCCATTTGAATGTTACTTTTCCATGAATTCTAGTGGTTTCAAACACTGGTTTTATGTGCAGTAACTCTACTTCAGGTATTTCTTCAGTGTACAAGATCCTTTCTTTACAAGAGACTTACCTTTGTAAGTCTTTTTCACTTGTTCTCTCACAATTCTGTGATATTCATTAGTATTTGCTTTGAATTACTACTGCTTTCTTGCACTGTCCGAAAATGGGCCTTCTGCTCTACTTGTGAATCTTCACATGTACAAAGAACTTTAAACACTCTTCTCTGAACTTCAGAAGCTATATACACTTGTCTCTAAACTGTTTTACAGTTGAATGTTACTTTTCCATGAATTCTGGTGGTATCAGACACTGGTTTGATGTGCACTAACTCTATTTCAGGTATTTCTTCAGTGTATAAGATCCTTTCTCAACTAGATACTTGCATTTTGATGTCTTTTCAACTTGTTCTCTCACAATTCTGTGATATTCATTAGTATTTGCTCTGAATTAGTACTGCTTTCTTGCAGTGTCCTACAATGGGCCTTCTGCTCTACTTGTGAGTCTTCATCACATGTACAAAGAACTTTATATAATCTTCTTAAAACTTGAGAAGCTATATACACTTGTGTCTCAACTGTTTTCCTTTTGAATGTTACTTTTCCATGAAATCTAGTGGTTTCAAACAGTGGTTTCATGTGCACTAACTCTATTTCAGGTATTTCTTCAGTGTACAAGATCCTTTCTCGACTAGAGACTTACATTTTGATGTCTTTTTCACTTGTTCACTCACAATTCTGTGATATTCATTAGTATTTGCTCTGAATTACTACCGTTTTCCTGCAGTGTCCTACAATGGGCCTTATGCTCTACTTGTGAATCTTCACATGTACAAAGAACTTTATACAGTCTTCTCTGAACTTGAGAAGCTATATACACTTGTCTCTGAACTGTTTTACAGTTTAATGTTACTTTTCAATGAATTCTAGTGGTTTCACACACTGATTTCATGTGCACTAACTCTATTTCCAGTATTTCTTCGTCTATAAGATGCTTTCTAGATTAGAGACTAACATTTGGATTTCTTTTCCACTTGTTCTCTCACAATTCTGTGATATTCATTAGTATTTGCTCTGAATTACTACTGCTTTCTTGCAGTGGCCTATAATGGGCCTTCTGCTGTACTTGTGGTACTTCACCACATATGCAAACAACTTTATACACTCTTCTCTGAACTTGAGAAGCTATATACACTTGTCGCTCAACTGTTTTACAGTTGAATGTTACTTTTCCATGAATTCTAGTGGTTTCAAACAGTGGTTTCATGTGCACTAACTCTATTTCAGGTATTTCTTCAGTGTACAAGATCCTTTCTCGACTAGAGACTTGCATTTTGATGTCTTTTCCACTTGCTCTCTCACAATTCTGTGATATTCATTAGTATTTGCTCTGAAGTACTACTGCTTTCTTGCAGTGTCCTACAATGGGCCTTCTGCTCTACTTGTGAATCTTCATCACATGTACAAAGAACTTTATATACTCTTCTTAAAACTTGAGAAGCTATATACACTTGTCTCTCAACTGTTTTACAGTTTAATGTTACTTTCAAATGAATTCTAGTGGTTTCAAACACTGGTTTCATGTGCACTAACTCTATTTCCTGTATTTCCTCAGTGTACAAGATCCTTTCTAGACTAGAGACTAACATTTTGATGTCTTTTCCACTTGTTCTCTCACAATTCTGTGATATTCATTAGTATTTGTTCTGAATTACTACTGCTTTCTTGCAGTGTCCTACTATGGGCCTTCTGCTCTACATGTGAATCTTAACATGTACAAAGAACTTTAATCACTCTTCTCTTAACTTCAGAAGCTATATACATTTGTCGCTCAACTGTTTTACAGTTGAATGTTACTTTTCTATCAATTCTAGTGGTTTCAAACACTGGTTTGATGTGCACTAACTCTATTTCAGTTATTTCTTCAGTGTACAAGATCCTTTCTCAACTAGAGACTTGCATTTTCATGTCTTTTCCACTTGTTCTCTCACAATTCTGTAATATTCATTTGTATTTGCTCTGAATTACTACTGCTTTCTTGCAGTGTCCTATAATGGGCCTTCTGCTGTACTTGTGGGACTTCACCACATGTACAAACAACTATATACACTCTTCTCTGAACTTGAGATGCTATATACACTTGTCTCTCAACTGTTTTCTATTTGAATGTTACTTTTCCATGAATTCTAGTGATTTCAAACTCTGGTTTCATGTGCACTAACTCTATTTCACGTATTTCCTCAGTGTACAAGATCCTTTCTCGACTAGAGACTTACATTTTGATGTCTTTTCCAATTGTTCTCTCACAATTCTGTGATATTCATTACTATTTGCTCTGAATTACTACTCCTTCCTTGCAGTGTCCTACAATGGGCCTTCTGCTCTACTTGTGAATCTTCATATGTACAAAGAACTTTATACACTCTTCTCTGAAATTGAGAAGGTATATACACTTGTCTCTCAACTGTTTTACAGTTTAATGTTACTTTCAAATGAATTCTAGTGGTTTCAAACACTGGTTTCATGTGCACTAACTCTATTTCCTGTATTTCTTCAGTGTACAAGAACCTTTCTAGACTAGAGACTAACATTTTGATGTCCATTCCACTTGTTCTCTCACAATTCTGTGATATTCATTAGTATTTGTTCTGAATTACTACTGCTTTCTTGCAGTGTCCTACAATGGGCCTTCTGCTCTACTTATGAATCTTAACATGTACAAAGAACTTTAATCACTCTTCTCTTAACTTGAGAAGCTATATACATTTGTCGCTCAACTGTTTTACAGTTGAATGTTACTTTTCCATCAATTCTAGTGGTTTTAAACACTGGTTTCATGTGCACTAACTCTATTTCAGGTATTTCTTCAGTGTACAAGATCCGTTCTCAATTAGAGACTTACATTTTGATGTCTTTTTCACTTGTTCACTCACAATTCTGTGATATTCATTAGTATTTGCTCTGAATTACTACTGTTTTCTTGCAGTGTCCTACAATGGGCCTTCTGCTCTACTTGTGAATCTTCACATGTACAAAGAACTTTATACACTTTCTCTGAACTTGAGAAGCTATATACACTTGTCTCTCAACTGTTTTACAATTTAATGTTACTTTTCAATGAATTCTAGTGGTTTCACACACTGGTTTCATGTGCACTAACTCTATTTCCGGTATTTCTTCAGTGTATAAGATCCTTTCTAGACTAGAGATTAACATTTTGATGTCTTTTCCACTTGTTCTCTCACAATTCCGTGATATTCATTAGTATTTTTTCTGAATTACTACTGCTTTCTTGCAGTGTCCAACAATGGGCCTTCTGCTCTACTTGTGAATCTTCACATGTACAAAGAACTTTATACACTCTTCTCTGAACTTGAGAAGCTATATACACTTGTCTCTCAACTGTTGTACAGTTGAATGTTACTTTTCCATCAATTCTAGTGGTTAAAACACTGGTTTCATGTGCACTAACTCTACTTCAGGTATTTCTTCAGTGTACAAGGTCCTTTCTTTACTAGAGACTTACCTTTGTAAGTCTTTTTCATTGTTCTCTCACAATTCTGTGATATTCATTAGTATTTGCTCTGAATTACTACTACTTTCTTGCAGTGTCCTAAAATGGGCCTTCTGCTCTACTTGTGAATCTTCACATGTACAAAGAACTTTATACACTCTTCTCTGAACTTGAGAAGCTATATACACTTGTCTCTCAACTGTTTTACAGTTTAATGTTACTTTTCCATGAATTCTGGTGGTTTCAAACACTGGTTTCATGTGCACTAACTCTATTTCAGGTATTTCCTCAGTGTACAAGATCCTTTCTCAAATAGAGACTTGCATTTTGATGTCCTTTCTACTAGTTCTCTCACAATTCTGTGATATTCATTAATATTTTCTCTGAATTACTACTGCTTTCTTGCAGTGTCCTATAATGGGTCTTCTGCTCTACTTGTGGGACTTCACATGTACAAACAACTTTATACACTCTTCTCAGAACTTGAGAAGCTATATACACTTGTCTCTCAACTGTTTTCCATTTGAATGTTACTTTTCCATGAATTCTAGTGGTTTCATACTCTGGTTTCATGTGCACTAACTCTATTTCACGTATTTCCTCAGTGTACAAGATCCATTCTCAAATAGAGACTTACATTTTGATGTCTTTTCCACTTGTTCTCTCACAATTCTGTGATATTCATTAGTATTTGTTCTGAATTACTACTGCTTTCTTGCAGTGTCCTACAATGGGCCTTCTGCTCTACTTGTGAATCTTCACATGTACAAAGAACTTTATACACTCTTCTCTTAACTTGAGAAGCTATATACACTTGTTGCTCAACTTTTTTACAGTTGAATGTTACTTTTCCATCAATTCTAGTGGTTTCAAACACTAGTTTCATGTGCACTAACTCTATTTCAGGTATTTCTTCAGTGGACAAGATCCGTTCTCGACTAGAGACTTGCATTTTGATGTCTTTTCCACTTGTTCTCTCACAATTCTGTGATATTCATTAGTATTTGCTCTGAATTACTACTGCTTTCTTGCAGTGTCCTACAATGGGCCTTCTGCTCTACTTGTGAATCTTCACATGTACAAAGAACTTTATACACTCTTCTCTTAACTTGAGAAGCTATATACACTTGTCGCTCAACTGTTTTACAGTTGAATTTTACTTTTCCATCAATTCTAGTGGTTTCAAACACTAGTTTCATGTGCACTAACTCTATTTCAGGTATTTCTTCAGTGGACAAGATCCGTTCTCGACTAGAGACTTGCATTTTGTTGTCTTTTCCACTTGTTCTCTGACAATTCTGTGATATTCATTAGTGTTTGCTCTGAAGTACTACTGCTTTCTTGCAGTGTCCTACAATGGGCCTTCTGCTCTACTTGTAAATCTTCACCACATGTACAAAGAACTTTTACACTCTTCTCTGTACTTGAGAAGCTATATACACTTGTCTCTCAACTGTTTTACAGTGGAATGTTACTTTTCCATGAACTCTAGCGGTTTCAAACACTGGTTTCATGTGCACTAACTCTATTTCAGGCATTTCTTCAGTGTACAAGATCCTTTCTCAACTAGAGACTTGCATTTTGATGTCTTTTCCACTTGTTCTGTCACAATTCTGTGATATTCATTAGTATTTGCTCTGAATTACTACTGCTTTCTTGCAGTGTCCTACAATGGGCCTTCTGTTCTACTTGTGAATCTTCACATGTACAAAGTACTTTATACACTCTTCTCTGAACTTGAGAAGCTATATACACTTGTCTCTCAACTGTTTTACAGTTGAATGTTACTTTACCATGAATTGTAGTGGTTTCAAACACTGGTTCCATGTGCTCTAACTCTATTTAACGTATTTCTTTAGTGTAGAAGATCCTTTCTCAAGTAGAGACTTGCATTTGGTGTCTTTTCCACTTGGTCTCTCAGAATTCTGTGATATTCATTAGTATTTGCTCTGAATTACTACTGCTTTCTTGCAGTGTCCTACAATGGGCCTTCTGCTCTAATTGTGGGACTTCACCACATGTACAAACAAATTTATACACTCTTCTCTGAACTTGAGAAGCTATATACACTTGTCTCTCAACTGTTTTCCATTTGAATGTTACTTTTCCATGAATTCTAGTGGTTTCAAACACTGGTTTCATGTGCACTAACTCTATTTCAGGTATTTCTTCAGTGTACAAGAGCCTTTCTAGACTAGAGACTTACATTTTGATGTCTTTTTCACTTGTTCTCTCACTATTATGTGATATTCATTAGTATTTGCTCTGAATTACTACTGCTTTCTTGCAGTGTCCTACAATGGGCCTTCTACTCTACTTGTGAATCTTCACATGTACAAAGAACTTTTTACACTCTTTTCTGAACTTGAGAAGCTATATACACTTGTCTCTCAACTGTTTTACAGTTGAATGTTAGTATTCCATGAATTCTAGTGGTTTCAAACACTGGTTTGATGTGCCCTAACTCTATTTCAGGTATTTCTTCAGTGTACAAGATCCTTTCTTGACTAGAGACTTACATTTTGATGTCTTTTTCACTTGTTCACTCACAATTCTGTGATATTCATTAGTATTTTCTCTGAATTACTACCGCTTTCTTGCAGTGTCCTATAATGGGCCTTCTGCTCTACTTGTGGTACTTCACCACATATGCAAACAACTTTATACATTCTTCTCTGAACTTGAGAAGCTATATACACTTGTCTCTCAACTGTTTTACAGTTGAATGTTACATTACCATGAATTGTAGTGGTTTCAAACACTGGTTCCATGTGCTCTAACTCTATTTCAGGTATTTCTTCAGTGTAAAAGATCCGTTCTAGACTAGAGACTTACATTTTGATGTCTTTTCTACTTGTTCTCTCACAATTCTGTGATATTCATTAGTATTTGCTCTTATTACTACTGCTTTCTTGCAGTGTCCTACAATGGGCCTTCTGCTCTACTTGTGGGATTTCACCACATGTAGAAAGAACTTTATACACTCTTCTCTGAACTTGAGAAGCTATATACACTTGTCTCTCAAATGTTTTACAGTATAATGTTACTATTCAGTGAATTCTAGTGGTTTCATACTCTCGTTTCATATGCCCTAACTCTATTTCAGGTATTTCTTCAGTGTACAAGATCCTTTCTAGACTAGATACTTACATTTTGAAGTCTCTTCCACTTTTTCACTCACAATACTGTGATATTCATTAGTATTTCCTCTGACTTACTACTACGTTCTTGCAGTGTCCTACAATGGGCCTTCTGCTCTACTTGGAAACATCACCACATGTGCCAAAAACTTTATACACTCTTCTCTGAACTTGAGAAGCTATATACACTTGTCTCTCAACTGTTTTACACTTGAATGTTACTTTTCAGTGAATTCTAGTGGTATCAAACACTTTTTTCATATTCACTAACTCTATTTCAAGTATTTTTTTCAGTGTACAAGATCCTTTCTAGACTAGAGACGTACTTTTTGATGTCTTTTTCACTTGTTCTCTCACAATGCTGTGATATTCATTAGTATTTATTCTGAATTACTACTACTTTCTTGCAGTGTCCGACAATGCGCCTTCTGCTCTACTTGTGGGACTTCACCACATGTTGAAAGAACTTTATACACTCTTCCCTGAACTTGAGAAGTTATATACTCTTGTCTCCCAACTCTTTTACAGTATACGGTTACTATTCAGTGAATTCTAGTGGTTTCATACTCTCGTTTCATATGCACTAACTCTATTTCAAGTATTTTTTCAGTGTATTAGATCCTTTCTAGACTAGAGACTTACTTTTTGATGTCTTTTTCACTTGTTCTCTCACAATTCTGTGATATACATTACTATTTGCTCTGAATTACTACTGCTTTTTAGTAGTGTCCTATAATGAGACTTCTGATCTACTTCTGGGACTTCACCACATGTACAAACAACTTTATACACTCTTCTCTGAACTACAGAAGGTATATACACTTGTCTCTCAACTGTTTTAAACTTGAATGTTACTTTTCAATGAATTCTAGTGGTTTAAAACACCAGTTTGATGTGCATTACCTCTATTTCAGGTATTTCTTCAGTGTATAAGATACTTACTGGACTAGAGACTTACATTTTGATGTCTTTTTCACTTGTTCTCTCAAAATTCAGTGATATTCATTAGTATTTGCTCTGAATTACTACTGCTTTCTAGCAGTGTTCTATAATGGGCCTTCTACTCTACTTGTGGGACTTCAGCACATGTACAAACAACTTATACACTCTTCTGGGAACTTGAGAAGCTATATCCACTTGTCCCTCAACTGTTTTACAGTTGAATGTTACTTTTCAGTGAATTCTAGTGGTTTCAAACACTGTTTTCATGTACACTAACTCTATTTCAGGTATTTCTTCAGTGTAAAAGATCCGTTCTAGACTAGAGACTTACATTTTGATGTCTTTTCCACTTGTTCTCTCACAATTCTGTGATATTCATTAGTATTTGCTCTTATTACTACTGCTTTCTTGCAGTGTCCTACAATGGGCCTTCTGCTCTACTTGTGGGATTTCACCACATGTAGAAAGAACTTTATACACTCTTCTCTGAACTTGAGAAGCTATATACACTTGTCTCTCAAATGTTTTACAGTATAATGTTACTATTCAGTGAATTCTAGTGGTTTCATACTCTCGTTTCATATACCCTAACTCTATTTCAGGTATTTCTTCAGTGTACAAGATCCTTTCTAGACTAGAGACTTACATTTTGATGTCTCTTCCACTTTTTCACTCACAATACTGTGATATTCATTAGTATTTCCTCTGAATTACTACTACTTTCTTGCAGTGTCCTACAATGGACCTTCTGCTCTACTTGAAACATCACCACATGTGTCAACAACTTTATACACTCTTCTCTGAACTTGAGAAGCTATATACACTTGTCTCTCAACTGTTTTACACTTAAATGTTACTTTTCAGTGAATTCTAGTGGTTTCAAACACTCTTTTCATATGCACTAACTCTATTTCAAGTATTTTTTTCAGTGTACAAGATCCTTTCTAGAGTAGAGACTTACTTTTTGATGTCTTTTTCACTTGTTCTCTCACAATGCAGTGATATTCATTAGTATTTATTCTGAATTACTACTGCTTTCTTGCAGTGTCCGACAATGCGCCTTCTGCTCTACTTGTGGGACTTCACCACATGTTGAAAGAACTTTATACACTCTTCTCTGAACTTGAGAAGTTATATACTCTTGTCTCCCAACTGTTTTACAGTATAAGGTTACTATTCAGTGAATTCTAGTGGTTTCATACACTCGTTTCATATGCACTAACTCTATTTCAAGTATTTTTTCAGTGTACAACATCCTTTCTAGACTAGAGACTTACTTTTTGATGTCTTTTTCACTTGTTCTCTCACAATTCTGTGATATACATTACTATTTGCTCTGAATTACTACTGCTTTTTAGTAGTGTCCTATAATGAGCCTTCTGATCTACTTCTGGGACTTCACCACATGCACAAAAAACTTTATACACTCTTCTCTGAACTACAGAAGGTATATACACTTGTCTCTCAACTGTTTTACACTTGAATGTTACTTTTCAATGAATTCCAGTGGTTTAAAACACCAGTTTGATGTGCATTACCACTATTTCAGGTATTTCTTCAGTGTACAAGATACTTACTGGACTAGAGACTTACATTTTGATGTCTTTTTCACTTGTTCTCTCAAAATTCAGTGATATTCATTAGTATTTGCTCTGAATTACTACTGCTTTCTAGCAGTGTCCTATAATGGGCCTTCTGCTCTACTTGTGGAACTTCAGCACATGTACAAACAACTTATACACTCTTCTTGGAACTTGAGAAGCTATATCCACTTGTCTCTCAACTGTTTTACAGTTGAATGTTACTTTTCAATGAATTTTAGTGGTTTCAAACACTGTTTTCATGTGCACTAACTCTATTTCAGGTATTTCTTCCGTGTACAAGATCCTTTCTAGACTAGAACTTTATACACTCTTCTCTTAACTTGAGAAGCTATATACACTTGTCGCTCAACTGTTTTACAGTTGAATGTTACTTTTCCATCAATTCTAGTGGTTTCAAACACTAGTTTCATGTGCACTAACTCTATTTCAGATATTTCTTCAGTGTACAAGATCCGTTCTCCACTAGAGACTTGCATTTTAATGTCTTTTCCACTTGTTCTCTCACAATTCTGTGATATTCATTAGTATTTGTTCTGAATTACTACTGCTTTCTTGCAGTGTCCTACAATGGGCCTTCTGCTCTACTTGTGAAACATCACCACATGTGTAAACAACTTTATACACTCTTCTCTGAACTTGAGAAGCTATATACACTTGTCTCTCAACTGTTTTACACTTGAATGTTACTTTAATGTGAATACTAGTGGTTTCAAACACTCTTTTCATATGCACTAACTCTATTTCAAGTATTTTTTCAGTGTACAAGTTCCTATCTAGACTAGAGACTTACATTTTGATATCTTTTTCACTTGTTCTCTCACAATTCTGTGATATACATTACTATTTGCTCTGAATTACTACTGCTTTTTAGCAGTGTCCTATAATGAGCCTTCTGATCTACTTCTGGGACTTCACCACATGTACAAACAACTTTATACACTCTTCTCTGAACTAGAGAAGGTATATACACTTGTCTCTCAACTGTTTTACAGTTGAATGTTACTTTTCAATGAATTTTAGTGGTTTCAAACACTGTTTTCATGTGCACTAACTCTATTTCAGGTATTTCTTCAGTGTACAAGATACTTACTGCACTAGAGACTTACATTTTGATGTCCTTTCCACTTGTACTCTCACAATGCTGTGATATTCATAAGTATTTGCTCTGAATTACTAATACTTTCTTGCAGTGTCCTACAATGGGCCTTCTGCTCTATTTGTGAAACATCACCACATGTGGAAACAACTTTTTACAATCTTCTCTGACCTTGAGAAGCTATATACACTTGTCTCTCAACTGGTTTACAGTATAATGTTACTTTTCAGTGAATTGTAGTGGTTTCAAACACTCGTTTCATATGTACTAACTCTATTTCAAGTATTTTTTCAGTGTACAAGATCCTTTCTAGACTAGAGACTTACTTTTTGATGTCTTTTTCACTTGTTCTCTCACAATTCTGTGATATACATTACCATTTTCTCTGAATTACTACTGCTTTTTAGCAGTGTCCTATAATGAGCCTTCTGATCTACTCCTGGGACTTCACCACATGTACAAACAACTTTATACACTCTTCTCTGAACTAGAGAAGGTATATACACTTGTCTCTCAACTGTTTTACAGTTGAATGTTACTTTTCAGTGAATTCTAGTGGTTTCAAACACTCGTTTCATATGTACTAACTCTATTTCAAGTATTTTTTCAGTGTACAAGATCCTTTCTAGACTAGAGACTTACTTTTTGATGTCTTTTTCACTTGTTCTCTCACAATTCTGTGATATACATTACCATTTTCTCTGAATTACTACTGCTTTTTAGCAGTGTCCTATAATGAGCCTTCTGATCTACTCCTGGGACTTCACCACATGTACAAACAACTTTATACACTCTTCTCTGAACTAGAGAAGGCATATACACTTGTCTCTCAACTGTTTTACAGTTGAATGTTACTTTTCAGTGAATTCTAGTGGTTTCAAACACAGTTTTCATGTACACTAACTCTATTTCAGGTATTTCTTCAGTGTAAAAGAACCTTTCTATACTAGAGACTTACATTTTGATGTCTTTTCCACTTGTTCTCTCACAATTCTGTGATATTCATTAGTATTTGCTCTGAATTACTACTGCTTTCTTGCAGTGTCCTACAATTGGCCTTCTGCACTACTTGTTGGACTGCACCACATGTACAAACAACTTTATACACTCTTTTCTGAACTAGAGAAGCTATATACACTTGTCTCTCAACTGTTTTACAGTTGAATGTTACTTTTCAATGAATTCTAGTGGGTTCATACTCTGTTTCCATGTGCACTAACTCTATTTCAGGTATTTCTTCAGTGTACAATATCCTTTCTAGACTAGAGACTTACATTTTGATTTCTTTTCCACTTGTTCTCTCACAATGCTTTGATATTCATTAGTATTGGCTCTGAATTACTACTGCTTTCTTGCAGTGTCCTACAATGGGCCTTCTGCTCTACTTGTGGGACTTCACCACATGTAGAAACAACTTTATACACTCTTCTCTGAACTTGAGAATCTATATACACTTGTCTCTCAACTGTTTTACACTTGAATGTTACTTTTCAGTGAATTCTAGTGGTTTCAAACACTCTTTTCATATGCACTAACTCTATTTCAAGTATTTTTTCAGTGTACAAGATCCTTTCTATACTAGAGACTTACTTTTTGATGTCTTTTTCACTTGTTCTCTCACAATGCTGTGATATTCCTTAGTATTTATTCTGAATTACTACTGCTTTCTTGCACTGTCCGACAATGCGCCTTCTGCTCTACTTGTGGGACTTGACCACATGTTGAAAGAACTTTATACACTCTTCTCTGAACTTGAGAAGCAATATACACTTGTCTCTCAACTGTTTTACAGTATAATGTTACTATTCAGTGAATTCTAGTGGTTTCATACTCTCGGTTCATATGCACTAACTCTATTTCAAGTATTTTTTCAGTGTACATGATCCTTTCTAGACTAGAGACTTACATTTTGATGTCTTTTTCATTTGTTCTCTCACAATTCAGTGATATTCATTATTATTTGCTCTGAATTACTACTGCTTTCTAGCAGTGTCCTATAATGGGCCTTCTGCTCTATTTGTGGGACTTCAGCACATGTACAAACAACTTTATACACTCTTCTCTGAACTTGAGAAGCTATATACACTTGTCTCTCAACTGTTTTATAGTTGAATGTTACTTTTGAATGAATTTAATTGGTTTCAAACACTGTTTTCATGTGCACTACCTCTATTTCAGGTATTGCTTCAGTGTACAAGTTCCTTTCTAGACTAGAGACTTACATTTTGATGTCTTTTTCACTTGTTCTCTCACAATTCAGTGATATTCATTATTATTGGCTCTGAATTACTACTGCTTTCTTGCAGTGTCGTACAATGGGCCTTCTGCTCTACTTGTAGGACTTCCGCACATGTACAAAAAGCTTTATACACTCTTCTCTGAACTTGAGAAGCTATATACAATTGCCTCTCAACTGTTTTACAGTTTAATGATACCATTCAGTGAATTTTAGTGGTTTCAAAATTGGCTTAATGTGCACTTTGCAGTATTTAAAGGGTTTTTTGCAGTGTACAAAGACCTTTCTATACTATATATTTATATTTTGTTGTCTTTTTCACTTGTATTCTCACAATTCTGTTCTATTCACTATTATTTGCTCTGAATTACTAGCAGTTCGTTACAGTGTCCTATAATTGGCCTTTTCTTCTAACTACGGGACTTCCCCACATGTATAAACAACTTTCTACACTGATCCCTGAACTTGAGAATCTATATACACTTGTCTCTCAACTGTTTTACAGTTTATTGCTACTTTTCGGTGAATTCTAGTGGTTTCACAGACTGGTTTAATGTGCACTTGCTCTATTTCAAGGATTTCTGCAGTGTACAACATCCTTTCTAGACTCCACACTTACGTTTTGATGTCTTTTCCACTTTTTTTCTCACAATTCTGTTAAATTCATTGTTATTTGCACTGAATTACTAGTGGTTCCTTGCAGTGTCCTAGAATGTGCCTTCTGCTCTACTTGTGAAACTTCACCACATGTACAAACTATTTTATACACTGTTCTCTGAACTTGAGAAGCTGTATACACTTGTCCCTCAACTGTTGTACAGTTGAATGTTACTTTTCAATCAATTCTAGTGGTTTCAAACATTGGTTTATGTGCACTAACTCTATCTCCGGTATTTCTTCAGTGTACAAGATCCTTTCTAGACTAGAGACTTACATTTTTATGTCTTTTCCACCTGTTCTCTCACAATTCTGTGATATTCATTAGTATTCGCTCTGAATTACTACTGCTTTCTTGCAGTGTCCTACAATGGGCCTTCTGCTCTACTTGTGAAACTTCACCAAATGTGCAAACCACTTTATACACTCTTCTCTGAAGTTGAGAAGCTATATACACTTGTCTGTCAACTGTTTTACTGTTGAATGTTACTTTTCAATGAATTCTATTGGTTTCAAACACTGTTTTCATGTGGACTAACTCTATTTCAGGTATTTCTTCAGTGTACAAGATCCTTTCTAGAGTTGTGACTTACATTTTGATGTCTTTTCCACTTGTTCCTCACAATTCTGTGATATTAGTACTCTGAATTACTACTGTTTTCTTGCAGTGTCCTATAATGGGCCTTCTGCTCTACTTGTGGGACTTCAGCACATGTACAAACAACTTTATACACTCTTCTCAGAACTTGAGAAGCTATATACACTTGTCTCTCAACTGTTGTACAGTTGAATGTTACTTTTCAATCAATTCTAGTGGTTTCAAACACTGGGTTCATGTGCACTAACTCTATCTCAGGCATTTCTTCAGTGTACAAGATCCTTTCTAGGCTAGATACTTACATTTTGATGTCTTTTCCACTTGTTCTCTCACAATGCTGTGATATTCATTAGTATTTGCTCTTATTACTACTGCTTTCTTGCAGTGTCCTACCATGGGCCTTCTGCTCTACTTGTAAAAATTCACTACATGTACAAACAACTTTATACACTCTTCTCTGAACTTGAGAAGCTATATACACTTGTCTCTCAACTGTTTTACAGTTGAATGTTACTTTTCAATGAATTCTAGTGGTTTCATACTCTGTTTCCATGTGCACTAACTCTATTTCAGGTATTTCTTCAGTGTACAATATCCTTTCTAGACTAGAGACTTACATTTTGATTTCTTTTCCACTTGTTCTCTCACTATTCTGTGATATTCATTAGTATTGGCTCTGAATTACTACTACTTTCTTGCAGTGTCCTACAATGGGCCTTCTGCTCTACTTGTGGGACTTCACCACATGTAGAAACAACTTTATACACTCTTCTCTGAACTTGAGAAGCTATATACACTTGTCTCTGAACTGTTTTACACTTGAATGTTACTTTTCAGTGAATTCTAGTGGTTTCAAACACTCTTTTCATATGCACTAACTCTATTTCAAGTATTTTTTCAGTGTACAAGATCCTTTCTAGACTAGAGACTTACTTTTTGATGTCTTTTTCACTTGTTCTCTCACAATGCTGTGATATTCCTTAGTATTTATTCTGAATTACTACTGCTTTCTTGCAGTGTCCGACAATGCGCCTTCTGCTCTACTTGTGGGACTTCACCACATGTTGAAAGAACTTTATACACTCTTCTCTGAACTTGAGAAGTTATATACACTTGTCTCTCAACTGTTTTACAGTATAATGTTACTATTCAGTGAATTCTAGTGGTTTCATACTCTCGTTTCATATGCACTAACTCTATTTCAAGTATTTTTTCAGTGTACATGATCCTTTCTAGACTAGAGACTTACATTTTTATGTCTTTTTCACTTGTTCTCTCACAATTCAGTGATATTCATTATTATTTGCTCTGAATTACTACTGCTTTCTAGCAGTGTCCTATAATGGGCCTTCTGCTCTATTTGTGGGACTTCAGCACATGTACAAACAACTTTATACACTCTTCTCTGAACTTGAGAAGCTATATACACTTGCCTCTCAACTGTTTTACAGTTTAATGATACCATTCAGTGAATTTTAGTGGTTTCAAAATTGGCTTAATGTGCACTTTGCAGTATTTAAAGGGTTTTTTGCAGTGTACAAAGACCTTTCTATACTATATATTTATATTTTGTTGTCTTTTTCACTTGTATTCTCAAAATTCTGTTCTATTCACTATTATTTGCTCTGAATTACTAGCAGTTCGTTACAGTGTCCTATAATTGGCCTTTTCTTCTAACTACGGGACCTCCCCACATGTATAAACAACTTTCTACACTGATCCCTGAACTTGAGAATCTATATACACTTGTCTCTCAACTGTTTTACAGTTTATTGCTACTTTTCGGTGAATTCTAGTGGTTTCACAGACTGGTTTAATGTGCACTTGCTCTATTTCAAGGATTTCTGCAGTGTACAACATCCTTTCTAGACTCCACACTTACGTTTTGATGTCTTTTCCACTTTTTTTCTCACAATTCTGTTAAATTCATTGTTATTTGCACTGAATTACTAGTGTTTCCTTGCAGTGTCCTAGAATGTGCCTTCTGCTCTACTTGTGAAACTTCACCACATGTACAAACTATTTTATACACTGTTCTCTGAACTTGAGAAGCTGTATACACTTGTCCCTCAACTGTTGCACAGTTGAATGTTACTTTTCAATCAATTCTAGTGGTTTCAAACATTGGTTTATGTGCACTAACTCTATCTCCGGTATTTCTTCAGTGTACAAGATCCTTTCTAGACTAGAGACTTACATTTTTATGTCTTTTCCACCAGTTCTCTCACAATTCTGTGATATTCATTAGTATTCGCTCTGAATTACTACTGCTTTCTTGCAGTGTCCTACAATGGGCCTTCTGCTCTACTTGTGAAACTTCACCATATGTGCAAACCACTTTATACACTCTTCTCTGAAGTTGAGAAGCTATATACACTTGTCTGTCAACTGTTTTACTGTTGAATGTTACTTTTCAATGAATTCTATTGGTTTCAAACACTGTTTTCATGTGGACTAACTCTATTTCAGGTATTTCTTCAGTGTACAAGATCCTTTCTAGAGTTGTGACTTACATTTTGATGTCTTTTCCACTTGTTCTCTCACAATTCTGTGATATTAGTACTCTGAATTACTACTGTTTTCTTGCAGTGTCCTATAATGGGCCTTCTGCTCTACTTGTGGGACTTCAGCACATGTACAAACAACTTTATACACTCTTCTCAGAACTTGAGAAGCTATATACACTTGTCTCTCAACTGTTGTACAGTTGAATGTTACTTTTCAATCAATTCTAGTGGTTTCAAACACTGGGTTCATGTGCACTAACTCTATCTCAGGCATTTCTTCAGTGTACAAGATCCTTTCTAGGCTAGATACTTACATTTTGATGTCTTTTCCACTTGTTCTCTCACAATTCTGTGATATTCATTAGTATTTGCTCTGAATTACTACTGCTTTCTTGCAGTGTCCTACAATTCGCCTTCTGCTCTACTTGTTGGACTTCACCACATGTACAAACAACTTTATACACTCTTCTCTGAACTTGAGAAGCTATATACACTTGTCTCTCAACTGTTTCACAGTTTAAATCTACTTTGTAGTGAATTCTAGTGGTTTCTAAAGCTGCTTAAATGTGCTCTTTGCTCTATTCCAGGATTTCCCGCATTGTATGAAACACTTTCATTACTATATCCTAACATTGTGATGTATTTTCTCTGTATTCTCTAACTATTCTGTTCAATTTACTGCTTTTTTCCCCTTAGTTCCTTGTCTTTTCACAATGTCTTACAATTGGCTTTCTGGTGCAGTTACCGGACGTACCTGCATTGTAAAAACAGCATTCTACAGTGTTCTCTGAAGTGGAGAAGCAATAAACACCTGTCCTCTAAGTATGTTTTACAGTTTAATGCTACGTTGTGGTGAATTCTAGTGGTTTCTAAAGCTGCTTAAATGTGCTCTTTGCTCTATTCCAGGGTTTCCCGCATTGTATGAAACACTTTCATTACTATATCCTAACATTGTGATGTATTTTCCATGTATTCTCTATCTATTCTGTTCAATTTACTGCCATTTTCCCCTTAGTTCATACTCTTTCTTACAATGTCTTACAATTGGCTTTCTGCTGCAGTTACCGGACTTACATGCATTGTACAAACAGCTTTCTACACTCTTCTCTGAAGTGGAGAAGCAATAAACACTTGTCTTCCAAGTATGTTTTACATTTCAATGTTACTTTTCAGTGAATTCTAGTGGTTTCAAACACTGGTTTAATGTGCACTTGCTCTATTTTAAGGATTTCTGCTGTTTACAACATCCTTTCTAGACTAAAGACTTACATTATGGTGTCTTTTTTACTTGTTCGCTCACAATTCTGTTATATTAATTAATATTTGCTCTGAATTACTACTGGTTTCTTCCAGTGTCCTATAATTGGCCTTCTGCTCTACTTATGGGACTTCACCACATGTACAAACAACTTTATACACACTTCTCTGAACTTGAGAAGCTATATACACTTGTCTCTCAACTGTTTTACAGTTGAATGCTAATTTTCAGTGAATTCTTGTGGTTTCAAAGAGTGGTTTAATGTGCACTTGCTCTATTTCAAGGATTTCTGCAGTGTACAACATCCTTTCTAGACTACAGACTTACATGTTGATGTCTTTTCCACTTGTTCTCTCACAGTTCTTTTATATTCATTACTAGTAGCCTGTTTGCACGAAGATTCGTGCAATAGACCTACATTCACCTGGCTGCCTGCACCAGTTTTCTGCCGGCACCAGGGACCCAGGCCTTGGCTGTGGCCACCGCCTTCTGCCTTTTTCAGGGTCGGGGCTTGGCCCCAGGCGGTGGCCTTGGGCTCGGCGGCACCCAACATCCTTGCTAACGACCGCAGGAGCCGACCCCCAGTGGTTTCCTGCGATCCTTGCAGGCTGCCCACTGGTGCCCAAGGCTGGGAAAGCCTCTGCCCCTGGCTTTCCTGGCCTTGGGCTTGCCGCACCCAGCGTCCATGCTACCCATCACAGGAGACAACCCCCAGTGGTTTCCTGCGATCGGTGCAGGCTCCCCGCTGGTACCCAAGGCCGGGAAAGCCTCGGCCCCTGGGACCCCCGGGAGCGGCTGGAGGATGGGCACGACCAAGCCCCCCCAGGTGGCCGATTGCCCCAGGCACCCCCGGGAGCGGCTGCATGGGCCCGGCCACGCCCCCCGGGGTGCCGATGGCCCCAGGAACCCCCGGGAGCGGCAGCATGGGCCCGGCCATGCCCCCCCTGGGTGCCGATGGCCCCAGGCACCCCCGGGGAGTGGTGGCATGGGCCCGGCCACGCCCCCGGGGTGCCGATGGGCCCGGCCACGCCGCCCCGGGGTGCCTATCTCCCCAGGCACCCCGGTAGCGGAGGCATGGGCCCAGCCACTGGGCACCGCCATCTTGATCTTCTCAACGGCGGATAGGCCACCCGGAGTCCCGCCCCCAGCCTCCTGCCGGCCCAATCGTGGGCATAGCGGAGGTGCGGTCAATTTGCATGTTTCTCTATTATAAGGTAAGATTGTTTGCTCTGAAATACTACTGGTTTCTTGCAGTGTTCTATAATTGGCCTTCTGCTCTACATGTGGGACTTCACCACATATACAAACAACTTTATATACTCTTCTCTGATCTTGAGAAGCTATATACACTTGTCTCTCTACTGTTTTACAGTTGAATGCTACTTTTCAGTGAATTTTAGTGGTTTCACAGACTGGTTTAATGTACACTTGCTCTATTTCAAGGATTTCTGCAGTTTACATCATAATTCTAGACTATAGAGTTACATTTTGATGTCATTTCCACTTGTTCTCTAACAATTCTGTTATATTCATTACTAGGGGCCCGGTGCACCAAATTCATTCACTGGGATGGGGTCTCCACAGCCCAGCCTGTCCCCTCTCACATACTAAGAGCCCTCGGGAAGTCTGGCCTCCTTTGTTAGAGACAACCTGGCTGATCAGGGAAAGGCAGCAGCCTCATCACACTGCTGCAGGAGCTACTGCAAGTCACCGCAGCCACCAAGGTGTTTTCATCAACACGGACTCCAATCCCTTCACCAAGAAAAAATGACAACTTATTTTAGGCATTTTCAAGTTGTGTCTTTCATAGAATATGACATTTCTTTCTTTTTTTTTTATCCTCACCTGAGTATATGTTTCCATTGACTTTTAGGGAATGTGAAAGAGAAAGGGGAAGACAGAGAGAAACATCAAAGTGAGAGGAATACTTAGATTGCTTGCTTCCTTCATGAGCCCTAACCTTGGCCCCAGCCTGGGAGGAGCCTGCAACTTAGGAACATGCCCTTGATCAGAATCTAACCTGGACTCTGCGCTTGGCAAATCTAGGCATTATCCACTGAGCCAAACCGTGTAGGGCAGGTTAGGACATTTCTTAGCCCTCCAGCAGCGGACCTTCGTATTTTTCTCCAGGAGTGTGGTGGAAAAGCCCTAGATCACTTTTTGGATTCTAATACCCAATTTGCTAAGAATATTACCATTGGCATACAGGGAGCTTAACCAATGAGCGGTCAGAAAAGGTTTCTCCTCTGTAGTTCACACCTATCTCCTGTGATCTCCGATTCCGCCCCTGCCAAGGTCTAAAGCCTCCAGCCCTTGGCAGGGGACCCCAGCTGGCTGGATCGCCAGGCTCAGCCCCTGGCCAAGGCCTCAAGCCTCTGTTTGAGGCTCTGGCCCTGGGCAGGGACCCCCAGCTGGCTCTGATCACCCTCAGGGGACAACAGCTGGCTCCTATCGCCAGGCTCCACCCCAACGGCCAAGGCGGCAAGCCTCTGGCCAAGGCTTGGGCTCTGGGCAGGACCTCCCAGCTGGCCCTGTTCGCCCCGCTCTGCCTCCAACCAATGCCATAAGCCTCTGTTTGAGGCTCAGGCCCTGGGCAGGGACACACAGCTGGTTCTATCCCCCCCTCCATCCAAGGCCAAGGCCTCAAGCTTCTGTTTGAGGCTCGGGCTCTGGGCAGGGACCCCCAGCTGTCTCCCATCGAGGGGCTCCACCCCCAGCCAAGGCTGCAAGCCTCTGGCTGAGGCTTGGGCCCTGGTCAGGGAACCCCAGCTGGCTCCAATCACCTCAGGGGACCCCAGCTGGTTCCAATGGCCCAGCTCCGCCCCCAGTCAATGCCTCAAGCCTCTGGGTGAGTCTCGGGCCCTTGCCAGGGACCCCAGTTGGCTCCGATCGCCTGCATGGGATCCCAGCAGGCTCTGATCACCTGTGGGGGACCCCCGCTGGCTCCGATCTTCCCACCTGATCTTCTGCTCCAATATCCCAATTCCAACAACCATGGCTCTCTGAGGTTGTAGCCACTTGGTTAAGTATATTTGCATATTCGCTTTCTGATTGGCTGGTGGGCGTGGCAGGTGGGCATGGCTTGTGAGTGTAGCAGAGTAATGATTTGCATATTACTGTTTTATTAGATAGGATTATTTGCTCTGAATTACTACTGGTTCCTTGCAGTGTCCTATAATTGGCCTTATGCTCTACTTATGGGACTTCCCCACATGTACAAACAACATTATACACTCTTCTCTGAACTTGAGAAGCTATATACACTTGTCTCTCAATGGTTTTACAGTTTAATGCTACTTTTCAGTGAATTCCAGGGGTTTCAAAGACTGGTTTAATGTGCACTTTGCTCTATTTAAAGGGTTTTCTGTAGTGTACAAAGACCTTTCTATACTATAGACTTATATTTTGTTGTCTTTTCTATGTGTATTCTCACAATTCTGTTCTATGCATTATTATTTGCTCTGAATTACTACTGGTTTCTTGCAGTGTCCTATAATTGCCCTTCTGCTCTACTTATGGGACTTCACCACATGTACAAACAACTTTATACACTCGTCTGTGAACTTGAGAAGCTATATAAACTTGTCTCTCAACTGTTTTCCAGTTTCATGATACCTATCAGTGAATTTTAGTGGGTTCAAAGACTGGCTCAATGTGCACTTTGCTGTATTTAAACGGTTTTCTGCAGTGTACAAAGTCGTTTCTATACTATATACTTATATTTTGTTGTCTTTTCCACTTGTATTCTCACAATTTTGTTCTATTCACTATTACTTACTCTGAATTATTAGTGGTTTCTTACAGTGTCCTATAATTGGCCTTCTCCTGTAATTATGGGTCTTCCCCACATGTACAAACAACTTTGTACACTCTTCTCTGAAATTGATAAGCTATATACACTTGTCTCTCAACTGTTATACAGTTGAATGGTACTTTGCAGTGAATTCTATAGGTTTCAAAAACTGGTTTAATGTGCACTTACTATATTTTAAGGATTTTTGCAGTGTACAACATCCTTTCTGCACTAAAGACTTATATTTTAATGTCTTTTCCACTTCTTCTCTCACAATTCTGTATATTCATTATTATTTGCTCTCAATTACTACTGGTTTCTGGCACTGTTCTATAATTGGCTTTCTGCTCTACTTATGGGATTTCACCACATGTACGAACAACTTTATACACTCTTCTCTGAACTTGAGAAGCTATATACACTTGTCTCTCAACTGTTTAGCAGTTCAATGCTACCTTTCAGTGAATTCTAGTGTTTTCAAAGACTGGTTTAATGTGCACTTTGCGGTATTTAAAGGGTTTTCTACAGTGTACAAAGACCTTTCTATACTATATACTTATATTTTGTTGTCTTTTCCACTTGTATTCTCACAATTCTGTTCTATTCACTATTATTTGCTCTGAATTACTAGCAGTTCCTTACAGTGTCCTATAATTGGCATCTTGTTCTAATTACGGGACTTCCCCACATGTATAAACAACTTTGTACACTCATCCCTGAACTTGAGAAGCCGTATACACTTGTCTCTCAACTGTTTTACACTTTAATGCTACTTTTCAGTGAATTCTAATGGTTTCTAACACTGGTTTAATGTGCACTTGCTCTATTTCAAGGATTTCTGCAGTGTACAACATCCTTTCTAGACTACACACTTACATTTTGATGTCTTTTCCACTTGTTCTCTAACAATTCAGTTATTTCATTATTATTTGCTCTGAATTACTAATGGTTCCTTGCAGTGTCCTATAATTGGCCTTCTGCTCTACTTCTGGGATTTCACCACATGTACTTAAAACTTTATACACTCTTCTCTGAACTTGAGAATCTATATACACTTCTCTCTCAACTGTTTTACAGTTTAATGCTACTTTTCAGTGAATTCTACTGGTTTCAAAAACTGCTTTAATGTGCAATTGCTCTATTTTAAGGATTTCTGCTGTGTACAACATCCTTTCTAGTCTAAAGACATACATTTTGATGTCTTTTCCACTTGTTCTCTCACAGTTCTGTTATATTCATTTTTATTTGCTCTGAATTACTACTGGTTTCTTGCAGTGTGCTATAATTGGCTTTCTGCTCTACATGTGGGACTTCACCACATGTACAAACAACTTTATACACTCTTCTCTGAACTTGAGAAGCTATATACACTTGTCTCTCAACTGTTTTACAGTTGAATGCTACTTTTCAGTGAATTCTAGTGGTTTCACAGACTGGTATAATGTACACTTGCTCTATTTCAAGGATTTCTGCGGTGTACAACATCCTTTCTAGACTATAGAGTTACATTTTGATGTCTTTTCCATTTGTTCTCTAACAATTCTGTTATATTCATTACTAGGGGCCCGGTGCACCAAATTCATTCACTGGGATGGGGTCTCCCCAGCCCAGCCTGCCCCCTCTCACATACTAGGAGCCCTCAGGGGAAGTCTGGCCTCCCTTTGTTAGAGACAACCTGGCTGATCAGGGAAAGGCACTAACACCATCACCCTGCTGCTGGAGCTACTGCAAGTCACCGCAGCCACCATGGTGTTTTCATCAACACGGACTCCAGTCCCTTCACCTAGAAAAAATGACAACTTACTTTAGGCATTTTCAAGTTGTTTCTTTCATAGAATATGACATTTGCTTCTTGGTTTTTTGTTTTTTTTTTATCCTCACCTGAATATATGTTTCCATTGACTTTTAGGGAATGTGAAAGAGAAAGGGAAAGACAGAGAGAAACATCAAAGTGAGAGGAATACTTAGATTGCTTGCCTCCTTCATGAGCCCTGACCTTGGCCCCAGCCTGGGAGCAGTCTGTAACTTAGGTACATGCCCTTGATCAGAATCTAACCTGGACTCTGCGGTTGGCAAACCTAGACATTATCCTCTGAGCCAAACCGTGTAGGGCAGGTTGTGACATTTCTTAGCCCTCCAGCAGCGGACCTTCGTATTTTTCTCCAGGAGTGTGGTGGAAAAGCCCTAGATCACTTTTTGGATTCTAATACCCAATTTGCTAATAATATTACCAGTGGCATACAGGGAGCTTAACCAATGAGCGGTCAGAAGAGGTATCTCCTCTGTAGTTCACACCTATCTCCTGTGATCTCCGATTCCGCCCCTGCCAAGGTCTAAAGCCTCCAGCCCTTGGCAGGGGACCCCAGCTGGCTGGATCGCCAGGCTCAGCCCCTGGCCAAGGCCTCAAGCCTCTGTTTGAGGCTCTGGCCCAGGGCAGGGACCCCCAGCTGGCTCCAATCGCCTTCAGGGGACCCCAGCTGGCTCCTATCACCAGGCTCTACCCCAATGGCCAAGGCTGCAAGCCTCTGGCCAAGGCTTGGGATCTGGGCAGGACCTCCCAGCTGGCCCTGTAAGCCCAGCTCTGACTCCAGCCAATGCCATAAGCCTCTGTTTGAGGCTTGGGCCCTGGGCAGGGACACCCAGCTGGCACTATCCCCCGCTCCATCCAAGGCCAAGGCCTCAAGCTTCTGTTTGAGGCTCCGGCTCTGGGCAGGGACCCCCAGCTGTCTCCCATCGAGGGGCTCCACCCCCAGCCAAGGCTGCAAGCCTCTGGCTGAGGCTTGGGCCCTGGTCAGGGAACCCCAGCTGGCTCCAATCACCTCAGGGGACCCCAGCTGGTTCCAATGGCCCAGCTCCGCCCCCAGTCAATGCCTCAAGCCTCTGGGTGAGGTTCAGACCCTTGCCAAGGACCCCCAGCTGTCTCCGATCGCCTACAGGGGACCCCAGCAGGCTCTGATCACCTGTGGGGGACCCCCGCTGGCTCCGATCTTCCCCTCTGATCTTCCACTCCAATAGCCCAGTTCCAACAACCAAGGCTCTCTGAGGTTGCAGACATCTTGGTTAAGTATATTTGCATATTCGACTTCTGAATGGCTCGTGGGCGTGCCTGGTGGGCGTGGCTTGTGAGTATAGCAGAGTGATGATTTGCATATTACTGTTTCATTAGATAGGATTATTTGCTCTGAATTACTACTGGTTCCTTGCAGTGTCCTATAATTGGCCTTCTGCTCTAATTATGGGACTTCCCCACATGTACAAACAACTTTATACACTCTTCTCTGAAATTGAGAAGCTATATACACTTGTCTCTCAACGGTTTTACAGTTTAATGCTAGTTTTAAGTGAATTCTAGGGGTTTCAAAGACTGGTTTAATGTGCACTTTGCTCTATTTAAAGGGTTTTCTGTAGTGTACAAAGACCTTTCTATACTATAGACTTATATTTTGTTGTCTTTTCTACGTGTATTCTCACAATTCTGTTCTATTCATTATTATTTGCTCTGAATTACTACTGGTTTCTTGCAGTGTCCTATAATTGCCCTTTTGCTCTACTTATGGGACTTCACCACATGTAAAAACAACTTTATACACTCTTCTGTGAACTTGAGAAGCTATATACACTTGTCTCTCAACTGTTTTACAGTTTCATGATACCTTTCAGTGAATTTTAGTGGGTTCAAAGACTGGCTTAATGTGCACTTGCTCTATATCAAGGATTTCTGCAGTGTACAAAGACCTTTCTATACTATAGACTTATATTTTCTTGTCTTTTACACTTGTATTCTCACAATGCGTTCTATTCACTATTAT
Source organism: Cnephaeus nilssonii (assembly GCF_951640355.1). NCBI lineage: Eukaryota > Metazoa > Chordata > Mammalia > Chiroptera > Vespertilionidae > Cnephaeus > Cnephaeus nilssonii. The sequence continues at coordinate 319,308 of NW_027645478.1, read as the reverse complement.
TTGCTCTGAATTGCTACTGGTTTCTTCAGTGTCCTATAATGGGCCTTCGGCTCTACTTATGGGACTTCACCACATGTACAAACAACTTTGTACACTCTTCTCTGAACTTGAGAAGCTATATACACTTGCCTCTCAACTGTTTTACAGTTTAATGATACCATTCAGTGAATTTTAGTGGTTTCAAAGACTGCCTTAATGTGCACTTTGTGGTATTTAAAGGGTTTTCTGCAGTGTACAAAGACCTTTCTATACTATATATTTATATTTTGTTGTCTTTTCTACTTGTATTTTCACAATTCTGTTCTATTCACTATAATTTGCTCTGAATTACTAGCAGTTACTTACAGTGTTCTATAATTGGCCTTTTGTTCTAATTACGGGACTTCCCCACATGTATAAACAACTTTGTACACTCATCCCTGAACTTGAGAAGCTATATGCACTTGTCTCTCAACTGTTTTACAGTTTAATGCTACTTTTCGGTGAATTCTAGTGCTTTCACAGACTGGTTTAATGTGCACTTGCTCTATTTCAAGGATTTCTGCAGTGTACAACATACTTTCTAGACTACACACTTACATTTTGATGTCTTTTCCACTTTTTCTCTCACAATTCTGTTAAATTCATTGTTATTTGCACTGAATTACTAGTGGTTCCTTGCAGTGTCCTAGAATGGGCTTTCTACTCTACTTATGGGACTTCCCCACATGTATAAACAACGTTGGACACTCTTCTCTGAACTAGAGAAGCTATATACACTCTTTTCTCAACTGTTTCACAGTTTAAAGCTACTTTGTAGTGAATTCTAGTGGTTTCTAAATCTGCTTATATGTGCTCTTTGCTCTATTCCAGGATTTCCCGCATTGTATGAAACACTTTCTTTACTATATCCTAACATTGTGGTGTATTTTCCCTGTATTCTCTAACTAATCTGATCAATTTACTGCTATTTTGCCCTTAGTTCCTAGTCTTTCTCACAATGTCTTACAATTGGCTTTCTGCTGCAGTTACCGGACTTACGTGCATTGTAAACACAGCTTTCTACACTGTTCGCTAAAGTGGAGAAGCAATAAACACCTGTCTTCTAAGTATGTTTTACAGTTTAATGCTACTATGTGGTGACTTCTAGTGGTTTCTAAAGCTGCTTAAATGTGCTCTTTGCTCTATTCCAGGATTTCCCTCATTGTATGAAACACTTTCATTACTATATCCTAACATTGTGATGTATTTTCCCTGTATTCTCTAACTATTCTGTTCAATTTACTGCTATTTTGCCCTTAGTTCCTAGTCTTTCTTACAATGTCTTACAATTGGCTTTCTGCTGCAGTTACCGGACTTACCTGCATTGTACAAACAGCTTTCTACACTCTTCTCTGAAGTGGAGAAGCAATAAACACTTGTCTTCCAAGTATGTTTTACATTTTAATGGTACTTTTCAGTGAATTATAGTGGTTTTACACACTGGTTTAATGAGCACTTGCTCTATTTCAAGGATTTCTGCTGTGTACAACATCCTTTCTATACTATACTCTTACATTTTTTTAATGTTTTTTTCCCATTTTTTTATTAAGGTATTATATGTGTACATATCTTACCATTGCTCCCCCACCACACTCCCATATATGCCCTCACCCCCCAGAGTTTTTCATCCATTGGTTATGCTCATATGGATGCATACAAGTCCTTTGATTGATCTCTTATCTCCCCCACCTCTCCCTAACCTTCCCCTTAAATTATACACTTACATTTTGATGTCTTTTCCACTTTTTCTCTCACAATTCTGTTGTATTCATTATTATTAGCTCTGGATTACTACTGGTTACTTGAAATGTGCTATAATTGGCCTTTTGGTCTACTTATGGGGCTTACACACATGTACAAACAACTTTGTACTGTCTTCTGTGAACTTGAGAAGCTATATACACTTGGTTCTCTACTGTTTTACAGTTTAATGGTACTTTTCAGTGAAGTCTAGTGGTTTCAAACACTGGATTAATGTGCACTTGCTCTATTTCAAGGATTTCTGCTGTGTACAACATGCTTTCTATACTATACACTTACATTTTGATGTCTTTACCACTTTTTCTCTCACAATTCTATTAAATTCATTATTATTTGCACTGAATTACTAGTGGTTCCTAGCAGTGTCCTAGAATGGGCTTTCTACTCTACTTATGGGACTTCCCCACATGTATAAACAACTTTTTGCACTCTTCTCTGAACTTGAGAAGCTATATACACTTGTCTCTCAACTGGTTTACAGTTGAATGCTACATTTCAATGAATTCTAGTGGTTTCAAACACTGGTTTCATGTGCACTAACTCTATTTCAGGTATTTCTTCAGTGTACAAGATCCTTTCTAGACCTGAGACTTACATTTTGATGTCTTTTCCACTTGTTCTCTCACAATTCTGTGATATTCATTAGTATTTGCTTTGAATTACTACTGCTTTCTTGCAGTGTCCTACAATGGGCCTTCTGCTCTACTTGTGAAACTTCACCACATGTACAAACAACTTTATACACTCTTCTCTGAACTTGAGAAGCTATATACACTTGTCTCTCAACTGTTTTACAGTTGAATGTTACTTTTCATTGAATTCTAGTGGTATCAAACACTGTTTTCATGTGCACTAACTCTATATCAGGTATTTCTTCAGTGTACAACATCCTTTCTCCACTAGAGACTTACATTTTGATGTCTTTTTCACTTGTTCTCTCTCAATTCTGTGATATTCATTAGTATTTGCTCTGAATTAGTACTGCTTTCTTTCAGTGTCCTACCATGGGCCTTCTGCTCTACTTCTGAAACTTCACCACATGTACAAACTACTTTATACACTCTTTTCTGAACTTGAGAAGCTATATACACTTGTCTCCCAACTGTTGTACAGTTAAATGTTACTTTTCAATCAATTCTAGTTGTTGCAAACACAGGTTACATGTGCACTAACTCTATCTCAGGTATTTCTTCAGTGTACAAGATCCTTTCTCCACTAGAGACTTACATTTTGATGTCTTTTTCACTTGTTCTCTCTCAATTCTGTGATATTCATTAGTATTTGCTCTGAATTACTGCTGCTTTCTTGCAGTGTCCTATAATGGGCCTTCTGCTCTACTTGTGTGACTTCAGGTCATGTACAAACCACTTTACACACTCTTCTCTGAACTTGAGAAGCTATATACACTTGTCTCTCAACTGTTTTACACTTGAATGTTATTTTTCAGTAAATTCTAATCATTTCAAACACTTGTTTCATGTGCACTAACTCTAATTCAAGGATTTCTACAGAGTACAATATTTTTTCTAGACTAGAGACTTACCTTTGGATGTCTGTTTCACTTGTTCTCTCACAATTCTGTGATAATCATTAGTATTTTACTCTGAATTACTATTACTTTCTTGCAGTGTCCTACAATGGGCCTTCTGCTCTACTTGTAAAACTTCACCACATGTACAAACTACTTTATACACTCTTCTCTGAACTTGAGAAGCTATATACACTTGTCTCTCAACTGTTGTACAGTTAAATGTTACTTTTCAATCAATTCTAGTGGTTTCAAACACTGGTTTCATGTGCACTAACTCTATCTCAGGTATTTCTTCAGTGTACAATATCCTTTCTAGACTAGAGACTTACATTTTGATGTCTTTTCCACTTGTTCTCTCACAATTCTGTGATATTCATTAGTATTTGCTCTGAATTACTACTGCTTTCTTGCAGTGTCCTACAATGGGCCTTCTGCTCTACTTGTGAAACTTCCCCACATGTGTAAACAACTTTATACACGCTTCTCTGAACTTGAGAAGCTATATACAGTTGTCTCTCAACTGTTTTACACTTGAATGTTACTTTTCAGTGAATTCTATTGGTTTCAAACACTGGTTTCATGTGCACTAACTCTATTTGAAGTATTTCTTCAGTGTACAAGATCCTTTCTAGACTAGAGACGTACATTTTGATGTCTTTTTCACTTGATCTCTCACAATTCTGTGATATTCATTAGTATTTGCTCTGAATTAGTACTGCTTTCTTGCAGTGTCCTACAATGGGCCTTCTGCTCTTCTTGTGGGAATTCACCACATGTACAAACTTTATACACTCTTCTCTGAACTTGAGAAGCTATATACAGTTGTCTCTCAACTGTTGTACAGTTGAATGTTACTTTTCAGTGAATTCTAGTGGTTTCTTTTTTATTATTTATTTATTTTTTAAATTTATTGATTAAGGTATCACATATTTGTCCTCGTCCCCCCATTCCCATCCCACACCCCTCACCACACATGCCCCCACCCCCCTGTTGTCCTTAACCGCTGGTTAGGCTCATATGCCTGCACGCAAGTCCTTTGTTTGATCTCCCTCTTTACCCCCACTCTTCCCTACCCTCCCCCTGAGGCCCGACAGTCTGATCCATGCCTCCTTGTTTCTGGGTCTGATCTTGTTCATCAGTCTATGTTGTTCATTATTTCCCCTAGATGAGTGAGATCATGTGCTATTAGAAATACACTTATAAGAACCGAAAATGAGACAAGCAATAATGGTTATGGTGACAGGCAAATGAATCAGTGTGTAGTGAGTTTCTTTCTGGGCCAACAGTTCTTGTGAGACCCAATTTCAATGTCCAACAGTTCCTTATGTGTACATGTCAGCACTGACATTTCAGTTCTGGATGTTGGACAAATGGTGGTAATGCAGGTCTGACTCTGTCCGGTTTGGTCCTGGGCAATCTGCAGTGATGCACAGCTGCTAACTGCTAGTATGGGAAGGCCACATCAGCGTCTTCCGTCTCTGGACTGCTTCTTTTCTGTCTTCATGGCTGGAGTAGTCCTGTCGATTCCTCTCTTGCTGGAATCCACATGGTCTCGGAGTTGTTTTCTGAAAATATGCAAACATATTCTCGACCAAAGGTTAATAAAGGAATATTTTCTATAAATTTGACTGGGGATCCTTTTTTAATTTTTGCCCAAATGATTTTCCTCTGGCTTGTTTTGTCACCTTGTGTGTTTTTCATGGGTGTCTTGCTTTTAGCCTTACAATTAATTTTCTAAAGTATTAATTTTCTAGATGTAATTTACTTACAAGATATTTTTCCTTACATGATATTCCTCTACTATCCCCTCCTTTTTTGATTTAAATGATAGGAGGCTTTTGAAAATTTTATAATGTATTCTTGATGGGTTTTAAATTTTAATTTTTTGCACTATAATATTACTGTTTTAGGTTCATTGTATGGTGCACACTTTTATCATGAGATGAAGTACCAATAAAAATTTTAGTTGACTCTTTAGGAACACCTTTTTGTCTGGTACAATTAATTTTTCTAGAATATTCACTTGTTTCAACTAGCCAATTTAAATTTGACTGAAAAGTTGACTACTATTTTACTGTCAAATTTATTACTCTAACAATAATCTTGTTTTACCCTGTAAATATTGGTGGAAGGGATTATTTGCCTTCTTGAGTAGGTCCTGAGCATTCCTGGTGGTAGGCTGGATTTAGATATCGTAAACCCCCTTCCCCACACCATGGGTACAAGGCAACTCAAACAATTCTTGTTGGAGTGAGAGGGCAGCTGCTGTCGGCCAAGTCTCTGTCGGTCACCTGGGTCCTGATCTGAGCTGGGCATGGGAAGCACAAAGCAGCCATGGGGGCAGGAGACCTCCCTCAGAAGGGGCTAGAATTCAGGCCCCTGCAATGTTGGGGGGGTGAGGGTCTGTGCCCCACCTCTGTTGATCCCCAAATTCTCTCTTGATGGCCCCTCTGCGACTGTGCCTGTCTTAGGTTGTTCCTTCCTTGAGGAATCTTACCCGTCTCTGGCTAACCAGCCATCCTCCGGGGCCAAGCAGGGTGACGTGAGGTTCAGTTTTGTCTCCTTGGTAGCCTATGCCCCTGTGGCCTCCATGCCCAGCACCTGCCTTGGGATCCCCTCGCCTGCTGGCGGGGCCCCAGCACTGATCACATATCTTTTGGAACCCGGGTTTCTTCTCCAGGGAGGGCTCAGTTCGCCCTACTGGGTGAGAGACAGATCCATGGCACCAGTCATCACGAGACTTCAACCTCGACATGAACAGAGAGCTCATGCAACAGCTGTGAGCAATTGAATTGTGAGAAGAGGGTCTCTCTTGGCCTAAAGGGTAAGAGGGACCCATATAGAATGCTCAGGTGCCCTCCCAGGAGGCCCTCTACCCAATGAAAAGGGTTAAATCTTTACATGTCCTTTTTAAATTGCTGCCAGACATTCAAAGAATTAGTTTGTATGTTTGCTTGGGATAATTGTATATTATGCTGTAGTAATTCTAAAGTATCAAGAGATGTGTTAAGTTTGTCTCCAAGCACCAAACAGATGACTTTTTTTATTTTATTTATTTTTTATCCCCAAGGGTGCGAGGAACTATTATAAGTACTGGGGGTGATCCAAATCTGGGAATAATTTTTAATGACAGTGTAGGATAATATCATGTAAGGATATTCTTTGTTCTAGTCCATGGGAATTCCCTTTCAGACTGGCTGTCCATTTCTTTTTATATAGACAAGGTCTTAGTTACATTTTCTGCACCTCCACCGGGGGCACGTAGTGATAGTAGTGACACCCTTTCTTTGGTGTCCACACAAGCCAGAAACCTCTCTTTAATTGTACACACAAAGGGGCATTGTTTTGATTTCGTATCATACAAAAGGGAAGCTGGGTGGAGACCCCTATGTATTTATACTTTCTTGCCTCACCCATGGACCTCCTAGATGTCCAGGGTGTTTGGTATTATTGGTAACTACATTAGTCAGAGGATCAGCCCACGTAATGGGTCTTACCCATGAAGGGTCAGGAGCATAAGATCAAAATACTTACCCTCTTGTCCCCGGTAAAATTACCGTACATCTGATGATTGCTAGCGTGGCTAGAGAGGCGTTCTCAGGCATTTTTGGGTTTCTGGTTACCTCACAATTTCTTCCCTGCGGTTTGATGTTCTGATTGATGTTTCTCTGTTTCTGGATCTATTTTTCCCCCCATCAGTTTATGTTGTTCATTATATTCCACAAATGAGTGAGATCATCTGATATTTATCTTTCTCTGCCTGGCTTATTTCACTATGCATAATGTTCTCCATCTCCATCCATATTGTTGCAAATGGTAAGAGCTCCTTCTTTTTTACCGCAGCGTAGTATTCCATTGTGTAGATGTACCACAGTTTTTTTAATCCACTCATCTGCTGATGGGCACTTAGGCTGTTTCCAAATCTTAGCTATGGTGAATTGTGCTGCTATGAACATAGGGGTGCATATGTCCTTTCTGATTGATGTTTCCAGTTTCTTGGGACATATTCCTAGAAGTGGGATCACTGGGTCAAATGGGAGTTCTATTTTTAGTTTTTTAAGGAAACTCCATACTGTTCTCCACAGTGGCAGCACCAGTCTGCATTCCCACCAGCAGTGCACGAGGGTTCCTTTTTCTCCACATCCTCTCCAGCACTTGTCATTTGTTGACTTGTTGATAATGGCCATTCTGACAGGTGTGAGATGGCACCGCATTGTTGTTTTGATTTGCATCTCTCTAATGATTAGTGATTTAGAGCAGGTTTTCCTATGTCTCTTGGCCTTCCTTCTGTCTTCTTTCGAAAAGTGTCTATTTAGATCAGTTGCCCATTTTTTGATTGGGTTGTTTATCTTCTTTTTGTTAAGCTGTATGAGTTCCCTGTAAATGTTGGAGATTAAACCCTTATCGTTGATATCATTGGCAAATATGTTCTCCCATGTGGTGGGCTTTCTTGTTGTTTTATTGATGGTTTCCTTTGCTGTGCAAAAGCTTTTTATTTTGATGTAGTCCCATTTGTTTATTTTCTCTTTAGCTTCCATTGCCCTAGGAGCAGTATCAGCGAAGAAGTTCTTTTGGCATATGTCAGAGATTTTTTTGCCTGTAGATTCCTCTAGTATTTTTATGGTTTCCTGTCTTATGTTTAAGTCCTTGATCCATTTTGAGTTTATTTTTGTGTATGGTGTAAGATGGTGGTCTAGTTTCATTTTTTTGCATGTATCTGTCCAATTTTCCCAACACCATTTGTTGAAGAGACTGTCTTGACTCCATTGTATGTTCATGCCTCCCTGTCTTGTTCCTGTTCTTAGGGGAAATGGTTTTAGTTTTTGCCCATTGAGTATGATGTTGGCTGTGGGTTTGTCATATATGGCTTTTATTATGTTGAGGTATGATCCTTCTATTCCCAGCTTGCTGAGAGTTTATATCAAGAAAGGGTGTTGGATTTTGTCAAATGCTTTTTCTGCATCAATTGATATGACTATACGGTTTTTATCTCTCAATTTGTTTATGTGATGTATCACGTTTATTGATTTGCGAATATTGTACCATCCTTGCATCCCAGGGATAAATCCTACTTGGTCGTGGTGTATGATCTTTCTGATGTATTGCTGGATTCGATTTGCTAGAATTTTGTTGAGGATTTTGGCATCTATGTTCATGAGGGATATTGGCCTGTAATTCTCCTTCATTGTGTTATCTTTACCTGGTTTTGGTATTAGGGCGATGCTGGCTCCATAGAAGGAGCTTGGAAGTGTTCCTTCTTCTTGAATTTTCTGGAATAGTCTGAGGAGGATAGGTTTTAGCTCTTCCTTGAATGTTTTATAAAACTCCCCTGTGAAGCCATCTGGCCCCGGGCTTTTTTTTGCTGGAAGCTTTTTGATAACTTCTTCAATTTCTTCCATAGTTATCAGCCTATTGAGATTTTTAGTCTCTTCCTGAGTAAGTTTTGGAAGGTTGTGTTTTTCTAGGAATGAGTCCATTTCCTCCAGGTTGTCTAGTTTGTTGGAGTAGAGTTGTTCATAGTATTTTTTGACAATCCTTTGTATTTCTGCGGGGTCTGTTGTTATTTCACCTCTTTCATTTCTGATTTTGTTTATTTGGGTCCTCTCTCTTTGTTTCTTGGTGAGCCTGGCTAGAGGTTCATCAATCTTGTTTATCCTTTCAAAGAACCAGCTCTTGGTTTTGTTGATCTTGTGTATTGTTTTTTTGGTCTCTATGTCATTTATTTCTGCTCTGATCTTTATTATTTCCTTTCTTCTGCTCACTGTGGGCTTTTCTTGTTGCTCCCTTTCTAATTCTTTGAGTTGTTGAGATAGATGATCTATTACCATTTTTTCTTGTTTTTTGAGGTAGGCCTGTAGAGCTATACATTTGCCTCTCAGGACTGCTTTCATTGTGTCCCATAGGATTTGCAATGTTGTGTTTTTATTGTCATTAGTCTCCAGGATGTTTTTAATTTCTTCTTTGATCTCATTGATAACCCAATCATTGTTTAGTAGCATGCTATTCAGTTTCCAAGTGTTTGAGTTTTTTGGAATGTTTTTATTGTAGTTTATTTCTAATATTATGCCATTGTGGTCTGAGAAAATGCTTGATATGATTTCAATCTTTTTGAATTTGGGGAGACTTTGCTTGTTACCCAATACGTGGTCTATTTTTGAGAATGTCCCATGTGCACTTGAGAAGAACGTATATCCCATGGCTTTGGGGTGAAATACTCTGAAGATGTCAATTAGGTCCATCTGATCTAGTGTGTCATTTAGAATTGCTGTTTCTTTGCTGATTTTTTGTCCAGAGGATTTATCCATTGATGTCAGTGGTGTATTAAAGTCCCCTACTATGATTGTATTGATGTCGATCTCTCCTTTGATATCTTCCAGCAGATTTTTTATGTATTTGGGCGCTCCTGTGTTGGGTGCATATACGTTTACCAGAGTTATATCTTCTTGCTGGATTGCTCCCTTTAGTATTATGTAGTGGCCTTCCTTATCTCTTATTAAAGCCTTTACATTGAAGTCTATTTTATCTGATATAAGTATTGCAACCCCAGCTTTTTTCTCATTTCCATTTGCCTGAAAAATGTTTTTCCATCCCTTCACTCTCAGTCTGTGTGAGTCTTTTGCTCTAAGGTGGGTCTCTTGTAGACAGCAAATATATGGGTCATGTTTTCTTATCCATTCAGCTACCCTATGTCTTTTGATTGGTGCATTTAATCCATTTACGTTTACTGTTATTATTGATAAGTATCTGTTTGTTGACATATTTTTCCTTAGTGTTTGTGTTTCTTCTTGCCTTTCTGTTTCTTCTTTTTACAGCATCCCCTTTAGCATTTCTTGCATTGCTGGTTTGGTAGTGATGAACTCTCTTAGCCCTTTTTTGTCTGTGAAGCTTCTGATTCCACCTTCAATTTTGAATGATAGCCTTGCTGGGTATAGTATTCTTGGATTCAGTCCCTTGTTTTGCATCACTTTGTATATTTCATTCCATTCCCTTCTGGCCTGGTGTGTTTCTGTTGAGAAATCAGTTGATATTCTGATAGGAGATCCCTTGTAGGTAACTTTCTGTTTCTCTCTGGCAGCCTTTAAGATTCTTGCTTTGTCATTGGTGTTCGTCAATTTAATTATGATGTGTCTTGGTGTCGGTCTTTTGGGGTTCAACTTGTTTGGGACTCTGTGTACTTCTTGGACTTGGATAGTTTTTTTCTTGCCAATATCAGGGAAGTTTTCTGTCATTATTTCTTCTAACAGGTTTTCTATTCCTTGCTTCTCTTCCTCTCCTTCTTTTATCCCTATTATTCGAAGGTTGTTTCGTTTTGCGTTGTGCCGAAGCTCCCTTAGGCTCTCCTCTTGCTTTTTAAGTCTTCTTTCCAGTTGCTGCTGTGTTTGTGTGTTTTTTTCCTACCTTGTCTTCTAATTCGCTGATGCGGTCCTCAGCCTCTTCTACTCTACTCTTTAAGCCTTCCATTGTGTTCTTTATTTCAGCTATGTCGTTCTTCATCTCCTCTTGGTTTCTTTTCATGTTGGTGACATTTTCATTCAGCTCCTTATAGCTCTCATTGAGTTGTGTGTATTTGTCATCCATCCGTTTAAACATCCTTATAACAAATACTCTGACTTCTTTCTCTGTTAAGCTGCTAGCCTCAAGTTCATTTAACTCCCTTTCTGGTGATTCTTCCTGTTCCTTCCTTTGAGAATTTCCTTTCTGTCTTCCCATGTTTCCTTGTAATGTTTTAATTGTAGTTCCAATTGCTTTGCTACCCAGGATCTTTTGATGATGGTGCTACTGGTATAATCTCTCAGTTCTCCTGGGCTTGGCAATCTAGTGTAGCCCCCTACTTGAGCTACTTGGGTTCTCTTGATGTAGGCCTGGAAGCTTGAGAGGCACAACTATGGTGTCTAAAAGTCAGCAGCTATGAAGTGGGGTGTCCCAGTTTTTGCTGTCTTGCACCCTTAGTTGAAATCGCGCGTGTCCAGTGGGAACTCACAGTGGCACCCAGGAACCGTCTGTTGGAAGAGCTCCCAGTGGCTCCCACTAGCACCCTGTGTGTAGATGGGCTCAGGGTGCCTGCCTGTTGTAAATTCCCTTCTGTGGAGGTGTGTTTGCAGGTGCACAGCTCTGACGCACTTTGAGGGACTCTGGCACTGAAGTTAAACAGCTAGGGTGTATGTGGGAAGTTATTCAGGAGAAAGGAGTTCAGAGTTTTTGCTGTGGGGCAGCGCATCCTTGGCTGTACAGAATAACTCCCAGCAGAGGCTCACAGCAGCTCCCCAGAGAACACTGTGGATATATGGGTTTGGGGCGCCTTCCCTTGCTGTGGCTGTGAGTTTGCCAGCTCTGGAGTGTGCTCGAACTGGTGGCGCACCCGCCGGCGCACACCTCTGACGCAATTTGAGAGACTCTGGCACTGAAGTTAAACAGCTAGGGTGTATGTGGGAAGTTATTCAGGAGAAAGGAGTTCAGATTTTCTGCTGTGGGGCAGCGCGCCCTTGCCCTTACAGAATCACACCCAGCAGGGGCTCAGAGCAGCTTTCCAGAGAACCCCGTGGATATATGTACTCAGGGTGCCTTCCCTTGCTGTGGCCGTGAGTTTGCCAGCCCTTAAGTGTGCGCGAACTGGTGGCGCGTCCGCTGGCGCAAAGCTCTGAAGCCCCCTGGCACTGAAGTTGCACCGCAGGGGTGTCCCTGGGCAGTTATTTAGGAAGAGGCAGTTCAGAGATTCTACTGTAGGGCCGTGCACCCTAGACTGTGCAGAATCACCCCCTCAGGGGCTCTCAGTGGTTCCCAAGCACTGCATGGGTAGTGGAGTGCCCGGGTGCCTATGGGCTGGGGACGCGGCGAGTCCTGAGTTCTGGCGCTGGGGAGGGGGATGTTGTACTTACTGATTTCAGTGGCGCACTTTTGGAGATGGAGGTCTCAGGGTTCGCGCTTCTGCAGCTGGAGTGGCAGGTCTACCAGAGTGGCTGTAGTGACCAGGTTTACTTCTGAGACCAGACTAGGTAGTGGTAAGGTTAGGATTCTAGTCTCTAGCAGTTCCGTTCTTAAAGATGGCGGGGTCTCTGTGACCCTGGTGTCCTCCTGGAAGTGTTTGCAGTGGCCGCGGGGTTTTGCCAACCAAGACTGCCTGGATTGGATGCCCCCTGAAAGAACTGTAGGATCTAACTGTCCCTATTTCTTTCACACAAACACCCACAAAGGTCCACACATACCTCTGTCACTCCTTCACTCGATCACACGCTAACCCTTCCTACCTACCTGCCGGTCGCCATCTTTCCTCCCCTACTACTGGTTTCTTACCGTGTCCTATAATGGGCCTTCTGGTCTACTTGTGGGACTTTACCACATGTACAAAAAACTTTATACACTCTTCTCTGAACTTGAGAAGCTATATACCCTTTTCTCTCAGCTGTATTACAGTTGAATGCTACTTTTCAGTGAATTCTAGTGGTTTCAAACACTGGTTTCATGTGCACCTGCTCTATTTCAAGAATTTCTGCAGTGTACAAAATCCTTTCTACACTAGAGACGTACATTTTGATGTCTTTTTCACTTGATCTCTCACAATTCTGTGATATTCATTAGTATTTGCTCTGAATTACTACTGCTTTCTTGCAGTGTCCTACAATGGGCCTTCTGCTCTACTTCTCAAACTTCACCACATGTACAAACTACTTTATACACTCTTGTCTGAACTTTAGAAGCTATATACACTTGTCTCTCAACTGTTTTACTGTTTAATGTTATTTTCCATGAATTCTAGTGGTTTCAATCATTGTTTTCATGTGCACTAACTCTATCTCAGGTATTTCTTCAGTGTACAAGATACTTTCTAGACTAGAGACTTACATTTTGATGTCTTTTTCACTTGTTCTCTCACAATTCTGTGATATTCATTAGTATTTGCTCTGAATTACTACTGCTTTCTTGCAGTGTCCAAAATGGGCCTTCTACTCTACTTGTGAAACTTCACCACATGTGCAAACAACTTTATACACTATTCTCTGAACTTCAGAAGTTATATACACTTGTCTCTCAACTGTTTTAGACTTGTATGTTACATTTCAGTTAATTATAGTGGTTTCAAACACTGGTTTCATGTGCACTAACTCTATTTCAAGTATTTCTTAAGTTTACAAGATCCTTTCTAGACTAGAGACTTACATTTTGATGTCTTTTTCACTTGTTCTCTCACAATTCTGTGATATTCATTAGTATTTGCTCTGAATTACTACTGCTTTCAAGTTTTGTCCTATAATGGGCCTTCTGCTCTACTTGTGGGACTTCAGCACATGTACAAACTACTTTATACACTCTTCTCTGAACTTTAGAAGCTATATACACTTGTCTCTCAACTGTTTTACTGTTTAATGTTATTTTCCATGAATTCTAGTGGTTTCAAACACTGGTTTCATGTGCTCTATCTCTATTTCAAGGATTTCTACAGAATGCAATATTTTTTCTAGACTGGAGACATACATTTTGATGTCTTTTTCACTTGTTCTCTCACAATTCTGTCATATTCATTAGTATTTGCTCGGAATAACTACTGCTTTCTTGCAGTGTCCTACAATGGGCCTTCTGCTCTACTTGTGAAAATTCACCACATGTACAAACTACTTTATACACTCTTCTCTGAACTTGAGAAGCTATATACACTTGTCTCTCAACAGTTGTACAGTTGAATGTTACTTTTCAATCAATTCTAGTGGTTTCAAACACTTGTTTCATGTGCACTAACTCTATTTCAATGATTTCTACAGTGTACAAGATCCTTTCAAGACTAGCTACTTACATTTTTATGTCTTTTTCACTTGATCTCTCACAATTCTGTGATATTCATTAGTATTTGCTCTGTATTAGTACTGCTTTCTTGCAGTGTCCTACAATAGGCCTTCTGCTCTACTTCTCAAACTTCACCACTTGTATAAACTACTTTATACACTCTTCTCTGAACTTGAGAAGCTATATACACTTGTCTCTCAACTGTTGTACAGTTGAATGTTACTTTTCAATCAATTCTAGTGGTTTCAAACACTGGTTTCATGTGCACTAACTCTATCTCAGGTACTTCTTCAGTATACAAGATCCTTTCTAGACTAGATATTTACATTTTGATGTCTTTTCCACTTGTTCTCTCACAATTCTGTGATATTCATTAGTATTTGCTCTAAATTACTACTGCTTTCTTGCAGTGTTCTACAATGGGCCTTCTGCTCTACTTGTGAAACTTCACCACATGTGTAAACAACTTTATACACGCTTCTCTGAACTTGAGAAGCTATATACACTTGTTTCTCAACTGTTTTATACTTCAATTTATTTTTCAGTGAATTATAGTGGTTTAAAACACTTGTTTCATGTGCACTACCTCTATTTCAAGTATTTCTTCAGTGTACAACATCCTTTCTAAACTAGAGACTTAGATTTTGATGTCTTTTCCACTTGTTTTCTCACAATTCTGTGATATTCATTAGTATTTGCTCTGAATTACTGCTGCTTTCTTGCAGTGTCCTATAATGGGCCTTCTGCTCTACATGTGAGAATTCACCACATGTTCAAACAACTTTATACCCTCTTCTCTGAACTTGAGAAGCTATATACACATGTCTCTCAACTGTTTTACACTTCAATTTATATTTCAGTGAATTATAGTGGTTTCAAACACTTGTTTCATGTGCACTAACTTTATTTCAAGGATTTCTACAGTGTACAAGATCCTTTCTAGACTAGAGACTTACCTTTTTATGTATTTTTCACTTGATCTCTCACAATTCTGTGATATTCATTAGTATTTGCTCTGACTTAGTACTGCTTTCTTGCAGTGTGCTACAATGGGCCTTCTGCTCTACTTCTCAAACTTCACGACATGTACAAACTACTTTATACACACTTGTCTGAACTTTAGAAGCTATATACACTTGTCTCTCAACTGTTTTACTGTTTAATGTTATTTTCCATGAATTCTAGTGGTTTCAATCACTGTTTTCATGTGCACTAACTCTATCTCAGGTATTTCTTCAGTGTACAAGATACTTTCTAGACTAGAGACTTACATTTTGATGTCTTTTCCCCTTGTTCTCTCACAATTCTGTGATATTCATTAGTATTTGCTCTGAATTACTACTGCTTTCTTGCAGTGTTCAAAATGGGCCTTCTGCTCTACATCTGAAACTTCACCACATGTCAAACAATTTTATACACTCTTCTCTGAACTTGAGAAGCTATATACACTTGTCTCTCAACTGTTGTATAGTTGAATATTACTTTTCAATCAATTGTAGTGGTTTCAAACACTGGTTTCATGTGCTCTATCTCTATTTCAAGGATTTCTACAGAATGCCATATTTTTTCTAGACTGGAGACTTACATTTTGATGTCTTTTTCACTTGTTCTCTCACAATTCTGTGATATTCATTAGTATTTGCTCGGAATAACTACTGCTTTCTTGCAGTGTCCTACAATGGGCCTTCTGCTCTACTTGTGAAAATTCACCACATGTACAAACTACTTTATACACTCTTCTCTGAACTTGAGAAGCTATATACACTTGTCTCTCAACTGTTGTACAGTTGAATGTTACTTTTCAATCAATTCTAGTGGTTTCAAACACTGGTTTCATGTGCACTAACTCTATCTCAGGTACTTCTTCAGTATACAAGATCCTTTCTAGACTAGATATTTACATTTTGATGTCTTTTCCACTTGTTCTCTCACAATTCTGTGATATTCATTAGTATTTGCTCTAAATTACTACTGCTTTCTTGCAGTGTCCTACAATGGTCCTTCTGCTCTACTTGTGAAACTTCACCACATGTGTAAACAACTTTATACACGCTTCTCTGAACTTGAGAAGCTATATACACTTGTTTCTCAACTGTCTTATACTTCAATTTATTTTTCAGTGAATTATAGTGGTTTAAAACACTTGTTTCATGTGCACTACCTCTATTTCAAGTATTTCTTCAGTGTACAACATCCTTTCTAAACTAGAGACTTAGATTTTGATGTCTTTTCCACTTGTTTTCTCACAATTCTGTGATATTCATTAGTATTTGCCCTGAATTACTGCTGCTTTCTTGCAGTGTCCTATAATGGGCCTTCTGCTCTACATGTGAGAATTCACCACATGTTCAAACAACTTTATACCCTCTTCTCTGAACTTGAGAAGCTATATACACATGTCTCTCAACTGTTTTACACTTCAATTTATATTTCAGTGAATTATAGTGGTTTCAAACACTTGTTTCATGTGCACTAACTCTATTTCAAGGATTTCTACAGTGTACAAGATCCTTTCTAGACTAGAGACTTACCTTTTTATGTATTTTTCACTTGATCTCTCACAATTCTGTGATATTCATTAGTATTTGCCCTGACTTAGTACTGCTTTCTTTCAGTGTGCTACAATGGGCCTTCTGCTCTACTTCTCAAACTTCACGACATGTACAAACTACTTTATACACACTTGTCTGAACTTTAGAAGCTATATACACTTGTCTCTCAACTGTTTTACTGTTTAATGTTATTTTCCATGAATTCTAGTGGTTTCAATCACTGTTTTCATGTGCACTAACTCTATCTCAGGTATTTCTTCAGTGTACAAGATACTTTCTAGACTAGAGACTTACATTTTGATGTCTTTTCCCCTTGTTCTCTCACAATTCTGTGATATCCATTAGTATTTGCTCTGAATTACTACTGCTTTCTTGCAGTGTTCAAAATGGGCCTTCTGCTCTACATCTGAAACTTCACCACATGTCAAACAATTTTATATACTCTTCTCTGAACTTGAGAAGCTATATACACTTGTCTCTCAACTGTTGTATAGTTGAATATTACTTTTCAATCAATTGTAGTGGTTTCAAACACTGGTTTCATGTGCTCTATCTCTATTTCAAGGATTTCTACAGAATGCAATATTTTTTCTAGACTGGATACTTACATTTTGATGTCTTTTTCACTTGTTCTCTCACAATTCTGTGATATTCATTAGTATTTGCTCGGAATAACTACTGCTTTCTTGCAGTGTCCTACAATGGGCCTTCTGCTCTACTTGTGAAAATTCACCACATGTACAAACTACTTTATACACTCTTCTCTGAACTTGAGAAGCTATATACACTTGTCTCTCAACTGTTGTACAGTTGAATGTTACTTTTCAATCAATTCTAGTGGTTTCAAACACGGGTTTCATGTGCACTAACTCTATTTCAAGTATTTCTTAAATTTACAAGATCCTTTCTAGACTAGAGACTTACATTTTGATGTCTTTTTCACTTGTTCTCTCACAATTCTGTGATATTCATTACTATTTGCTGATTTACTTCTGCTTTCTAGCAGTGTCCTATAATGAGCCTTCTGCTCTACTGGTTGGACTTCACCACATGTACAAACAACTTTATACACTCTTCTCTGAACTACAGAAGCTATATACACTTGTCTCTCAACTGTTTTACAGTTGAATGTTACTTTTCAATCAATTCTGGTGGTTTCAAACACTGGTTTCATGTGCACTAACTCTATTTCAAGTATTTCTTCAGTGTACAAGATCCGTTCTAGACTAGAGTCTTACATTTTCATGTCTTTTCCACTTGTTTTCTCACAATTCTGTGATATTCATTAGTATTTGCTCTGAATTACTGCTGCTTTCTTGCAGTGTCCTATAATGGGCCTTCTGCTCTACATGTGGGAATTCACCACATGTTCAAACAACTTTATACACTCCTCTCTGAACTTGAGAAGCTATATACACATGTCTCTCAACTGTTTTACACTTCAATTTATTTTTCAGTGAATTATATTTGTTTCAAACACTTGTTTCATGTGCACTAACTCTATCTCAGGTATTTCTTCAGTGTACAAGATCCTTTTTTGACTAGAGACTTACATTTTGATGTCTTTTCCACTTGTTCTCTCACAATTCTGTGATATTCATTAGTATTTGCTCTGAATTACTACTGCTTTCTTGCAGTGTCCAAAATGGGCCTTCTGCTCTACTTGTGAAACTTCACCACATGTACAAACTACTTTATACACTCTTCTCTTAACTTGAGAAGGTATATACACTTATCTCTCAACTGTTGTACAGTTGAATGTTTCTTTTCAATCAATTCTAGTGGTTTCAAACACTGGTTTCATGTGCACTAACTCTATCTCAGGTATTTCTTCAGTGTACAAGATCCTTTCTAGACTAGAGACTTACATTTTGATGTCTTTTTCACTTGATCTCTCACAATTCTGTGATATTTATTAGTATTTGCTCTGAATTAGTACTGCTTTCATGCAGTGTCCTACAATGGGCCTTCTGCTCTACTTCTCAAACTTCACCACATGTACAAACTACTTTATACACTCTTGTCTAACTTTAGAAGCTATATACACTTGTCTCTCAACTGTTTTACTGTTTAATGTTATTTTCCATGAATTCTAGTGGTTTCAAACACTGTTTTCATGTGCACTAACTCTATCTCAGGTACTTCCTCAGTATACAAGATCCTTTCTAGACTAGCTACTTACATTTTTATGTCTTTTCCCCTTGTTCTCTCCCAATTCTGTGATATTCATTAGTATTTGCTCTAAATTACTACTGCTTTCTTGCAGTGTCCAAAATGGGCCTTCTGCTCTACTTGTGAAACTTCAACACATGTGCAAACAACTTTATACACTATTCTCTGAACTTGAGAAGTTATATACACTTGACTCTCAACTGTTTTAGACTTGAATGTTACTTTTCAGTTAATTCTAGTGGTTTCAAACACTGGTTTCATGTGCACTAACTCTATTTCAAGTATTTCTTAAGTTTACAAGATCCTTTCTAGACTAGAGACTTACATTTTGATGTCTTTTTCACTTGATCTCTCACAATTCTGTGATATTCATTAGTATTTGCTCTGAATTAGTACTGCTTTCTTGCAGTGTCCTACAATGGGCCTTCTGCTCTAATTCTCAAACTTCACCACATGTACAAACTACTTTATACACTCTTGTCTGAACTTTAGAAGCTATATACACTTGTCTCTCAACTGTTTTACTGTTTAATGTTATTTTCCATGAATTCTAGTGGTTTCAAACACAGTTTTCATGTGCACTAACTCTATCTCAGGTATTTCTTCAGTGTACAAGATACTTTCTAGACTAGAGACTTACATTTTGATGTCTTTTCCCCTTGTTCTCTCACAATTCTGTGATATTCATTAGTATTTGCTCTTAATAACTACTGCTTTCTTGCAGTGTCCTACAATGGGCCTTCTACTCTACTTTGAAACTTTACCACATGTACAAACTACTTTATCCACTTTTCTCTGAACTTGAGAATCTATATACACTTGTCTCTCAACTGTTATACAGTTGAATGATACTTTGCAATCAATTCTACTGGTTGCAAACACTGGTTTCATGTGCACTAACTCTATCTCAGGTATTTCTTCAGTGTACAAGATTCTTTCTAGACTAGAGACTTACATTTTGATGTCTTTTCTACTTGTTCTCTCACAATTCTGTGATATTCATTACTATTTGCTCTGAATTACTTCTGCTTTCTAGCAGTGACCTATAATGAGCCTTCTGCTCTACTGGTTGGACTTCACCACATGTACAAAAAAATTTATACAGTCTTCTCTGAACTAGAAAAGCTATATACACTTGTCTCTCAACAGTTGTACAGTTGAATGATACTTTTCAATCAATTGTAGTGGTTTCAAACACTGGTTTCATGTGCACTATCTCTATTTCTAGGATTTCTACAAGGTGCAATATTTTTTCTAGACTAGATACTTATATTTTGATATCTTTTCCACTTGTTCTCTCACACTTCTGTGATATTCATTAGTATTTGCTCTGAATTACTACGGCTTTCTTGCAGTGTCCAAAAAGAGACTTCTGCTCTACTTATGAAACTTCACTACATGTGCAAACAACTTTATACACTCTTCTCTGAATTTCAGAAGCTATATACACTTGTCTCTCAACTGTTTTCCAGGTTGATGTTACTTTTCACTGAATTCTAGTGGTTTCAAACACTGGTATCATGTGCACTAACTCTATTTCAAGGATTTCTACAGTGTACAAGATCCTTTCTAGACTAGCTACTTACATTTTGATGTCTTTTTCACTTGATCTCTCACAATTCTGTGATATTCGTTAGTATTTGCTGTGAATTAGTACTGCTTTCTTGCAGTGTCCTACAATGGGCCTTCTGCTCTACTTCTCAAACTTCACCACATGTACAAACTACTTTATACACTCTTCTCTGAACTTTAGATGCTATATACACTTGTCCCTCAACTGTTTTACAGTTTAATGTTATTTTCCATGAATTCTAGTGGTTTCAAACACTGTTTTCATGTGCACTAACTCTATCTCAGGTATTTCTTCAGTGTACAAGATCCTTTCTTGACTAGAGACTTACATTTTGATGTCTTTTTCACTTGTTCTCTCACAATTCTGTGATATTCATTACTATTTGCTGATTTACTTCTGCTTTCTAGCAGTGTCCTATAATGAGCCTTCTGCTCTACTGGTTGGACTTCACCACATGTACAAACAACTTTATACACTCTTCTCTGAACTACAGAAGCTATATACACTTGTCTCTCAACTGTTTTACAGTTGAATGTTACTTTTCAATCAATTCTGGTGGTTTCAAACACTGGTTTCATGTGCACTAACTCTATTTCAAGTATTTCTTCAGTGTACAAGATCCGTTCTAGACTAGAGTCTTACATTTTCATGTCTTTTCCACTTGTTTTCTCACAATTCTGTGATATTCATTAGTATTTGCTCTGAATTACTGCTGCTTTCTTGCAGTGTCCTATAATGGGCCTTCTGCTCTACATGTGGGAATTCACCACATGTTCAAACAACTTTATACACTCCTCTCTGAACTTGAGAAGCTATATACACATGTCTCTCAACTGTTTTACACTTCAATTTATTTTTCAGTGAATTATATTTGTTTCAAACACTTGTTTCATGTGCACTAACTCTATCTCAGGTATTTCTTCAGTGTACAAGATCCTTTTTTGACTAGAGACTTACATTTTGATGTCTTTTCCACTTGTTCTCTCACAATTCTGTGATATTCATTAGTATTTGCTCTGAATTACTACTGCTTTCTTGCAGTGTCCAAAATGGGCCTTCTGCTCTACTTGTGAAACTTCACCACATGTACAAACTACTTTATACACTCTTCTCTTAACTTGAGAAGGTATATACACTTATCTCTCAACTGTTGTACAGTTGAATGTTTCTTTTCAATCAATTCTAGTGGTTTCAAACACTGGTTTCATGTGCACTAACTCTATCTCAGGTATTTCTTCAGTGTACAAGATCCTTTCTAGACTAGAGACTTACATTTTGATGTCTTTTTCACTTGATCTCTCACAATTCTGTGATATTTATTAGTATTTGCTCTGAATTAGTACTGCTTTCATGCAGTGTCCTACAATGGGCCTTCTGCTCTACTTCTCAAACTTCACCACATGTACAAACTACTTTATACACTCTTGTCTAACTTTAGAAGCTATATACACTTGTCTCTCAACTGTTTTACTGTTTAATGTTATTTTCCATGAATTCTAGTGGTTTCAAACACTGTTTTCATGTGCACTAACTCTATCTCAGGTACTTCCTCAGTATACAAGATCCTTTCTAGACTAGCTACTTACATTTTTATGTCTTTTCCCCTTGTTCTCTCCCAATTCTGTGATATTCATTAGTATTTGCTCTAAATTACTACTGCTTTCTTGCAGTGTCCAAAATGGGCCTTCTGCTCTACTTGTGAAACTTCAACACATGTGCAAACAACTTTATACACTATTCTCTGAACTTGAGAAGTTATATACACTTGACTCTCAACTGTTTTAGACTTGAATGTTACTTTTCAGTTAATTCTAGTGGTTTCAAACACTGGTTTCATGTGCACTAACTCTATTTCAAGTATTTCTTAAGTTTACAAGATCCTTTCTAGACTAGAGACTTACATTTTGATGTCTTTTTCACTTGATCTCTCACAATTCTGTGATATTCATTAGTATTTGCTCTGAATTAGTACTGCTTTCTTGCAGTGTCCTACAATGGGCCTTCTGCTCTAATTCTCAAACTTCACCACATGTACAAACTACTTTATACACTCTTGTCTGAACTTTAGAAGCTATATACACTTGTCTCTCAACTGTTTTACTGTTTAATGTTATTTTCCATGAATTCTAGTGGTTTCAAACACAGTTTTCATGTGCACTAACTCTATCTCAGGTATTTCTTCAGTGTACAAGATACTTTCTAGACTAGAGACTTACATTTTGATGTCTTTTCCCCTTGTTCTCTCACAATTCTGTGATATTCATTAGTATTTGCTCTTAATAACTACTGCTTTCTTGCAGTGTCCTACAATGGGCCTTCTACTCTACTTTGAAACTTTACCACATGTACAAACTACTTTATCCACTTTTCTCTGAACTTGAGAATCTATATACACTTGTCTCTCAACTGTTATACAGTTGAATGATACTTTGCAATCAATTCTACTGGTTGCAAACACTGGTTTCATGTGCACTAACTCTATCTCAGGTATTTCTTCAGTGTACAAGATTCTTTCTAGACTAGAGACTTACATTTTGATGTCTTTTCTACTTGTTCTCTCACAATTCTGTGATATTCATTACTATTTGCTCTGAATTACTTCTGCTTTCTAGCAGTGACCTATAATGAGCCTTCTGCTCTACTGGTTGGACTTCACCACATGTACAAAAAAATTTATACAGTCTTCTCTGAACTAGAAAAGCTATATACACTTGTCTCTCAACAGTTGTACAGTTGAATGATACTTTTCAATCAATTGTAGTGGTTTCAAACACTGGTTTCATGTGCACTATCTCTATTTCTAGGATTTCTACAAGGTGCAATATTTTTTCTAGACTAGATACTTATATTTTGATATCTTTTCCACTTGTTCTCTCACACTTCTGTGATATTCATTAGTATTTGCTCTGAATTACTACGGCTTTCTTGCAGTGTCCAAAAAGAGACTTCTGCTCTACTTATGAAACTTCACTACATGTGCAAACAACTTTATACACTCTTCTCTGAATTTCAGAAGCTATATACACTTGTCTCTCAACTGTTTTCCAGGTTGATGTTACTTTTCACTGAATTCTAGTGGTTTCAAACACTGGTATCATGTGCACTAACTCTATTTCAAGGATTTCTACAGTGTACAAGATCCTTTCTAGACTAGCTACTTACATTTTGATGTCTTTTTCACTTGATCTCTCACAATTCTGTGATATTCGTTAGTATTTGCTGTGAATTAGTACTGCTTTCTTGCAGTGTCCTACAATGGGCCTTCTGCTCTACTTCTCAAACTTCACCACATGTACAAACTACTTTATACACTCTTCTCTGAACTTTAGATGCTATATACACTTGTCCCTCAACTGTTTTACAGTTTAATGTTATTTTCCATGAATTCTAGTGGTTTCAAACACTGTTTTCATGTGCACTAACTCTATCTCAGGTATTTCTTCAGTGTACAAGATCCTTTCTAGACTAGATACTTACATTTTGATGTCTTTTCCACTTGTTCTCTCACAATTCTGTGATATTCATTAGTATTTACTCTGATTTACTACTGCTTTCTTGCAGTGTCCAAAATGGGCCTTCTGCTCTACTTGTGAAACTTCACCACATGTGCAAACAACTTTATACACTCTTCTCTGAATTTGAGAAGCTATATACACTTGTCTCTCAACTGTTTTCCAGTTGAATGTTACTTTTCAGTGAATTCTAGTGGTTTCAAACACTGGTTTCATGTGCACTAACTCTATTTCAACTTTTTCTACAGTGTACAAGATCCTTTCTAGATTAGCTACTTACATTTTTATGTCTTTTTCACTTGATCTCTCACAATTCCGTGATATTCAATAGTATTTGCTCTGAATTAGTACTGCTTTCTTGCAGTGTCCTACAATGGGCCTTCTGCTCTACTTCTCAAACTTCACCACTTGTATAAACTACTTTATACACTCTTCTCTGAACTTGAGAAGCTATATACACTTGTCTCTCAAATGTTGTACCGTTGAATGTTACTTTTCAATCAATTGTAGCGGTTTCAAACACTGGTTTCATGTGCACTATCTCTATTTCTAGGATTTCTACAGAGTACAATATTTTTTCTAGACTAGATACTTACATTTTGATGTCTTTTCCACTTGTTCTCTCACAATTCTGTGATATTCATTAGTATTTGCTCTGAATTACTACTGCTTTCTTGCAGTGTTCTACAATGGGCCTTCTGTTCTACTTCTCAAACTTCACCACATGTACAAACTACTTTATACACTCTTGTCTAACTTTAGAAGCTATATACACTTGTCTCTCAACTGTTTTAGTGTTTAATGTTATTTTCCATGAATTCTAGTGGTTTCAAACACTGTTTTCATGTGCACTAACTCTATCTCAGATATTTCTTCAGTGTACAAGATACTTTCTAGACTAGAGACTTACATTTTGATGTCTTTTCCCCTTGTTCTCTCACAATTCTGTGATATACATTAGTATTTGCTCTTAATAACTACTGCTTTCTTGCAGTGTCCTACAATGGGCCTTCTACTCTACTTTGAAACTTTACCACATGTACAAACTACTTTATCCACTCTTCTCTGAACTTGAGAATCTATATACACTTGTCTCTCAACTGTTATACAGTTGAATGATACTTTTCAATCAATTCTACTGGTTGCAAACCCTGGTTTCATGTGCACTAACTCTATCTCAGGTATTTCATCAGTGTACAAGATTCTTTCTAGACTAGAGACTTACATTTTGATGTCTTTTCCACTTGTTCTCTCACAATTCTGTGATATTCATTACTATTTGCTCTGAATTACTTCTGCTTTCTAGCAGTGACCTATAATGAGTCTTCTGCTCTACTGGTTGGACTTCAACACATGTACAAAAAAATTTATACACTCTTCTCTGAACTAGAGAAGCTATATACACTTGTCTCTCAACAGTTGTACAGTTGAATGATACTTTTCAATCAATTGTAGTGGTTTCAAACACTGGTTTCATGTGCACTAACTCTATCTCAGGTATTTCTTCAGTGTACAAGATCCTTTTTTGACTAGAGACTTACATTTTGATGTCTTTTCCACTTGTTCTCTCACAATTCTGTGATATTCATTAGTATTTGCTCTGAATTACTACTGCTTTCTTGCAGTGTCCAAAATGGGCCTTCTGCTCTACTTGTGAAACTTCACCACATGTACAAACTACTTTATACACTCTTCTCTTAACTTGAGAAGGTATATACACTTATCTCTCAACTGTTGTACAGTTGAATGTTTCTTTTCAATCAATTCTAGTGGTTTCAAACACTGGTTTCATGTGCACTAACTCTATCTCAGGTATTTCTTCAGTGTACAAGATCCTTTCTAGACTAGAGAGTTACATTTTGATGTCTATTCCACTTGTTGTCTCACAATTCTGTGATATTCAATAGTATTTGCTCTGAATTACTACTGCTTTCTTGCAGTGTCCTACAATGGGCCTTCTGCTCTACTTATGAAACTTCACTACATATGCAAACAACTTTATACACTCTTCTCTGAATTTGAGAAGCTATATACACTTGTCTCTCAACTGTTTTCCAGTTTGATGTTACTTTTCTGTGAATTCTAGTGGTTTCAAACAATGATTTCATGTGCACTAACTCTATTTCAAGTATTTCTACAGTGTACAAGATCCTTTCTAGACTACCTACTTACATTTTGAATTCTTTTTTATAGGAATCCCTTTCCACGTCCCGCGTGGTCCAGGGTTCCGGTTCAGGGTTCGAGTTCTGGAGAAAGGCCGCACACAAATAAATGGAGACTTGAAGAAATTCAATTTGGCGAAATGGGGGGCCAGGCGGTAGTCCACCTCTAGTGGGAGAACTGACAACTGCTCTGGCTCTGCCATCCCTTTTATTTGAGGCTTTGGGGAAAACATCTTAGTCAAGATAAACAGAAATATACATGTAGCCCTTAGGCAGGAAATAACAAAAACTTAATGGGACAAACCAAGGTGGAAGCTGCTTCAGCTAACAATATCTCAACTAAAAGGTGAGTGGTTAGAGCAATTAAGGTTGTTGACCAGCCTTCCTGGCTTCCTGTCAACATCTCTCTTTTAGTGAAACTGATTTGTTTCCGGCACTTTTTCACTTGATCTCTCACAATTCTGTGATATTCATTAGTATTTGTTCTTAATTACTACTGCTTTCTTGCAGTGTCCTATAATGGGCCTTCTGCTCTACTTATGGGACTGCACCACGTGTAAAAACTACTTTATACACTCTTCTCTGAACTTGAGAAGCTATATACACTTGTCTCTCAACTGTTTTACAGTTTAATGCTACTTTTCAGTGAATTCTAGTGGTTTAAAACACTGGTTTCATGTGCACTAACTCTATTTCAAGTATTTCTACAGTGCACAAGATCCTTTCTAGACTAGAGACTTACATTTTGATGTCTTTTCCACTTGTTCTCTCACAATTCTGTAATATTCATTAGTATTTGCTCTGAATTACTTCTGCTTTCTAGCAGTGTCCTATAATGGGCCTTCTGCTCTACTTGTGAAACTTCACAACATGAACAAACAACTTTATACACTCTTCTCTGAACTTGAGAAGCTATATACACTTGTCTCTCAACTGTTTTACAGTTTAATGTTACTTTTCAGTGAATTCCAGTAGTTTCAAACACTGGTTTCATGTTCACTAACTCTATTTAAAGGATTTCTGCAGTGTACAACATCCTTTCAAGATTAGAGACTTACATTTAATGTCTTTTCCACTTGTTCTCTCACAATTCTCTGATATTCATTAGTATTTGCTCTGAATTACTACTGCTTTCGTCCAGTGTCCTATAATGGGCCTTCTGCTATACTTGTAAAACTTCACCACATGTACAAGCAACTTTATACACTCTTCTCTGAACTTGAGAAGCTATATACACTTGTCTCTCAACTTTTTAACAGTTGAATGTTAATTTTCAGTGAATTCTAGTGGTTCCAAACTCTGGTTTCAGGTTGACTAACTCTATTTCAAGGATTTCTGCAGTGTACAACATCCTTTCTAGACTAGAGACTTACATTTAATGTCTTTTCACTTGTTCTCTCACAATTCTGTGATATTCATTAGTATTTGGCTGAATTACTACTGCTTTCTTGCAGTGTCCTATAATGGGCCCTCTGCTATACTTCTGAAAATTCACCACATGTACAAACTACTTTATATACTCGTCTCTGAACTTGAGAAGCTATATACACTTGTCTCGCAACTATTTTACAGTTGGATGTTACTTTTCAGTGAATTCTAGTGGTTTCAAAAACTGGTTTCATTTGAACTACCTCTATTTCAAGTATTTCTTTGGTGTACAAGATCCTTTCTACACTAGAGACTTCATATTGATATCTTTTCCACTTGTTCTCTCACAATTCTGTGATATTCATTAGTATTTGCTCTTAATTACTGCTGCTTTCTTGCAGTGTCCTATACTGGGCCTTCTGCTCTACTTATGGGACTTCACCACATGTAAAAACTACTTTATACACTTTTCTCTGAACTTGAGAAGCTATATACACTTGTCTCTCAACTGTTTTACAGTTGAATGTTACTTCTCAGTAAATTCTAGTGGTTTCAAACACTGGTTTCATGAGCACTAACTCTATTTCAAGGATTTCTACAGTGTACAACATCATTTCTAGACTAGAGACTTACATTGTGATGTCTTTTTCACTTGTTCTCTCACAATTCTCTGATATTCATTAGTATTTGCTCAGAATTACGACTGCTTTCCTGCATTGTCCTTTAATGGGCCCTCTGCTCTACTTGTGAAACTTCACCACTTGAACAAACAATTTTATACACTCTTCTCTGAACTTGAGAAGCTATATACACTTGTCTCTCAACTGTTTTACAGTTGAATGTTACTTTTCAGTAAATTCTAGTGGTTTCAAACACTGGTTTCATGAGCACTAACTCTATTTCAAGGATTTCTACAGTGTACAACATCATTTCTAGACTAGAGACTTACATTTAATGTCTTTTCCACTTGTTCTCTCACAATTCTCTGATATTCATTAGCAGTTGCTCTGAATTACTAATGCTTCTTTGCAGTGTCCTATAATGGGCCCTCTGCTCTACTTGTGAAACTTCACCACATGAACAACTTTATACACTCTTCTCTGAACTTCAGAAGCTATATACACTTGCCTCTCAACTGTTTTACAGTTTAATGCTACTTTTCAGTGAATTCCAGTGGTTTCAAACATTGGTTTCATGTTCACTAACTCTATTTAAAGGATTTCTGCAGTGTACAACATCATTTCTAGACTAGAGACTTACATTTAATGTCTTTTCACTTGTGCTCTCACAATTCTCTGATATTCATTAGCAGTTGCTCTGAATTACTAATGCTTCTTTGCAGTGTCCTATAATGGGCCCTCTGCTCTACTTGTGAAACTTCACCACATGAACAAACAACTTTATACACTCTTCTCTGAACTTGAGAAGCTATATACACTTGTCTCTCAACTGTTTTACAGTTTAATGCTACTTTTCCGTGAATTCTAGTGGTTTCAAACACTGGTTTCATGTTCCCTAACTCTATTTCAAGTATTTCTTCAGTGTACAAGATCCTTTCTAGACTAGAGACTTCATTTTGATATCTTTTCCACTTGTTCTCTCATAATTCTGTGATATTCATTAGTATTTGCTCAGAATTACTACTGCTTTCTTGCAGTGTCCTATAATGGGCCTTCTGCTCTACTTGTGAAACTTCACCACATGAACAAACAACTTTATACACTCTTCTCTGATCTTGAGAAGCTATATACACTTGTCTCTCAACTGTTTTCCAGTTTGATGCTACTTTTCAGTGAATTCCAGTGGTTTCTAACACTGGTTTCATGTTCACTAACTCTATGAAGGATTTCTGCAGTGTACAACATCCTTTCTAGATTAGAGACTTACATTTAATTTATTTTCCACTTGTTCTCTCACAATTCTCTGATATTCATTAGTATATGCTCTGAATTACTACTGCTTTCTTGCAATGTCCTATAATGGGCCCACTGCACTACATGTTAATATTCACCACATGTACAAAATACTTTATACACACGTCTCTGAACTTGAGAATCTATATACATTTGACTCTCAACTATTTTACAGTTGAATGTTACTTTTCAGAGAATTCTAGTGGTTTCTAACACTCGTTTCATGTGCACTAACTCTATTTCAAGTATTTCTTCAGTGTACAAGATCCTTTCTAGACTAGAGACTTCATTTTGATATCTTTTCCACTTGTTCTCTCACAATTCTGTGATATTCATTAGTATTTGCTCTTAATTACTGCTGCTTTCTTGCAGTGTCCTATACTGGGCCTTCTGCTCTCCTTATGGGACTTCATCACATGTAAAAACTACTTTATACACTCTTCTCTGAACTTGAGAAGCTATATACAC
This sequence comes from Cnephaeus nilssonii, assembly GCF_951640355.1. NCBI lineage: Eukaryota > Metazoa > Chordata > Mammalia > Chiroptera > Vespertilionidae > Cnephaeus > Cnephaeus nilssonii. Next base: position 289,499 of record NW_027645478.1, on the reverse strand, counting down.
TTGTCTCTCAACTGTTTTACAGTTGAATGTTACTTTTCAGTAAATTCTAGTGGTTTCAAACACTGGTTTCATGAGCACTAACTCTATTTCAAGGATTTCTACAGTGTACAACATCATTTCTAGACTAGAGACTTACATTGTGATGTCTTTTTCACTTGTTCTCTCACAATTCTGTGATATTCATTAGTATTTGCTCTGAATTACTACTGCTTTCCTGCATTGTCCTATAATGGGCCCTCTGCTCTACTCGTGAAACTTCACCACATGAACAAACAACTTTATACACTCTTCTCTGAACTTGAGAAGCTATATACACTTGTCTCTCAACTGTTTTACAGTTTAATGCTACTTTTCAGTGAATTCCAGTGGTTTCAAACGCTGGTTTCATGATCACTAACTCTATTTAAAGGATTTCTGCAGTGTACAACATCCTTTCTAGACTAGAGACTTACATTAAATGTCTTTTCCACTTGTTCTCTCACAATTCTCTGATATTCATTAGTATTTGCTCTGAATTACTACTGCTTTCTTGCAATGTCCCTTAATGGGCCCTCTGCTCTACATGTTAAACTTCACCACATGTACAAAAAACTTTATACACACTTCTCTGAATTTGAGAACCTATATACATTTGTCTCTCAACTGTTTCACAGTTTAAAGCTACTTTGTAGTGAATTCTAGTGGTTTCTAAAGCTGCTTAAATGTACTCTTTGCTCTATTCCAGGATTTCCCTCATTGTATGAAACACTTTAATTACTATATCCTAACATTGTGATGTATATTCCCTGTATTGTCTAACTATTCTGTTCAATTTACTGCCATTTTACCCTTAGTTCCTAGTCTTTCTTACAATGTCTTACAATTGGCTTTGTGCTGCAGTTACCGGACTTACCTGCATTGTACAAACAGCTTTCTACACTCTTCTCTGAAGTGGAGAAGCAATAAACACTTGTCTTCTAAGTATGTTTTATAGTTTAATGGTACTTTTCAGTGAATTCTAGTGATTTCAAACACTGGTTTAATGTTCACTTGCTCTATTTCAAGGATTTCTGCTGTGTACAACATCCTTTCTATACTATACACTTACATTTTGATGTCTTTTCTACTTTATCTCTCACAATTCTCATGTATTCATTATTATTAGCTCTGGATTACTACTGGTTACTTGAAATGTGCTATAATTGGCCTTTGCTCTAGTTATGGGGCTTGCCATCCTGTACAAACAACTTTGTACTGTCTTCTGCTTACTTGAGAAGCTATATACACTTGGTTCTCTACTGTTTTACAGTTTAATGCTACTTTTTAGTGAATTCTAGTGGTTTCAAACACTGGTTTAATGTGCACTTGCTCTATTTCAAGGATTTCTGCTGTGTACAACATCTTTTCTATACTATACACTTACATTTTTATGTCTTTATCACTTTTTCTCTCACAATTCTATTAAATTCATTATTATTTGCACTGAATTACTAGTGGTTCCTTGCAGTGTTCTAGAATAGGCTTTCTACTCTACTTATGGGACTTTCCCTCATGTATAAACAACTTTGTACACTCTTCTCTGAAGTAGAGAAGCTATATACACTTGTCTCTCAACTGTTTCACAGTTTAAAGCTACTTTGTAGTAAATTTTAGTGGTTTCTAAAGCTGCTTAAATGTGCTCTTTGCTCTATTCCAGGATTTCCCTCATTGTATGAAACACTTTCATTACTATATCCTAACATTGTGATGTATTTTCCCTGTATTCTCTAACTATTCTGTTCTATTTACTGCCATTTTGCCCTTAGTTCCCAGGCTTTCTTACAATGTCTTACAATTGGCTTTCTGCTGCAGTTACCGGACTTACCTGCATTGTACAAACAGCTTTCTACACTCTTCTCTGAAGTGGAGAAGCAATAAACACTTGTCTTCTAAGTATGTTTTATAGTTTAATGGTACTTTTCAGTGAATTCTAGTGATTTCAAACACTGGTTTAATGTTCACTTGATCTCTTTCAAGGATTTCTGCTGTGTACAACATCCTTTCTATACTATACACTTACATTTTGATGTCTTTTCCACTTTATCTCTCACAATTCTGTTGTATTCATTATTATTAGCTCTGGATTACTACTGGTTACTTGAAATGTGCTATAATTGGCCTTTTGGTCTAGTTATGAGGCTTCCCACATGTACAAACAACTTTGTACTGTCTTCTGTGAACTTGAGAAGCTATATACACTTCTCCTTTAATTGTTTTACAGTTGAATGCTACTTTTCTGTGGATTCTAGTGGTTTAAAACACTGGTTTCATGTGAACTAACTCTATTTCCAGGATTTCTGCAGTGTACAACATGCTTTCTATACTAGAGACTTACATTTTGATCTCTTTTACACTTGTTCTCTCATATTTCTGTGGTATTCATTAGTATTTGCTCTGAATTTCTACTGCTTTCCTGCAGTGTCCTAGAATGGGCCTTCTGCTCTACTTGTGGGACTTCACCACATGTAGAAACAACTTCATACACGCTTCTCTGAACTTGAGAAGATATATACACTTGGCTTTCAACTGTTTTACAGTTGAATGCTACTTTTCAGTGGATTCTAGTAGTTTAAAACACTGGTTTCATGTGAACTAACTCTATTTCCAGGATTTCTGAAGTGTACAACATCCTTTCTAGACTAGAGACTTACATTTTGATGTCTTTTACACTTGTTCTCTCACTATTCTGTTATATTCATTAGTATTTGCTCTGAATTACTACTGCTTTCTTGCAGTGTCCTATAATGGGCCTTCTGCTCTACTTGTGCCACTTCACCACTTGTAGAAACATCTTTATACACTCTTCTCTGAACTTGAGAAGCTATAGAAACTTGTGTTTCAACTGTTTTACAATTGAATACTACTTTTCAGTGAATTCTAGTGGTTTCTAAAGCTGCTTAAATGTCCTCTTTGCTCTATTCCAGGATTTCCCTCATTGTATGAAACACTTTCATTACTATATCCTAACATTGTGATGTATTTTCCCTGTATTCTCTAACTATTCTGTTCAATTTACTACCATTTTGCCCTTAGTTCCTAGGCTTTGTTACAATGTCTTACAATTGGCTTTCTGCTGCAGTTACCGGACTTAACTGCATTGTACAAACAGCTTTCTACACTCTTCTCTGAAGTGGAGAAGCAATAAACACTTGTCTTCTAAGTATGTTTTACAGTTTAATGGTACTTTTCAGTGAATTCTAGTGATTTCAAACACTGGTTTAATGTTCACTTGCTCTCTCTCAAGGATTTCTGCTGTGTACAACATCCTTTCTATGCTATACACTTACATTTTGATATCTTTTCCACTTTTTCTCTCACAATTCTGTTGTATTCATTATTATTAGCTCTGGATTACTACTGGTTACTTGAAATGTGCTATAATTGGCCTTTTGGTCTAGTTATGAGGCTTCTCAACATGTACAAACAACTTTGTACTGTCTTCTGTGAACTTGAGAAGCTATATACACTTCTCCTTTAACTGTTTTACAGTTGAATGCTACTTTTCTGTGGATTCTAGTGGTTTAAAACACTGGTTTCATGTGAACTAACTCTATTTCCAGGATTTCTGAAGTGTACAACATTCTTTCTACACTAGAGACTTACATTTTGATGTCTTTTACTCTTGTTCTCTCATAATTCTGTGATATTCATTAGTATTTCCTCTGAATTACTACTTCTTTCTTGCAGTGTCCTAGAATGGGCCTTCTTTTCTATTTGTGGGACTTCACCACATGTAGAAACAACTTTATACATTCTTCTCTGAACTTGAGAAGCTATATACACTTGTCTTTCAACTGTTTTACAGTTGAATACTACTTTTAAGTGAATTCCGGTGGTTTCAAACACTGGTTTCATGTGAACTAACTCTATTTCAAGGATTTTTGCAGTGTACAACATCCTTTCTAGACTAGACACTTACATTTTGATGTCTTTTACACTTGTTCTCTCACTATTCTGTGATATTCATTAGTATTTGCTCTGAATGACTACTGATTTCTAGCCGTTTCCATTAATGGGCCTTCTTTTCTACTTGTGGGACTTCACCACATGTAGAAACAACTTTATACACTCTACTCTGAACTTGAGAAGCTATATACACTTGTCTTTCAACTGTTTTACAGTTGAATACTACTTTTCAGTGAATTCTGGTGGTTTCAAACACTGGTTTCATGTGAACTAACTCTTTTTCAAGGATTTCTGCAGTGTACATCATCCTTTCTAGACAAGACACTTTCATTTTGATGTCTTTTACACTTGTTCTCTCACTATTATATGATATTCATTAGTATTTGCTCTGAATGACTACTGATTTCTAGCTGTTTCCCATAATGGGCCTTCTTTTCTACTTGTGGGACTTCACCACATGTAGAAACAACTTTATACACTCTACTCTGAACTTGAGAAGCTATATACACTTGTCTTTCAACTGTTTTACAGTTGAATACTACTTTTCAGTGAATTCTGGTGGTTTCAAACACTGGTTTCATGTGAACTACCTCTATTTCAAGGATTTGTGCAGTGTACAACGTCCTTTCTAGACTAGAGACTTACATTTTGATGTCTTTTACACTTATTCTCTCACTATTCTGTGATATTCACTAGTATTTGCTCTGAATGACCACTGATTTCTAGCCGTTTCCCATAATGGGCCATCTTTTCTACTTGTGGGACATCACCACATGTAGAAACAACTTTATACACTCTTCTCTGAACTTGAGAAGCTATATACACTTGTCTTTCAACTGTTTTACAGTTGAATACTACTTTTCAGTGAATTCTAGTGGGTTGAAACACTGTTTTCTTGTGAAGTAACTCTATTTCAAGGATTTCTGTAGTGTATAACATCCTTTCTAGACTAGAGACTTACATTTTGATGTCTTTTACACTTGTTCTCTCACTATTCTGTGATATTCATTAGTATTGGCTCTGAATGACTACTGATTTCTAGCTGTTTCCCATAATGGGCCTTCTTTTCTACTTGTGGGACTTCAACTCTTGTAGAAACAACTTTATACACTCTTCTGTGGACATGCGAAGCTATATAAACTTGTCTTTCAACTGTTTTAGAGTTAAATACTACTTTTCAGTGAATTCTGGTGGTTTGAAACACTCGTTTCATGTGAACTAACTCTATTTCAAGGATTTCTGCAGTGTACAACATCCTTTCTAGACTAGACACTTTCATTTTGATGTCTTTTACACTTGTTCTCTCACTATTTTGTGATATTCATTAGTATTTGCTCTGAATGACTACTGATTTCTAGCTGTTTCCCATAATGGGCCTTCTTTTCTACTTGTGGGACTTCACCACATGTAGAAACAACTTTATACACTCTTCTCTGAACTTGCGAAGCTATATACACTTGTCTTTCAACTGTTTTACAGTTAAATACTACTTTTCAGTGTATTCTGGTGGTTTCAAACACTGGTTTCATGTGAACTAACTCTATTTCAAGGATTTCTGCAGTGTACAACATCCTTTCTAGACTAGACACTTTCATTTTGATGTCTTTTACACTTGTTCTCTCACTATTCTGTGATATTCATTAGTATTTGCTCTGAATGACTACTGATTTCTAGCCGTTTCCTATAATGGGCCTTCTTTTCTACTTGTGGGACTGCACCACATGTAGAAACAAATTTATACACTCTTCTCTGAACTTGAGAAGCTATATACACTTGTCTTTCAACTGTTTTACAGTTGAATACTACTTTTCAGTGAATTCTAGTGGGTTGAAACACTGGGTTCTTGTGAACTAACTCTATTTCAAGGATTTCTGTAGTGTATAACATCCTTTCTAGACTGGAAACTTACATTTTGATGTCTTTTACACTTCTTCTCACACAATTCTATGATATTCATTAGTATTTGCAATGAATGACTACTCATTTCTTGCTGTTTCCTATAATGGGCCTTCTTTTCTACTTGTGGGACTTCACCACATGTGGAAACAACTTTATACACTCTTCTCTGGACTTGCGAAGCTATATAAACTTGTCTTTCAACTGTTTTACAGTTAAATACTACTTTTCAGTGAATTCGGGTGGTTTGAAACACTGGTTTCATGTGAACTAACTCTTTTTCAAGGATTTCTACAGTGTACATCATCCTTTCTAGACAAGACACTTTCATTTTGATGTCTTTTACACTTGTTTTCTCACTATTATGTGATATTCATTAGTATTTGCTCTGAATGACTACTGATTTCTAGCCGTTTCCTATAATGGGCCTTCTTTTCTACTTGTGGGACTGCACCACATGTAGAAACAAATTTATACACTCTTCTCTGAACTTGAGAAGCTATATACACTTGTCTTTCAACTGTTTTACTGTTGAATACTACTTTTCAGTGAATTCTAGTGGGTTGAAACACTGGTTTCCTGTGAACTAACTCTTTTTCAAGGATTTCTGCAGTGTACATCATCCTTTCTAGACAAGACACTTTCATTTTGATGTCTTTTACACTTGTTCTCTCACTATTCTGTGATATTCATTAGTATTTGCTCTGAATGACCACTGATTTCTAGCCGTTTCCCATAATGGGCCTTCTTTTCTACTTGTGGGACATCACCACATGTAGAAACAACTTTATAAACTCTTCTCTAAACTTGAGAAGCTATATACACTTTTCTTTCATCTGTTTTACAATTGAATACTACTTTTCAGTGAATTCTAGTGGGTTGAAACACTGTTTTCTTGTGAAGTAACTCTATTTCAAGGATTTCTGTAGTGTATAACATCCTTTCTAGACTAGAGACTTACATTTTGATGTCTTTTACACTTGTTCTCTCACTATTCTGTGATATTCATTAGTATTGGCTCTGAATGACTACTGATTTCTAGCTGTTTCCCATAATGGGCCTTCTTTTCTACTTGTGGGACTTCACCACATGTAGAAACAACTTTATACACTCTTCTCTGAACTTGAGAAGATATATACACTTGTCTTTCAACTGTTTTACAGTTAAATACTACTTTTCAGTGTATTCTGGTGGTTTCAAACACTGGTTTCATGTGAAGTAACTCTATTTCAAGGATTTCTGCAGTGTACAACATCCTTTCTATACTAGAGACTTACATTTTGATGTCTTTTACACTTGTTCTCTCACTATTATGTGATATTCATTAGTATTTGCTCTGAATGACTACTGATTTCTAGCTGTTTCCCATAATCGGCCTTCTTTTCTACTTGTGGGACTTCACCACATGTAGAAACAACTTTATACACTCTTCTCTGGACTTGCGAAGCTATATAAACTTGTCTTTCAACTGTTTTACAGTTGAATACTACTTTTCAGTGTATTCTGGTGGTTTCAAATACTGGTTTCATGTGAACTAACTCTATTTCAAGGATTTCTGCAGTGTACAACATCCTTTCTAGACTAGAAACTTTCATTTTGATGTCTTTTACACTTGTTCTCTCACTATTCTGTGATATTCATTAGTATTTGCTTGAATGACTACTGATTTCTAGCCGTTTCCTATAATGGGCCTTCTTTTCTACTTGTGGGACTGCACCACATGTAGAAACAAATCTATACACTCTTCTCTGAACTTGAGAAGCTATATACACTTGTCTTTCAACTGTTTTACAGTTGAATACTACTTTTCAGTGAATTCTAGTGGGTTGAAACACTGGTTTCATGTGAACTAACTCTTTTTCAAGGATTTGTGCAGTGTACAACATCCTTTCTAGACTAGAGACTTACATTTTGATGTCTTTTACACTTGTTCTCTCACTATTCTGTGATATTCATTAGTATTTGCTCTGAATGACCACTTATTTCTAGCCGTTTCCCATAATGGGCCTTCTTTTCTACTTGTGGGACATCACCACATGTAGAAACAACTTTATACACTCTTCTCTGAACTTGAGAAGCTATATACACTTGTCTTTCAACTGTTTTACAGTTGAATACTACTTTTCAGTGAATTCTAGTGGGTTGAAACACTGTTTTCTTGTGAAGTAACTCTATTTCAAGGATTTCTGTAGTGTATAACATCCTTTCTATCCTAGAGACTTACATTTTGATGTCTTTTACACTTGTTCTCTCATTCTTCTGTGATATTCATTAGTATTTGCTCTGAATGACTACTGATTTCTAGCTTTTTCCCATAATGGGCCTTCTTTTCTACTTGTGGGACTTCACCACATGTAGAAACAACTTTATACACTCTTCTCTGGACTTGCGAAGCTATATAAACTTGTCTTTCAACTGTTTTTCACTTAAATACTACTTTTCAGTGAATTCTGGTGGTTTGAAACACCCGTTTCATGTGAACTAACTCTATTTCAAGGATTTCTGCAGTGTACAACATCATTTCTAGACTAGACACTTTCATTTTGATGTCTTTTACACTTGTTCTCTCACTATTCTGTGATATTCCTTAGTATTTGCTCTGAATGACTACTGATTTCTAGCCGTTTCCTATAATGGGCCTTCTTTTCTACTTGTGGGACTGCACCACATGTAGAAACAAATTTATACACTCTTCTCTGAACTTGAGAAGCTATATACACTTGTCTTTCAACTGTTTTACAGTTGAATACTACTTTTCAGTGAATTCTAGTGGGTTGAAACACTGTTTTCTTGTGACATAACTCTATTTCAAGGATTTCTGTAGTGTATAACATCCTTTCTAGACTGGAAACTTACATTTTGATGTCTTTTACACTTCTTCTCACACAATTCTATGATATTCATTAGTATTTGCAATGAATGACTACTCATTTGTTGCTGTTTCCTATAATGGGCCTTCTTTTCTACTTGTGGGACTTCACCACATGTAGAAACAACTTTATACACTCTTCTCTGGACTTGCGAAGCTATATAAACTTGTCTTTCAACTGTTTTACAGTTAAATACTACTTTTCAGTGAATTCGGGTGGTTTGAAACACTGGTTTCATGTGAACTAACTCCTTTTCTAGGATTTCTGCAGTGTACATCATCCTTTCTAGACAAGACACTTTCATTTTGATGTCTTTTACACTTGTTCTCTCACTATTCTGTGATATTCATTAGTATTTGCTCTGAATGACTACTGATTTCTAGCTGTTTCCTATAAATGGCCTTCTTTTCTACTTGTGGGACTTCACCACATGTAGAAACAACTTTATACACTCTTCTCTGAACTTGAGAAGCTATATACACTTGTCTTTCAACTGTTTTACAGTTGAATACTACTTTTCAGTGTATTCTGGTGGTTTCAAACACTGGTTTCATGTGAACTAACTCTATTTCAAGGATTTTTGCAGTGTATAACATCCTTTCTAGACTAGACACTTTTATTTTGATGTCTTTTACACTTGTTCTCTCACTATTCTGTGATATTCATTAGTATTTGCTCTGAATGACTACTGATTTCTAGCTGTTTCCCATAATGGGCCTTCCTTTCTACTTGTGGGACTTCACCACATGTAGAAACAACTTCATACACTCTTCTGTGGACATGCGAAGCTATATAAACTTGTCTTTCAACTGTTTTAGAGTTAAATACTACTTTTCAGTGAATTCTGGTGGTTTGAAACACTCGTTTCATGTGAACTAACTCTATTTCAAGGATTTCTGCAGTGTACAACATCCTTTCTAGACTAGACACTTTCATTTTGATGTCTTTTACACTTGTTCTCTCACTATTCTGTGATAGTCATTAGTATTTGCTCTGAATGACTACTGATTTCCAGCTGTTTCCTATAATGGGCCTTCTTTTCTACTTGTGGGACTTCACCACATGTAGAAACAACTTTTTACACTCTTCTCTGAACTTGAGAAGCTATATACACTTGTCTTTCAACTGTTTTACAGTTGAATACTACTTTTCAGTGAATTCTAGTGGGTTAAAACACTGTTTTCTTGTGAAGTAACTCTATTTCAAGGATTTCTGTAGTGTATAGCATCCTTTCTAGACTAGAAACTTACATTTTGATGTCTTTTACACTTGTTCTCTCACTATTCTGTGATATTCATTAGTATTTGCTCTGAATGACTACTGATTTCTAGCTGTTTCCCATAATGGGCCTTCTTTTCTACTTGTGGGACTTCACCATATGTAGAAACAACTTTACACACTCTACTCTGAACTTGAAAAGCTATATACACTTGTCTTTCAACTGTTTTACAGTTGAATACTACTTTTCAGTGAATTCTGGTGGTTTCAAAAACTGGTTTCATGTGAACTACCTCTATTTCAAGGATTTCTGCAGTGTACAACATCCTTTCTAGACTAGAGACTTACATTTTGATGTCTTTTACACTTGTTCTCTCACTATTCTGTGATATTCATTAGTATTGGCTCTGAATGACTACTGATTTCTAGCTGTTTCCCATAATGGGCCTTCTTTTCTACTTGTGGGACTTCCACTCTTGTAGAAACAACTTTATACACTCTTCTGTGGACATGCGAAGCTATATAAACTTGTTTTTCAACTGTTTTACAGTTAAATACTACTTTTCAGTGAATTCTGGTGGTTTGAAACACTCGTTTCATGTGAACTAACTCTATTTCAAGGATTTCTGCAGTGTACACCATCCTTTCTAGACAAGACACTTTCATTTTGATGTCTTTTACACTTGTTCTCTCACTATTCTGTGATATTCATTAGTATTTGCTCTGAATGACTACTGATTTCTAGCTGTTTCCTATAATGGGCCTTCTTTTCTACTTATGGGACTTCACCACATGTAGAAACAACTTTATACACTCTTCTCTGAACTTGAGAAGCTATATACACTTGTCTTTCAACTGTTTTACAGTTGAATACTACTTTTCAGTGAATTCTAGTGGGTTGAAACACTGTTTTCTTGTGAAGTAACGCTCTTTCAAGGATTTCTGTAGAGTATAGCATCCTTTATAGACTAGAAACTTACATTTTGAGGTCTTTTACACTTGTTCTCTCACTATTCTGTGATATTCATTAGTATTGGCTCCTAATGACTACTGAGTTCTAGCTGTTTCCCATAATGGGCCTTCTTTTCTACTTGTGGGACTTCACCACATGTAGAAACATCTTTATACACTCTTCTCTGGACTTACAAAGCTATATAAACTTGTCTTTCAACTGTTTTACAGTTAAATACAACTTTTCAGTGAATTCTGGTGGTTTGAAACACTCGTTTCATGTGAACTAACTCTATTTCAAGGATTTCTGCAGTGTACATCATCCTTTCTAGGCTAGACACTTTTATTTTGATGTCTTTTACACTTGTTCTCTCACTATTCTGTGATATTCATTAGTATTTGCTCTGAATGACTACTGATTTCTAGCTGTTTCCCATAATGAGCCTTCTTTTCTACTTGTGGGACTTCACCACATGTAGAAACAACTTTATACACTCTTCTGTGGACATGCGAAGCTATATAAACTTGTCTTTCAACTGTTTTAGAGTTAAATACTACTTTTCAGTGAATTCTGGTGGTTTGAAACACTCGTTTCATGTGAACTAAGTCTATTTCAAGGATTTCTGCAGTGTACAACATCCTTTCTAGACTAGACACTTTCATTTTGATGTCTTTTACACTTGTTCTCTCACTATTCTGTGATAGTCATTAGTATTTGCTCTGAATGACTACTGATTTCCAGCCGTTTCCTATAATGGGCCTTCTTTTCTACTTGTGGGACTTCACCACATGTAGAAACAACTTTACACACTCTACTCTGAACTTGAGAAGCTATATACACTTGTCTTTCAACTGTTTTACAGTTGAATACTACTTTTCAGTGAATTCTGGTGGTTTCAAACACTGGTTTCATGTGAACTACCTCTATTTCAAGGATTTGTGCAGTGTACAACATCCTTTCTAGACTTGATACTTACATTTTGATGTCTTTTACACTTGTTCTCTCACTATTCTGTGATATTCATTAGTATTGGCTCTGAATGACTACTGATTTCTAGCTGTTTCCCATAATGGGCCTTCTTTTCTACTTGTGGGACTTCAACTCTTGTAGAAACAACTTTGTACACTCTTCTGTGGACATGCGAAGCTATATAAACTTGTTTTTCAACTGTTTTACAGTTAAATACTACTTTTCAGTGAATTCTGGTGGTTTGAAACACTCGTTTCATGTGAACTAACTCTATTTCAAGGATTTCTGCAGTGTACATCATCCTTTCTAGACAAGACACTTTCATTTTGATGTCTTTTACACTTGTTCTCTCACTATTCTGTGATATTCATTAGTATTTGCTCTGAATGACTACTGATTTCTAGCTGCTTCCTATAATGGGCCTTCTTTTCTACTTATGGGACTTCACCACATGTAGAAACAACTTTATACACTCTTCTCTGAACTTGAGAAGCTATATACACTTGTCTTTTAACCTTTTTTACAGTTGAATACTACTTTTCAGTGAATTCTAGTGGGTTAAAACACTGTTTTCTTGTGAAGTAACTCTATTTCAAGTATTTCTGTAGTGTATAGCATCCTTTCTATACTAGAGACTTACATTTTGATGTCTTTTACACTTGTTCTCTCACTATTCTGTGATATTCATTAGTATTTGCTCTGAATGACTACTGATTTCTAGCTGTTTCCCATAATGGGCCTTCTTTTCTACTTGTGGGACTTCACTACATGTAGAAACAACTTTATACACTCTTCTGTGGACATGCGAAGCTATATAAACTTGTCTTTCAACTGTTTTAGAGTTAAATACTACTTTTCAGTGAATTCTGGTGGTTTGAAACACTCGTTTCATGTGAACTAACTCTATTTCAAGGATTTCTGCAGTGTACAACATCCTTTCTAGACTAGGCACTTTCATTTTGATGTCTTTTACACTTGTTCTCTCACTATTCGGTGATAGTCATTAGTATTTGCTCTGAATGACTACTAATTTCTAGCTGTTTCCTATAATGGGCCGTCTTTTCTACTTGTGGGACTTCACCACATGTAGAAACAACTTTATACACGCTTCTCTGAACTTGAGAAGCTATATACACTTGTCTTTCAACTGTTGTACAGTTGAATACTACTTTTCAGTGAATTCTGGTGGTTTCAAACACTGGTTTCATGTGAACTAACTCTATTTCAAGGATTTGTGCAGTGTACAACATCCTTTCTAGAGTAGAGACTTACATTTTGATGTCTTTTACACTTGTTCTCTCACTATTCTGTGATATTCATTAGTATTTGCTCTGAATGACTACTGATTTCTAGCCGTTTCCCATAATGGGCCTTCTTTTCTACGTTTGGGACATCACCACATGTAGAAACAACATTATACACTCTTCTCTGAACTTGAGAAGCTATATACACTTGTCTTTCAACTGTTTTACAGTTGAATACTACTTTTCAGTGAATTTTAGTGGGTTGAAACACTATTTTCTTGTGAAGTAACTCTATTTCAAGGATTTCTGTAGTGTATAACATCCTTTCTAGATAGAGACTTACATTTTGATGTCTTTTACACTTGTTCTCTCACTATTCTGTCATATTCATTAGTATTTTGCTCTGAATGACTACTGATTTCTAGCTGTTTCCCATAATGGGCCTTCTTTTCTACTTGTGGGACTTCACCACATGTAGAAACAACTTTATACACTCTTCTCTGGACTTACAAAGCTATATAAACTTGTCTTTCAACTGTTTTACAGTTAAATACTACTTTTCAGTGAATTCTGGTGGTTTGAAACACTCGTTTCATGTGAACTAACTCTTTTTCAAGGATTTCTGCAGTGTACATCATCCTTTCTAGACAAGACACTTTCATTTTGATGTCTTTTACACTTGTTCTCTCACTATTCTCTGATATTCATTAGTATTGGCTCTGAATGACTACTGATTTCTAGCTGTTTCCCATAATGGGCCTTCTTTTCTACTTGTGGGACTTCAACTGTTGTAGAAACAACTTTATACACTCTTCTGTGGACATGCGAAGCTATATAAACTTGTTTTTCAACTGTTTTACAGTTAAATACTACTTTTCAGTGAATTCTGGTGGTTTGAAACACTCGTTTCATGTGAACTAACTCTATTTCAAGGATTTCTGCAGTGTACATCATCCTTTCTAGACAAGACACTTTCATTTTGATGTCTTTTACACTTGTTCTCTCACTATTCTGTGATATTCATTAGTATTTGCTCTGAATGACTACTGATTTCTAGCTGCTTCCTATAATGGGCCTTCTTTTCTACTTATGGGACTTCACCACATGTAGAAACAACTTTATACACTCTTCTCTTAACTTGAGAAGCTATATACACTTGTCTTTTAACCTTTTTTACAGTTGAATACTACTTTTCAGTGAATTCTAGTGGGTTAAAACACTGTTTTCTTGTGAAGTAACTCTATTTCAAGTATTTCTGTAGTGTATAGCATCCTTTCTATACTAGAGACTTACATTTTGATGTCTTTTACACTTGTTCTCTCACTATTCTGTGATATTCATTAGTATTTGCTCTGAATGACTACTGATTTCTAGCTGTTTCCCATAATGGGCCTTCTTTTCTACTTGTGGGACTTCACTACATGTAGAAACAACTTTATACACTCTTCTGTGGACATGCGAAACTATATAAACTTGTCTTTCAACTGTTTTAGAGTTAAATACTACTTTTCAGTGAATTCTGGTGGTTTGAAACACTCGTTTCATGTGAACTAACTCTATTTCAAGGATTTCTGCAGTGTACAACATCCTTTCTAGACTAGGCACTTTCATTTTGATGTCTTTTACACTTGTTCTCTCACTATTCGGTGATAGTCATTAGTATTTGCTCTGAATGACTACTAATTTCTAGCTGTTTCCTATAATGGGCCGTCTTTTCTACTTGTGGGACTTCACCACATGTAGAAACAACTTTATACACGCTTCTCTGAACTTGAGAAGCTATATACACTTGTCTTTCAACTGTTGTACAGTTGAATACTACTTTTCAGTGAATTCTGGTGGTTTCAAACACTGGTTTCATGTGAACTAACTCTATTTCAAGGATTTGTGCAGTGTACAACATCCTTTCTAGAGTAGAGACTTACATTTTGATGTCTTTTACACTTGTTCTCTCACTATTCTGTGATATTCATTAGTATTTGCTCTGAATGACTACTGATTTCTAGCCGTTTCCCATAATGGGCCTTCTTTTCTACGTTTGGGACATCACCACATGTAGAAACAACATTATACACTCTTCTCTGAACTTGAGAAGCTATATACACTTGTCTTTCAACTGTTTTACAGTTGAATACTACTTTTCAGTGAATTTTAGTGGGTTGAAACACTATTTTCTTGTGAAGTAACTCTATTTCAAGGATTTCTGTAGTGTATAACATCCTTTCTAGATAGAGACTTACATTTTGATGTCTTTTACACTTGTTCTCTCACTATTCTGTCATATTCATTAGTATTTTGCTCTGAATGACTACTGATTTCTAGCTGTTTCCCATAATGGGCCTTCTTTTCTACTTGTGGGACTTCACCACATGTAGAAACAACTTTATACACTCTTCTCTGGACTTACAAAGCTATATAAACTTGTCTTTCAACTGTTTTACAGTTAAATACTACTTTTCAGTGAATTCTGGTGGTTTGAAACACTCGTTTCATGTGAACTAACTCTTTTTCAAGGATTTCTGCAGTGTACATCATCCTTTCTAGACAAGACACTTTCATTTTGATGTCTTTTACACTTGTTCTCTCACTATTCTCTGATATTCATTAGTATTGGCTCTGAATGACTACTGATTTCTAGCTGTTTCCCATAATGGGCCTTCTTTTCTACTTGTGGGACTTCAACTGTTGTAGAAACAACTTTATACACTCTTCTGTGGACATGCGAAGCTATATAAACTTGTTTTTCAACTGTTTTACAGTTAAATACTACTTTTCAGTGAATTCTGGTGGTTTGAAACACTCGTTTCATGTGAACTAACTCTATTTCAAGGATTTCTGCAGTGTACATCATCCTTTCTAGACAAGACACTTTCATTTTGATGTCTTTTACACTTGTTCTCTCACTATTCTGTGATATTCATTAGTATTTGCTCTGAATGACTACTGATTTCTAGCTGTTTCCCATAATGGGCCTTCTTTTCTACTTGTGGGACTTCACCACATGTAGAAATAATTTTATACACTCTTCTCTGAACTTGAGAAGCTATATACACTTGTCTTTCAAATGTTTTACAGTTGAATACTACTTTTCAGTGTATTCTGGTGGTTTCAAACACTGGTTTCATGTGAACTAACTCTATTTCAAGGATTTCTGCAGTGTACAACATCCTTTCTAGACTAGAGACTTACATTTTGATGTCTTTTACACTTGTTCTCTCACTATTCTGTGATATTCATTAGTATTGGCTCTGAATGACTACTGATTTCTAGCTGTTTCCCATAATGGGCCTTCTTTTCTACTTGTGGGACTTCACCACATGTAGAAACAACTTTATACACTCTTCTCTGAACTTGAGAAGATATATACACTTGTCTTTCAACTGTTTTACAGTTAAATACTACTTTTCAGTGTATTCTGGTGGTTTCAAACACTGGTTTCATGTGAAGTAACTCTATTTCAAGGATTTCTGCAGTGTACAACATCCTTTCTATACTAGAGACTTACATTTTGATGTCTTTTACACTTGTTCTCTCACTATTATGTGATATTCATTAGTATTTGCTCTGAATGACTACTGATTTCTAGCTGTTTCCCATAATCGGCCTTCTTTTCTACTTGTGGGACTTCACCACATGTAGAAACAACTTTATACACTCTTCTCTGGACTTGCGAAGCTATATAAACTTGTCTTTCAACTGTTTTACAGTTGAATACTACTTTTCAGTGTATTCTGGTGGTTTCAAATACTGGTTTCATGTGAACTAACTCTATTTCAAGGATTTCTGCAGTGTACAACATCCTTTCTAGACTAGAAACTTTCATTTTGATGTCTTTTACACTTGTTCTCTCACTATTCTGTGATATTCATTAGTATTTGCTTGAATGACTACTGATTTCTAGCCGTTTCCTATAATGGGCCTTCTTTTCTACTTGTGGGACTGCACCACATGTAGAAACAAATCTATACACTCTTCTCTGAACTTGAGAAGCTATATACACTTGTCTTTCAACTGTTTTACAGTTGAATACTACTTTTCAGTGAATTCTAGTGGGTTGAAACACTGGTTTCATGTGAACTAACTCTTTTTCAAGGATTTGTGCAGTGTACAACATCCTTTCTAGACTAGAGACTTACATTTTGATGTCTTTTACACTTGTTCTCTCACTATTCTGTGATATTCATTAGTATTTGCTCTGAATGACCACTTATTTCTAGCCGTTTCCCATAATGGGCCTTCTTTTCTACTTGTGGGACATCACCACATGTAGAAACAACTTTATACACTCTTCTCTGAACTTGAGAAGCTATATACACTTGTCTTTCAACTGTTTTACAGTTGAATACTACTTTTCAGTGAATTCTAGTGGGTTGAAACACTGTTTTCTTGTGAAGTAACTCTATTTCAAGGATTTCTGTAGTGTATAACATCCTTTCTATCCTAGAGACTTACATTTTGATGTCTTTTACACTTGTTCTCTCATTCTTCTGTGATATTCATTAGTATTTGCTCTGAATGACTACTGATTTCTAGCTTTTTCCCATAATGGGCCTTCTTTTCTACTTGTGGGACTTCACCACATGTAGAAACAACTTTATACACTCTTCTCTGGACTTGCGAAGCTATATAAACTTGTCTTTCAACTGTTTTTCACTTAAATACTACTTTTCAGTGAATTCTGGTGGTTTGAAACACCCGTTTCATGTGAACTAACTCTATTTCAAGGATTTCTGCAGTGTACAACATCATTTCTAGACTAGACACTTTCATTTTGATGTCTTTTACACTTGTTCTCTCACTATTCTGTGATATTCCTTAGTATTTGCTCTGAATGACTACTGATTTCTAGCCGTTTCCTATAATGGGCCTTCTTTTCTACTTGTGGGACTGCACCACATGTAGAAACAAATTTATACACTCTTCTCTGAACTTGAGAAGCTATATACACTTGTCTTTCAACTGTTTTACAGTTGAATACTACTTTTCAGTGAATTCTAGTGGGTTGAAACACTGTTTTCTTGTGACATAACTCTATTTCAAGGATTTCTGTAGTGTATAACATCCTTTCTAGACTGGAAACTTACATTTTGATGTCTTTTACACTTCTTCTCACACAATTCTATGATATTCATTAGTATTTGCAATGAATGACTACTCATTTGTTGCTGTTTCCTATAATGGGCCTTCTTTTCTACTTGTGGGACTTCACCACATGTAGAAACAACTTTATACACTCTTCTCTGGACTTGCGAAGCTATATAAACTTGTCTTTCAACTGTTTTACAGTTAAATACTACTTTTCAGTGAATTCGGGTGGTTTGAAACACTGGTTTCATGTGAACTAACTCCTTTTCTAGGATTTCTGCAGTGTACATCATCCTTTCTAGACAAGACACTTTCATTTTGATGTCTTTTACACTTGTTCTCTCACTATTCTGTGATATTCATTAGTATTTGCTCTGAATGACTACTGATTTCTAGCTGTTTCCTATAAATGGCCTTCTTTTCTACTTGTGGGACTTCACCACATGTAGAAACAACTTTATACACTCTTCTCTGAACTTGAGAAGCTATATACACTTGTCTTTCAACTGTTTTACAGTTGAATACTACTTTTCAGTGTATTCTGGTGGTTTCAAACACTGGTTTCATGTGAACTAACTCTATTTCAAGGATTTTTGCAGTGTATAACATCCTTTCTAGACTAGACACTTTTATTTTGATGTCTTTTACACTTGTTCTCTCACTATTCTGTGATATTCATTAGTATTTGCTCTGAATGACTACTGATTTCTAGCTGTTTCCCATAATGGGCCTTCCTTTCTACTTGTGGGACTTCACCACATGTAGAAACAACTTCATACACTCTTCTGTGGACATGCGAAGCTATATAAACTTGTCTTTCAACTGTTTTAGAGTTAAATACTACTTTTCAGTGAATTCTGGTGGTTTGAAACACTCGTTTCATGTGAACTAACTCTATTTCAAGGATTTCTGCAGTGTACAACATCCTTTCTAGACTAGACACTTTCATTTTGATGTCTTTTACACTTGTTCTCTCACTATTCTGTGATAGTCATTAGTATTTGCTCTGAATGACTACTGATTTCCAGCTGTTTCCTATAATGGGCCTTCTTTTCTACTTGTGGGACTTCACCACATGTAGAAACAACTTTTTACACTCTTCTCTGAACTTGAGAAGCTATATACACTTGTCTTTCAACTGTTTTACAGTTGAATACTACTTTTCAGTGAATTCTAGTGGGTTAAAACACTGTTTTCTTGTGAAGTAACTCTATTTCAAGGATTTCTGTAGTGTATAGCATCCTTTCTAGACTAGAAACTTACATTTTGATGTCTTTTACACTTGTTCTCTCACTATTCTGTGATATTCATTAGTATTTGCTCTGAATGACTACTGATTTCTAGCTGTTTCCCATAATGGGCCTTCTTTTCTACTTGTGGGACTTCACCATATGTAGAAACAACTTTACACACTCTACTCTGAACTTGAAAAGCTATATACACTTGTCTTTCAACTGTTTTACAGTTGAATACTACTTTTCAGTGAATTCTGGTGGTTTCAAAAACTGGTTTCATGTGAACTACCTCTATTTCAAGGATTTCTGCAGTGTACAACATCCTTTCTAGACTAGAGACTTACATTTTGATGTCTTTTACACTTGTTCTCTCACTATTCTGTGATATTCATTAGTATTGGCTCTGAATGACTACTGATTTCTAGCTGTTTCCCATAATGGGCCTTCTTTTCTACTTGTGGGACTTCCACTCTTGTAGAAACAACTTTATACACTCTTCTGTGGACATGCGAAGCTATATAAACTTGTTTTTCAACTGTTTTACAGTTAAATACTACTTTTCAGTGAATTCTGGTGGTTTGAAACACTCGTTTCATGTGAACTAACTCTATTTCAAGGATTTCTGCAGTGTACACCATCCTTTCTAGACAAGACACTTTCATTTTGATGTCTTTTACACTTGTTCTCTCACTATTCTGTGATATTCATTAGTATTTGCTCTGAATGACTACTGATTTCTAGCTGTTTCCTATAATGGGCCTTCTTTTCTACTTATGGGACTTCACCACATGTAGAAACAACTTTATACACTCTTCTCTGAACTTGAGAAGCTATATACACTTGTCTTTCAACTGTTTTACAGTTGAATACTACTTTTCAGTGAATTCTAGTGGGTTGAAACACTGTTTTCTTGTGAAGTAACGCTCTTTCAAGGATTTCTGTAGAGTATAGCATCCTTTATAGACTAGAAACTTACATTTTGAGGTCTTTTACACTTGTTCTCTCACTATTCTGTGATATTCATTAGTATTGGCTCCTAATGACTACTGAGTTCTAGCTGTTTCCCATAATGGGCCTTCTTTTCTACTTGTGGGACTTCACCACATGTAGAAACATCTTTATACACTCTTCTCTGGACTTACAAAGCTATATAAACTTGTCTTTCAACTGTTTTACAGTTAAATACAACTTTTCAGTGAATTCTGGTGGTTTGAAACACTCGTTTCATGTGAACTAACTCTATTTCAAGGATTTCTGCAGTGTACATCATCCTTTCTAGGCTAGACACTTTTATTTTGATGTCTTTTACACTTGTTCTCTCACTATTCTGTGATATTCATTAGTATTTGCTCTGAATGACTACTGATTTCTAGCTGTTTCCCATAATGAGCCTTCTTTTCTACTTGTGGGACTTCACCACATGTAGAAACAACTTTATACACTCTTCTGTGGACATGCGAAGCTATATAAACTTGTCTTTCAACTGTTTTAGAGTTAAATACTACTTTTCAGTGAATTCTGGTGGTTTGAAACACTCGTTTCATGTGAACTAAGTCTATTTCAAGGATTTCTGCAGTGTACAACATCCTTTCTAGACTAGACACTTTCATTTTGATGTCTTTTACACTTGTTCTCTCACTATTCTGTGATAGTCATTAGTATTTGCTCTGAATGACTACTGATTTCCAGCCGTTTCCTATAATGGGCCTTCTTTTCTACTTGTGGGACTTCACCACATGTAGAAACAACTTTACACACTCTACTCTGAACTTGAGAAGCTATATACACTTGTCTTTCAACTGTTTTACAGTTGAATACTACTTTTCAGTGAATTCTGGTGGTTTCAAACACTGGTTTCATGTGAACTACCTCTATTTCAAGGATTTGTGCAGTGTACAACATCCTTTCTAGACTTGATACTTACATTTGATGTCTTTTACACTTGTTCTCTCACTATTCTGTGATATTCATTAGTATTGGCTCTGAATGACTACTGATTTCTAGCTGTTTCCCATAATGGGCCTTCTTTTCTACTTGTGGGACTTCAACTCTTGTAGAAACAACTTTGTACACTCTTCTGTGGACATGCGAAGCTATATAAACTTGTTTTTCAACTGTTTTACAGTTAAATACTACTTTTCAGTGAATTCTGGTGGTTTGAAACACTCGTTTCATGTGAACTAACTCTATTTCAAGGATTTCTGCAGTGTACATCATCCTTTCTAGACAAGACACTTTCATTTTGATGTCTTTTACACTTGTTCTCTCACTATTCTGTGATATTCATTAGTATTTGCTCTGAATGACTACTGATTTCTAGCTGCTTCCTATAATGGGCCTTCTTTTCTACTTATGGGACTTCACCACATGTAGAAACAACTTTATACACTCTTCTCTGAACTTGAGAAGCTATATACACTTGTCTTTTAACCTTTTTTACAGTTGAATACTACTTTTCAGTGAATTCTAGTGGGTTAAAACACTGTTTTCTTGTGAAGTAACTCTATTTCAAGTATTTCTGTAGTGTATAGCATCCTTTCTATACTAGAGACTTACATTTTGATGTCTTTTACACTTGTTCTCTCACTATTCTGTGATATTCATTAGTATTTGCTCTGAATGACTACTGATTTCTAGCTGTTTCCCATAATGGGCCTTCTTTTCTACTTGTGGGACTTCACTACATGTAGAAACAACTTTATACACTCTTCTGTGGACATGCGAAGCTATATAAACTTGTCTTTCAACTGTTTTAGAGTTAAATACTACTTTTCAGTGAATTCTGGTGGTTTGAAACACTCGTTTCATGTGAACTAACTCTATTTCAAGGATTTCTGCAGTGTACAACATCCTTTCTAGACTAGGCACTTTCATTTTGATGTCTTTTACACTTGTTCTCTCACTATTCGGTGATAGTCATTAGTATTTGCTCTGAATGACTACTAATTTCTAGCTGTTTCCTATAATGGGCCGTCTTTTCTACTTGTGGGACTTCACCACATGTAGAAACAACTTTATACACGCTTCTCTGAACTTGAGAAGCTATATACACTTGTCTTTCAACTGTTGTACAGTTGAATACTACTTTTCAGTGAATTCTGGTGGTTTCAAACACTGGTTTCATGTGAACTAACTCTATTTCAAGGATTTGTGCAGTGTACAACATCCTTTCTAGAGTAGAGACTTACATTTTGATGTCTTTTACACTTGTTCTCTCACTATTCTGTGATATTCATTAGTATTTGCTCTGAATGACTACTGATTTCTAGCCGTTTCCCATAATGGGCCTTCTTTTCTACGTTTGGGACATCACCACATGTAGAAACAACATTATACACTCTTCTCTGAACTTGAGAAGCTATATACACTTGTCTTTCAACTGTTTTACAGTTGAATACTACTTTTCAGTGAATTTTAGTGGGTTGAAACACTATTTTCTTGTGAAGTAACTCTATTTCAAGGATTTCTGTAGTGTATAACATCCTTTCTAGATAGAGACTTACATTTTGATGTCTTTTACACTTGTTCTCTCACTATTCTGTCATATTCATTAGTATTTTGCTCTGAATGACTACTGATTTCTAGCTGTTTCCCATAATGGGCCTTCTTTTCTACTTGTGGGACTTCACCACATGTAGAAACAACTTTATACACTCTTCTCTGGACTTACAAAGCTATATAAACTTGTCTTTCAACTGTTTTACAGTTAAATACTACTTTTCAGTGAATTCTGGTGGTTTGAAACACTCGTTTCATGTGAACTAACTCTTTTTCAAGGATTTCTGCAGTGTACATCATCCTTTCTAGACAAGACACTTTCATTTTGATGTCTTTTACACTTGTTCTCTCACTATTCTCTGATATTCATTAGTATTGGCTCTGAATGACTACTGATTTCTAGCTGTTTCCCATAATGGGCCTTCTTTTCTACTTGTGGGACTTCAACTGTTGTAGAAACAACTTTATACACTCTTCTGTGGACATGCGAAGCTATATAAACTTGTTTTTCAACTGTTTTACAGTTAAATACTACTTTTCAGTGAATTCTGGTGGTTTGAAACACTCGTTTCATGTGAACTAACTCTATTTCAAGGATTTCTGCAGTGTACATCATCCTTTCTAGACAAGACACTTTCATTTTGATGTCTTTTACACTTGTTCTCTCACTATTCTGTGATATTCATTAGTATTTGCTCTGAATGACTACTGATTTCTAGCTGCTTCCTATAATGGGCCTTCTTTTCTACTTATGGGACTTCACCACATGTAGAAACAACTTTATACACTCTTCTCTTAACTTGAGAAGCTATATACACTTGTCTTTTAACCTTTTTTACAGTTGAATACTACTTTTCAGTGAATTCTAGTGGGTTAAAACACTGTTTTCTTGTGAAGTAACTCTATTTCAAGTATTTCTGTAGTGTATAGCATCCTTTCTATACTAGAGACTTACATTTTGATGTCTTTTACACTTGTTCTCTCACTATTCTGTGATATTCATTAGTATTTGCTCTGAATGACTACTGATTTCTAGCTGTTTCCCATAATGGGCCTTCTTTTCTACTTGTGGGACTTCACTACATGTAGAAACAACTTTATACACTCTTCTGTGGACATGCGAAACTATATAAACTTGTCTTTCAACTGTTTTAGAGTTAAATACTACTTTTCAGTGAATTCTGGTGGTTTGAAACACTCGTTTCATGTGAACTAACTCTATTTCAAGGATTTCTGCAGTGTACAACATCCTTTCTAGACTAGGCACTTTCATTTTGATGTCTTTTACACTTGTTCTCTCACTATTCGGTGATAGTCATTAGTATTTGCTCTGAATGACTACTAATTTCTAGCTGTTTCCTATAATGGGCCGTCTTTTCTACTTGTGGGACTTCACCACATGTAGAAACAACTTTATACACGCTTCTCTGAACTTGAGAAGCTATATACACTTGTCTTTCAACTGTTGTACAGTTGAATACTACTTTTCAGTGAATTCTGGTGGTTTCAAACACTGGTTTCATGTGAACTAACTCTATTTCAAGGATTTGTGCAGTGTACAACATCCTTTCTAGAGTAGAGACTTACATTTTGATGTCTTTTACACTTGTTCTCTCACTATTCTGTGATATTCATTAGTATTTGCTCTGAATGACTACTGATTTCTAGCCGTTTCCCCTAATGGGCCTTCTTTTCTACGTTTGGGACATCACCACATGTAGAAACAACATTATACACTCTTCTCTGAACTTGAGAAGCTATATACACTTGTCTTTCAACTGTTTTACAGTTGAATACTACTTTTCAGTGAATTTTAGTGGGTTGAAACACTATTTTCTTGTGAAGTAACTCTATTTCAAGGATTTCTGTAGTGTATAACATCCTTTCTAGATAGAGACTTACATTTTGATGTCTTTTACACTTGTTCTCTCACTATTCTGTCATATTCATTAGTATTTTGCTCTGAATGACTACTGATTTCTAGCTGTTTCCCATAATGGGCCTTCTTTTCTACTTGTGGGACTTCACCACATGTAGAAACAACTTTATACACTCTTCTCTGGACTTACAAAGCTATATAAACTTGTCTTTCAACTGTTTTACAGTTAAATACTACTTTTCAGTGAATTCTGGTGGTTTGAAACACTCGTTTCATGTGAACTAACTCTTTTTCAAGGATTTCTGCAGTGTACATCATCCTTTCTAGACAAGACACTTTCATTTTGATGTCTTTTACACTTGTTCTCTCACTATTCTCTGATATTCATTAGTATTGGCTCTGAATGACTACTGATTTCTAGCTGTTTCCCATAATGGGCCTTCTTTTCTACTTGTGGGACTTCAACTGTTGTAGAAACAACTTTATACACTCTTCTGTGGACATGCGAAGCTATATAAACTTGTTTTTCAACTGTTTTACAGTTAAATACTACTTTTCAGTGAATTCTGGTGGTTTGAAACACTCGTTTCATGTGAACTAACTCTATTTCAAGGATTTCTGCAGTGTACATCATCCTTTCTAGACAAGACACTTTCATTTTGATGTCTTTTACACTTGTTCTCTCACTATTCTGTGATATTCATTAGTATTTGCTCTGAATGACTACTGATTTCTAGCTGTTTCCCATAATGGGCCTTCTTTTCTACTTGTGGGACTTCACCACATGTAGAAATAATTTTATACACTCTTCTCTGAACTTGAGAAGCTATATACACTTGTCTTTCAAATGTTTTACAGTTGAATACTACTTTTCAGTGTATTCTGGTGGTTTCAAACACTGGTTTCATGTGAACTAACTCTATTTCAAGGATTTCTGCAGTGTACAACATCCTTTCTAGGCTAGACACTTTCATTTTGATGTCTTTTACACTTGTTCTCTCACTATTCTGTGATATTCATTAGTATTTGCTCTGAATGACTACTGATTTCTAGCCGTTTCCTATAATGGGCCTTCTTTTCTACTTGTGGAACTGCACCACATGTAGAAACAAATTTATACACTCTTCAATGAACTTGAGAAGCTATATACACTTGTCTTTCAACTGTTTTACAGTTGAATACTACTTTTCAGTGAATTCTAGTGGGTTGAAACACTGTTTTCTTGTGAAGTAACTCTATTTCAAGGATTTCTGTAGTGTATAACATCCTTTCTAGACTGGAAACTTACATTTTGATGTCTTTTACACTTCTTCTCAAACAATTCTATGATATTCATTAGTATTTGCAATGAATGACTACTGATTTCTAGCTGTTTCCTATAATGGGCCTTCTTTTCTACTTGTGGGACTTCACCACATGTAGAAACAACTTTACACACTCTACTCTGAACTTGAGAAGCTATATACACTTGTCTTTCAACTGTTTTACAGTTGAATACTACTTTTCAGTGAATTCTGTTGGTTTGAAACACTGGTTTCATGTGAACTACCTCTATTTCAAGGATTTGTGCAGTGTACAACATCCTTTCTAGACTAGAGACTTACATTTTGATGTCTTTTACACTTGTTCTCTCACTATTCTGTGATATTCATTAGTATTTGCTCTGAATGACTACTGATTTCTAGCTGTTTCCCATAATGGGCCTTCTTTTCTACTTGTGGGACATCACCACATGTAGAAACAACTTTATACACTCTTCTCTGAACTTGAGAAGCTATATACACTTGTCTTTCAACTGTTTTACAGTTGAATACTACTTTTCAGTGAATTCTAGTGGGTTGAAACACTGTTTTCTTGTGAAGTAACTCTATTTCAAGGATTTCTGTAGTGTATAACATCCTTTCTAGACTAGAGACTTACATTTTGATGTCTTTTACACTTGTTCTCTCACTATTCTGTGATATTCATTAGTATTTGCTCTGAATGACTACTGATTTCTAGCTGTTTCCCATAATGGGCCTTCTTTTCTACTTGTGGGACTTCACTACATGTAGAAACAACTTTATACACTCTTCTGTGGACATGCGAAGCTATATAAACTTGTCTTTCAACTGTTTTAGAGTTAAATACTACTTTTCAGTGAATTCTGGTGGTTTGAAACACTCGTTTCATGTGAACTAACTCTATTTCAAGGATTTCTGCAGTGTACAACATCCTTTCTAGACTAGGCACTTTCATTTTGATGTCTTTTACACTTGTTCTCTCACTATTCTGTGATAGTCATTAGTATTTGCTCTGAATGACTACTGATTTCCAGCCGTTTCCTATAATGGGCCTTCTTTTCTACTTGTGGGACATCACCACATGTAGAAACAACTTTATACACTCTTCTCTGAACTTGAGAAGCTATATACACTTGTCTTTCAACTGTTTTACAGTTGAATACTACTTTTCAGTGAATTTTAGTGGGTTGAAACACTATTTTCTTGTGAAGTAACTCTATTTCAAGGATTTCTGTAGTGTATAACATCCTTTCTAGATAGAGACTTACATTTTGATGTCTTTTACACTTGTTCTCTCACTATTCTGTCATATTCATTAGTATTTTGCTCTGAATGACTACTGATTTCTAGCTGTTTCCCATAATGGGCCTTCTTTTCTACTTGTGGGACTTCACCACATGTAGAAACAACTTTATACACTCTTCTCTGGACTTACAAAGCTATATAAACTTGTCTTTCAACTGTTTTACAGTTAAATACTACTTT
This sequence comes from Cnephaeus nilssonii, assembly GCF_951640355.1. Taxonomy (NCBI): domain Eukaryota; kingdom Metazoa; phylum Chordata; class Mammalia; order Chiroptera; family Vespertilionidae; genus Cnephaeus; species Cnephaeus nilssonii. The sequence goes on along the minus strand of NW_027645478.1, from coordinate 261,961 downwards.
TCAGTGAATTCTGGTGGTTTGAAACACTCGTTTCATGTGAACTAACTCTTTTTCAAGGATTTCTGCAGTGTACATCATCCTTTCTAGACAAGACACTTTCATTTTGATGTCTTTTACACTTGTTCTCTCACTATTCTCTGATATTCATTAGTATTGGCTCTGAATGACTACTGATTTCTAGCTGTTTCCCATAATGGGCCTTCTTTTCTACTTGTGGGACTTCAACTGTTGTAGAAACAACTTTATACACTCTTCTGTGGACATGCGAAGCTATATAAACTTGTTTTTCAACTGTTTTACAGTTAAATACTACTTTTCAGTGAATTCTGGTGGTTTGAAACACTCGTTTCATGTGAACTAACTCTATTTCAAGGATTTCTGCAGTGTACATCATCCTTTCTAGACAAGACACTTTCATTTTGATGTCTTTTACACTTGTTCTCTCACTATTCTGTGATATTCATTAGTATTTGCTCTGAATGACTACTGATTTCTAGCTGTTTCCCATAATGGGCCTTCTTTTCTACTTGTGGGACTTCACCACATGTAGAAATAATTTTATACACTCTTCTCTGAACTTGAGAAGCTATATACACTTGTCTTTCAAATGTTTTACAGTTGAATACTACTTTTCAGTGTATTCTGGTGGTTTCAAACACTGGTTTCATGTGAACTAACTCTATTTCAAGGATTTCTGCAGTGTACAACATCCTTTCTAGGCTAGACACTTTCATTTTGATGTCTTTTACACTTGTTCTCTCACTATTCTGTGATATTCATTAGTATTTGCTCTGAATGACTACTGATTTCTAGCCGTTTCCTATAATGGGCCTTCTTTTCTACTTGTGGAACTGCACCACATGTAGAAACAAATTTATACACTCTTCAATGAACTTGAGAAGCTATATACACTTGTCTTTCAACTGTTTTACAGTTGAATACTACTTTTCAGTGAATTCTAGTGGGTTGAAACACTGTTTTCTTGTGAAGTAACTCTATTTCAAGGATTTCTGTAGTGTATAACATCCTTTCTAGACTGGAAACTTACATTTTGATGTCTTTTACACTTCTTCTCAAACAATTCTATGATATTCATTAGTATTTGCAATGAATGACTACTGATTTCTAGCTGTTTCCTATAATGGGCCTTCTTTTCTACTTGTGGGACTTCACCACATGTAGAAACAACTTTACACACTCTACTCTGAACTTGAGAAGCTATATACACTTGTCTTTCAACTGTTTTACAGTTGAATACTACTTTTCAGTGAATTCTGTTGGTTTGAAACACTGGTTTCATGTGAACTACCTCTATTTCAAGGATTTGTGCAGTGTACAACATCCTTTCTAGACTAGAGACTTACATTTTGATGTCTTTTACACTTGTTCTCTCACTATTCTGTGATATTCATTAGTATTTGCTCTGAATGACTACTGATTTCTAGCTGTTTCCCATAATGGGCCTTCTTTTCTACTTGTGGGACATCACCACATGTAGAAACAACTTTATACACTCTTCTCTGAACTTGAGAAGCTATATACACTTGTCTTTCAACTGTTTTACAGTTGAATACTACTTTTCAGTGAATTCTAGTGGGTTGAAACACTGTTTTCTTGTGAAGTAACTCTATTTCAAGGATTTTTGTAGTGTATAACATCCTTTCTAGACTAGAGACTTACATTTTGATGTCTTTTACACTTGTTCTCTCACTATTCTGTGATATTCATTAGTATTTGCTCTGAATGACTACTGATTTCTAGCTGTTTCCCATAATGGGCCTTCTTTTCTACTTGTGGGACTTCACTACATGTAGAAACAACTTTATACACTCTTCTGTGGACATGCGAAGCTATATAAACTTGTCTTTCAACTGTTTTAGAGTTAAATACTACTTTTCAGTGAATTCTGGTGGTTTGAAACACTCGTTTCATGTGAACTAACTCTATTTCAAGGATTTCTGCAGTGTACAACATCCTTTCTAGACTAGGCACTTTCATTTTGATGTCTTTTACACTTGTTCTCTCACTATTCTGTGATAGTCATTAGTATTTGCTCTGAATGACTACTGATTTCCAGCCGTTTCCTATAATGGGCCTTCTTTTCTACTTGTGGGACATCACCACATGTAGAAACAACTTTATACACTCTTCTCTGAACTTGAGAAGCTATATACACTTGTCTTTCAACTGTTTTACAGTTGAATACTACTTTTCAGTGAATTCTAGTGGGTTGAAACACTGTTTTCTTGTGAAGTAACTCTATTTCAAGGATTTCTTTAGTGTATAGCATCCTTTCTAGACTAGAAACTTACATTTTGATGTCTTTTACACTTGTTCTCTCACTATTCTGTGATATTCATTAGTATTTGCTCTGAATGACTACTGATTTCTAGCTGTTTCCCATAATGGGCCTTCTTTTCTACTTGTGGGACTTCACCACATGTAGAAACAACTTTATACACTCTTCTCTGGACTTACGAGGCTATATAAACTTGTCTTTCAACTATTTTACAGTTAAATACTACTTTTCAGTGAATTCTGGTGGTTTGAAACACTGGTTTCATGTGAACTAACTCTTTTTCAAGGATTTCTGCAGTGTACATCAGCCTTTCTAGACAAGACACTTTCATTTTGATGTCTTTTACACTTGTTCTCTCACTATTCTGTGATATTCATTAGTATTTGCTCTGAATGACTACTGATTTCTACCTGTTTCCTATAATGGGCCTTCTTTTCTACTTGTGGGACTTCACCACATGTAGAAACAACTTTATACACTATTCTCTGAACTTGAGAAGCTATATACACTTGTCTTTCAACTGTTTTACAGTTGAATACTACTTTTCAGTGAATTCTGGTGGTTTCAAACACTGGTTTCATGTGAACTAACTCTATTTCAAGGATTTGTGCAGTGTACAACATCCTTTCTATACTAGAGACTTACATTTTGATGTCTTTTACACTTGTTCTCTCACTATTCTGTGATATACATTAGTATTTGCTCTGAATGACTACTGATTTCTAGCTGTTTCCCATAATGGGCCTTCTTTTCTACTTGTGGGACTTCACCACATGTAGAAACATCTTTATACACTCTTCTCTGAACTTGAGAAGCTATATACACTTGTCTTTCAACTGTTGTACAGTTGAATACTACTTTTCAGTGAATTCTGGTGGTTTCAAACACTGGTTTCATGTGAACTAACTCTATTTCAAGGATTTGTGCAGTGTACAACATCCTTTCTAGACTAGAGACTTACATTTTGATGTCTTTTGCACTTGTTCTCTCACTATTCTGTGATATTCATTAGTATTTGCTCTGAATGACTACTGATTTCTAGCCGTTTCCCATAATGGGCCTTCTTTTCTACTTTTGGGACATCACCACATGTAGAAACAACATTATACACTCTTCTCTGAACTTGAGAAGCTATATACACTTGTCTTTCAACTGTTTTACAGTTAAATACTACTTTTCAGTGAATTCTGGTGGTTTGAAACACTGGTTTCATGTGAACTAACTCTTTTTCAAGGGTATCTGCAGTGTACATCATCTTTTCTAGACAAGACACTTTCATTTTGATGTCTTTTACACTTGTTCTCTCACTATTCTGTGATAGTCATTAGTATTTGCTCTGAATGACTACTAATTTCTAGCTGTTTCCTATAATGGGCTGTCTTTTCTACTTGTGGGACTTCACCACATGTAGAAACAACTTTATACACGCTTCTCTGAACTTGAGAAGCTATATACACTTATCTTTCAACTGTTGTACAGTTGAATACTACTTTTCAGTGAAATCTGGTGGTTTCAAACACTGGTTTCATGTGAACTAACTCTGTTTCAAGGATTTGTGCAGTGTACAACATCCTTTCTAGAGTAGAGACTTACATTTTGATGTCTTTTACACTTGTTCTCTCACTATTCTGTGATATTCATTAGTATTTGCTCTGAATGACTACTGATTTCTAGCCGTTTCCCATAATGGGCCTTCTTTTCTACTTTTGGGACATCACCACATGTAGAAAAAACATTATACACTCTTCTCTGAACTTGAGAAGCTATATACACTTGTCTTTCAACTGTTTTACAGTTGAATACTACTTTTCAGTGAATTCTAGTGGGTTGAAACAATATTTTCTTGTGAAGTAACTCTATTTCAAGGATTTCTGTAGTGTATAACATCCTTTCTAGATAGAGACTTACATTTTGATGTCTTTTACACTTGTTCTCTCACTATTCTGTCATATTCATTAGTATTTTCCTTTGAATGACTACTGATTTCTAGCTGTTTCCCATAATGGGCCTTCTTTTCTACTTGTGGAACTGCACCACATGTAGAGACAAATTTATACACTCTTCAATGAACTTGAGAAGCTATATACACTTGTCTTTCAACTGTTTTACAGTTGAATACTACTTTTCAGTGAATTCTAGTGGGTTGAAACACTGTTTTCTTGTGAAGTAACTCTATTTCAAGGATTTCTGTAGTGTATAACATCCTTTCTAGACTGGAAACTTACATTTTGATGTCTTTTACACTTCTTCTCACACAATTCTATGATATTCATTAGTATTTGCAATGAATGACTACTGATTTCTAGCTGTTTCCTATAATGGGCCTTCTTTTCTACTTGTGGGACTTCACCACATGTAGAAACAACTTTACACACTCTACTCTGAACTTGAGAAGCTATATACACTTGTCTTTCAACTGTTTTACAGTTGAATACTACTTTTCAGTGAATTCTGTTGGTTTGAAACACTGGTTTCATGTGAACTACGTCTATTTCAAGGATTTGTGCAGTGTACAACATCCTTTCTAGACTAGAGACTTACATTTTGATGTCTTTTACACTTGTTCTCTCACTATTCTGTGATATTCATTAGTATTTGCTCTGAATGACTACTGATTTCTAGCTGTTTCCCATAATGGGCCTTCTTTTCTACTTGTGGGACTTCACTACATGTAGAAACAACTTTATACACTCTTCTCTGAACTTGAGAAGCTATATACACTTGTCTTTCAACTGTTTTACAGTTGAATACTACTTTTCAGTGAATTCTAGTGGGTTGAAACACTGTTTTCTTGTGAAGTAACTCTATTTCAAGGATTTCTGTAGTGTATAACATCCTTTCTAGACTAGAGACTTACATTTTGATGTCTTTTACACTTGTTCTCTCACTATTCTGTGCTATTCATTAGTATTTGCTCTGAATGACTACTGATTTCTAGCTGTTTCCCATAATGGGCCTTCTTTTCTACTTGTGGGACTTCACTACATGTAGAAACAACTTTATACACTCTTCTGTGGACATGCGAAGCTATATAAACTTGTCTTTCAACTGTTTTAGAGTTAAATACTACATTTCAGTGCATTCTGGTGGTTTGAAACACTCGTTTCATGTGAACTAACTCTATTTCAAGGATTTCTGCAGTGTACAATATCCTTTCTAGACTAGGCACTTTCATTTTGATGTCTTTTACACTTGTTCTCTCACTATTCTGTGATAGTCATTAGTATTTGCTCTGAATGACTACTGATTTCTAGCTGTTTCCTATAATGGGCCTTCTTTTCTACTTGTGGGACTTCACCACATGTAGAAACAACTTTATACACGCTTCTCTGAACTTGAGAAGCTATATACACTTGTCTTTCAACTGTTGTACAGTTGAATACTACTTTTCAGTGAATTCTGGTGGTTTCAAACACTGGTTTCATGTGAACTAACTCTATTTCAAGGATTTGTGCAGTGTACAACATCCTTTCTAGAGTAGAGACTTACATTTTGATGTCTTTTACACTTGTTCTCTCACTATTCTGTGATATTCATTAGTATTTGCTCTGAATGACTACTCATTTCTAGCCGTTTCCCATAATGGGCCTTCTTTTCTACTTTTGGGACATCACCACATGTAGAAACAACATTATACACTCTTCTCTGAACTTGAGAAGCTATATACACTTGTCTTTCAACTGTTTTACAGTTGAATACTACTTTTCAGTGAATTTTAGTGGGTTGAAACACTATTTTCTTGTGAAGTAACTCTATTTCAAGGATTTCTGTAGTGTATAACATCCTTTCTAGATAGAGACTTACATTTTGATGTCTTTTACACTTGTTCTCTCACTATTCTGTCATATTCATTAGTATTTTCCTCTTAATGACTACTGATTTCTAGCTGTTTCCCATAATGGGCCTTCTTTTCTACTTGTGGGACTTCACCACATGTAGAAACAACTTTATACACTCTTCTCTGGACTTGAGAAGCTATATACACTTGTCTTTCAACTGTTTTACAGTTGAATAATACTTTTCAGTGAATTCTAGTGGGTTGAAACACTGTTTTCTTGTGAAGTAACTCTATTTCAAGGATTTCTGTAGTGTATAACATCCTTTCTAGACTAGAGACTTACATTTTGATGTCTTTTACACTTGTTCTCTCACTATTCTGTGATATTCATTAGTATTTGCTCTGAATGACTACTGATTTCTAGCTGTTTCCCGTAATGGGCCTTCTTTTCTACTTGTGGGACTTCACTACATGTAGAAACAACTTTATACACTCTTCTGTGGACATGCGAAGCTATATAAACTTGTCTTTCAACTGTTTTAGAGTTAAATACTACTTTTCAGTGAATTCTGGTGGTTTGAAACACTCGTTTCATGTGAACTAACTCTATTTCAAGGATTTCTGCAGTGTACAACATCCTTTCTAGACTAGGCACTTTCATTTTGATGTCTTTTACACTTGTTCTCTCACTATTCTGTGATAGTCATTAGTATTTGCTCTGAATGACTACTGATTTCCAGCCGTTTCCTATAATGGGCCTTCTTTTCTACTTGTGGGACATCACCACATGTAGAAACAACTTTATACACTCTTCTCTGAACTTGAGAAGCTATATACACTTGTCTTTCAACTGTTTTACAGTTGAATACTACTTTTCAGTGAATTCTAGTGGGTTGAAACACTGTTTTCTTGTGAAGTAACTCTATTTCAAGGATTTCTTTAGTGTATAGCATCCTTTCTAGACTAGAAACTTACATTTTGATGTCTTTTACACTTGTTCTCTCACTATTCTGTGATATTCATTAGTATTTGCTCTGAATGACTACTGATTTCTAGCTGTTTCCCATAATGGGCCTTCTTTTCTACTTGTGGGACTTCACCACATGTAGAAACAACTTTATACACTCTTCTCTGGTCTTACGAGGCTATATAAACTTGTCTTTCAACTATTTTACAGTTAAATACTACTTTTCAGTGAATTCTGGTGGTTTGAAACACTGGTTTCATGTGAACTAACTCTTTTTCAAGGATTTCTGCAGTGTACATCATCCTTTCTAGACAAGACACTTTCATTTTGATGTCTTTTACACTTGTTCTCTCACTATTCTGTGATATTCATTAGTATTTGCTCTGAATGACTACTGATTTCTACCTGTTTCCTATAATGGGCCTTCTTTTCTACTTGTGGGACTTCACCACATGTAGAAACAACTTTATACACTATTCTCTGAACTTGAGAAGCTATATACACTTGTCTTTCAACTGTTTTACAGTTGAATACTACTTTTCAGTGAATTCTGGTGGTTTCAAACACTGGTTTCATGTGAACTAACTCTATTTCAAGGATTTGTGCAGTGTACAACATCCTTTCTATACTAGAGACTTACATTTTGATGTCTTTTACACTTGTTCTCTCACTATTCTGTGATATACATTAGTATTTGCTCTGAATGACTACTGATTTCTAGCTGTTTCCCATAATGGGCCTTCTTTTCTACTTGTGGGACTTCACCACATGTAGAAACATCTTTATACACTCTTCTCTGAACTTGAGAAGCTATATACACTTGTCTTTCAACTGTTGTACAGTTGAATACTACTTTTCAGTGAATTCTGGTGGTTTGAAACACTGGTTTCATGTGAACTAACTCTATTTCAAGGATTTGTGCAGTGTACAACATCCTTTCTAGACTAGAGACTTACATTTTGATGTCTTTTACACTTGTTCTCTCACTATTCTGTGATATTCATTAGTATTTGCTCTGAATGACTACTGATTTCTAGCCGTTTCCCATAATGGGCCTTCTTTTCTACTTTTGGGACATCACCACATGTAGAAACAACATTATACACTCTTCTCTGAACTTGAGAAGCTATATACACTTGTCTTTCAACTGTTTTACAGTTAAATACTACTTTTCAGTGAATTCTGGTGGTTTGAAACACTGGTTTCATGTGAACTAACTCTTTTTCAAGGATATCTGCAGTGTACATCATCTTTTCTAGACAAGACACTTTCATTTTGATGTCTTTTACACTTGTTCTCTCACTATTCTGTGATAGTCATTAGTATTTGCTCTGAATGACTACTAATTTCTAGCTGTTTCCTATAATGGGCTGTCTTTTCTACTTGTGGGACTTCACCACATGTAGAAACAACTTTATACACGCTTCTCTGAACTTGAGAAGCTATATACACTTGTCTTTCAACTGTTGTACAGTTGAATACTACTTTTCAGTGAAATCTGGTGGTTTCAAACACTGGTTTCATGTGAACTAACTCTGTTTCAAGGATTTGTGCAGTGTACAACATCCTTTCTAGAGTAGAGACTTACATTTTGATGTCTTTTACACTTGTTCTCTCACTATTCTGTGATATTCATTAGTATTTGCTCTGAATGACTACTGATTTCTAGCCGTTTCCCATAATGGGCCTTCTTTTCTACTTTTGGGACATCACCACATGTAGAAAAAACATTATACACTCTTCTCTGAACTTGAGAAGCTATATACACTTGTCTTTCAACTGTTTTACAGTTGAATACTACTTTTCAGTGAATTCTAGTGGGTTGAAACAATATTTTCTTGTGAAGTAACTCTATTTCAAGGATTTCTGTAGTGTATAACATCCTTTCTAGATAGAGACTTACATTTTGATGTCTTTTACACTTGTTCTCTCACTATTCTGTCATATTCATTAGTATTTTCCTTTGAATGACTACTGATTTCTAGCTGTTTCCCATAATGGGCCTTCTTTTCTACTTGTGGAACTGCACCACATGTAGAGACAAATTTATACACTCTTCAATGAACTTGAGAAGCTATATACACTTGTCTTTCAACTGTTTTACAGTTGAATACTACTTTTCAGTGAATTCTAGTGGGTTGAAACACTGTTTTCTTGTGAAGTAACTCTATTTCAAGGATTTCTGTAGTGTATAACATCCTTTCTAGACTGGAAACTTACATTTTGATGTCTTTTACACTTCTTCTCACACAATTCTATGATATTCATTAGTATTTGCAATGAATGACTACTGATTTCTAGCTGTTTCCTATAATGGGCCTTCTTTTCTACTTGTGGGACTTCACCACATGTAGAAACAACTTTACACACTCTACTCTGAACTTGAGAAGCTATATACACTTGTCTTTCAACTGTTTTACAGTTGAATACTACTTTTCAGTGAATTCTGTTGGTTTGAAACACTGGTTTCATGTGAACTACGTCTATTTCAAGGATTTGTGCAGTGTACAACATCCTTTCTAGACTAGAGACTTACATTTTGATGTCTTTTACACTTGTTCTCTCACTATTCTGTGATATTCATTAGTATTTGCTTTGAATGACTACTGATTTCTAGCTGTTTCCCATAATGGGCCTTCTTTTCTACTTGTGGGACATCACCACATGTAGAAACAACTTTATACACTCTTCTCTGAACTTGAGAAGCTATATACACTTGTCTTTCAACTGTTTTACAGTTGAATACTACTTTTCAGTGAATTCTAGTGGGTTGAAACACTGTTTTCTTGTGAAGTAACTCTATTTCAAGGATTTCTGTAGTGTATAACATCCTTTCTAGACTAGAGACTTACATTTTGATGTCTTTTACACTTGTTCTCTCACTATTCTGTGATATTCATTAGTATTTGCTCTGAATGACTACTGATTTCTAGCTGTTTCCCATAATGGGCCTTCTTTTCTACTTGTGGGACTTCACTACATGTAGAAACAACTTTATACACTCTTCTGTGGACATGCGAAGCTATATAAACTTGTCTTTCAACTGTTTTAGAGTTAAATACTACTTTTCAGTGAATTCTGGTGGTTTGAAACACTCGTTTCATGTGAACTAACTCTATTTCAAGGATTTCTGCAGTGTACAATATCCTTTCTAGACTAGGCACTTTCATTTTGATGTCTTTTACACTTGTTCTCTCACTATTCTGTGATAGTCATTAGTATTTGCTCTGAATGACTACTGATTTCTAGCTGTTTCCTATAATGGGCCGTCTTTTCTACTTGTGGGACTTCAGCACATGTAGAAACAACTTTATACACGCTTCTCTGAACTTGAGAAGCTATATACACTTGTCTTTCAACTGTTGTACAGTTGAATACTACTTTTCAGTGAATTCTGGTGGTTTCAAACACTGGTTTCATGTGAACTAACTCTATTTCAAGGATTTGTGCAGTGTACAACATCCTTTCTAGAGTAGAGACTTACATTTTGATGTCTTTTACACTTGTTCTCTCACTATTCTGTGATATTCATTAGTATTTGCTCTGAATGACTACTCATTTCTAGCCGTTTCCCATAATGGGCCTTCTTTTCTACTTTTGGGACATCACCACATGTAGAAACAACATTATACACTCTTCTCTGAACTTGAGAAGCTATATACACTTGTCTTTCAACTGTTTTACAGTTGAATACTACTTTTCAGTGAATTTTAGTGGGTTGAAACACTATTTTCTTGTGAAGTAACTCTATTTCAAGGATTTCTGTAGTGTATAACATCCTTTCTAGATAGAGACTTACATTTTGATGTCTTTTACACTTGTTCTCTCACTATTCTGTCATATTCATTAGTATTTTCCTCTTAATGACTACTGATTTCTAGCTGTTTCCCATAATGGGCCTTCTTTTCTACTTGTGGGACTTCACTACATGTAGAAACAACTTTATACACTCTTCTGTGGACATGCGAAGCTATATAAACTTGTCTTTCAACTGTTTTAGAGTTAAATACTACTTTTCAGTGAATTCTGGTGGTTTGAAACACTCGTTTCATGTGAACTAACTCTATTTCAAGGATTTCTGCAGTGTACAACATCCTTTCTAGACTAGGCACTTTCATTTTGATGTCTTTTACACTTGTTCTCTCACTATTCTGTGATAGTCATTAGTATTTGCTCTGAATGACTACTGATTTCCAGCCGTTTCCTATAATGGGCCTTCTTTTCTACTTGTGGGACATCACCACATGTAGAAACAACTTTATACACTCTTCTCTGAACTTGAGAAGCTATATACACTTGTCTTTCAACTGTTTTACAGTTGAATACTACTTTTCAGTGAATTCTAGTGGGTTGAAACACTGTTTTCTTGTGAAGTAACTCTATTTCAAGGATTTCTTTAGTGTATAGCATCCTTTCTAGACTAGAAACTTACATTTTGATGTCTTTTACACTTGTTCTCTCACTATTCTGTGATATTCATTAGTATTTGCTCTGAATGACTACTGATTTCTAGCTGTTTCCCATAATGGGCCTTCTTTTCTACTTGTGGGACTTCACCACATGTAGAAACAACTTTATACACTCTTCTCTGGACTTACGAGGCTATATAAACTTGTCTTTCAACTATTTTACAGTTAAATACTACTTTTCAGTGAATTCTGGTGGTTTGAAACACTGGTTTCATGTGAACTAACTCTATTTCAAGGATTTCTGCAGTGTACATCATCCTTTCTAGACAAGACACTTTCATTTTGATGTCTTTTACACTTGTTCTCTCACTATTCTGTGATATTCATTAGTATTTGCTCTGAATGACTACTGATTTCTACCTGTTTCCTATAATGGGCCTTCTTTTCTACTTGTGGGACTTCACCACATGTAGAAACAACTTTATACACTATTCTCTGAACTTGAGAAGCTATATACACTTGTCTTTCAACTGTTTTACAGTTGAATACTACTTTTCAGTGAATTCTGGTGGTTTCAAACACTGGTTTCATGTGAACTAACTCTATTTCAAGGATTTGTGCAGTGTACAACATCCTTTCTATACTAGAGACTTACATTTTGATGTCTTTTACACTTGTTCTCTCACTATTCTGTGATATACATTAGTATTTGCTCTGAATGACTACTGATTTCTAGCTGTTTCCCATAATGGGCCTTCTTTTCTACTTGTGGGACTTCACCACATGTAGAAACAACTTTATACACTCTTCTCTGAACTTGAGAAGCTATATACACTTGTCTTTCAACTGTTTTACAGTTGAATACTAGTTATCAGTGAATTCTAGTGGTTGAAACACTGTTTTTTTGTGAAGTAACTCTACTTCAAGGATTTCTGCAGTGTATAACATCCTTTCTAGACTAGAAACTTACATTTTGATGTCTTTTACACTTGTTCTCTCACTATTCTGTGATATTCATTAGTATTTGCTCTGAATGACTACAGATTTCTAGCTGTTTCCTATAATGGGCCTGCTTTTCTACTTGTGGGACCTCACCACATGTATCAACAACTTTATACACTATTCTCTGGACTTGGGAAGCTATATAAACTTGTCTTTCAACTGTTTTACACTTGAATACTACTTTTCAGTGAATTCTGGTGGTTTCAAACACTGGTTTCATGTGAACTAACTCTATGTCAAGCATTTGTGCAGTGTACAACATCCTTTCTAGACTAGAGACTTACATTTTGCTGTCTTTTACACTTGTTCTCTCACTATTCTGTGATATTCATTAGTATTTGCTCTGAATGACTACTGATTTCTAGCTGTTTCCTATAATGGGCCTTCTTTTCTACTTGTGGGACTTCACCACATGTAGAAACAACTTTATACTCTCTTCTCTGAACTTGAGAAGCTATATACACTTGTCTTTCCACTGTTTTACACTTGAATACTACTTTTCAGTGAATTCTGGTGGTTTCAAACACTGGTTTCATGTGAACTAACTCTATTTCAAGGATTTGTGCAGTGTACAACATCCTTTCTAGACTAGAGACTTACATTTTCATGTCTTTTACACTTGTTCTCTCTCTATTATGTGATATTCATTAGTATTTGCTCTGAATGACTACTGATTTCTAGCTGTTTCCTATAATGGGCCTGCTTTTCTACTTGTGGGACCTCACCACATGTATCAACAACTTTATACACTATTCTCTGGCCTTGGGAAGCTATATAAACTTGTCTTTCAACTGTTTTACAGTTAAACACTACTTTTCAGTGAATTCTGGTGGTTTGAAACACTGGTTTCATGTGAACTAACTCTATTTCAAGGATTTCTGCAGTGTAGAACATCCTTTCTAGACTAGACACTTTCATTTTGATGTCTTTTACACTAGTCCTCTCACTATTTTGTGATATTCATTAGTATTTGCTCTGAATGACTACTGATTTCTAGCTGTTTCCTATAATGGGCCTTCTTTTCTACTTGTGGGACTTCACCACATGTAGAAACAACTTTATACACTCTTCTCTGAACTTGAGAAGCTATATACACTTGTCTTTCAACTGTTTTACACTTGAATACTACTTTTCAGTGAATTCTGGTGGTTTCAAACACTGGTTTCATGTGAACTAACTCTATGTCAAGCATTTGTGCAGTGTACAACATCCTTTCTAGAATAGAGACTTACATTTTGCTGTCTTTTACACTTGTTCTCTCACTATTCTGTGTTATTCATTAGTATTGGCTCTGAATGACTACTGATTTCTAGCTGTTTCCTATAATGGGCCTTCTTTTCTACTTGTGGGACTTCACCACATGTAGAAACAACTTTATACTCTCTTCTCTGAACTTGAGAAGCTATATACACTTGTCTTTCAACTGTTTTACACTTGAATACTACTTTTCAGTGAATTCTGGTGGTTTGAAACACTGGTTTCATGTGAACTAACTCTATGTCAAGCATTTGTGCAGTGTACAACATCCTTTCTAGACTAGAGACTTACATTTTGATGTCTTTTACACTTGTTCTCTCTCTATTATGTGATATTCATTAGTATTTGCTCTGAATGACTACTGATTTCTAGCTGTTTCCTATAATGGGCCTTCTTTTCTACTTGTGGGACTTCACCACATGTAGAAACAACTTTATACACTCTTCTCTGAACTTGAGAAGCTATATACACTTGTCTTTCAACTGTTTTACAGTTGAATACTAGTTATCAGTGAATTCTAGTGGTTGAAACACTGTTTTTTTGTGAAGTAACTCTACTTCAAGGATTTCTGCAGTGCATAACATCCTTTCTAGACTAGAAACTTACATTTTGATGTCTTTTACACTTGTTCTCTCACTATTCTGTGATATTCATTAGTATTTGCTCTGAATGACTACAGATTTCTAGCTGTTTCCTATAATGGGCCTGCTTTTCTACTTGTGGGACCTCACCACATGTATCAACAACTTTATACACTATTCTCTGGACTTGGGAAGCTATATAAACTTGTCTTTCAACTGTTTTACAGTTAAATACTACTTTTCAGTGAATTCTGGTGGTTTGAAACACTGGTTTCATGTGAACTAACTCTATTTCAAGGATTTCTGCAGTGTAGAACATTCTTTCTAGACTAGACACTTTCATTTTGATGTCTTTTACACTAGTCCTCTCACTATTCTGTGATATTCATTAGTATTTGCTCTGAATGACTACTGATTTCTAGCTGTTTCCTATAATGGGCTTTCTTTTCTACTTGTGGGACTTCACCACATGTAGAAACAACTTTATACACTCTTCTCTGAACTTGAGAAGCTATATACACTTGTCTTTCAACTGTTTTACACTTGAATACTACTTTTCAGTGAATTTTGGTGGTTTCAAACACTGGTTTCATGTGAACTAACTCTATGTCAAGCATTTGTGCAGTGTACAACATCCTTTCTAGACTAGAGACTTACATTTTGCTGTCTTTTACACTTGTTCTCTCACTATTCTGTGATATTCATTAGTATTTGCTCTGAATGACTACTGATTTCTAGCTGTTTCCTATAATGGGCCTTCTTTTCTACTTGTGGGACTTCACCACATGTAGAAACAACTTTATACTCTCTTCTCTGAACTTGAGAAGCTATATACACTTGTCTTTCAACTGTTTTACACTTGAATACTACTTTTCAATGAATTCTGGTGGTTTCAAACACTGGTTTCATGTGAACTAACTCTATTTCAAGGATTTGTGCAGTGTACAACATCCTTTCTAGACTAGAGACTTACATTTTCATGTCTTTTACACTTGTTCTCTCTCTATTATGTGATATTCATTAGTATTTGCTCTTAATGACTACTGATTTCTAGCTGTTTCCTATAATGGGCCTGCTTTTCTACTTGTGGGACCTCACCACATGTATCAACAACTTTATACACTATTCTCTGGCCTTGGGAAGCTATATAAACTTGTCTTTCAACTGTTTTACAGTTAAACACTACTTTTCAGTGAATTCTGGTGGTTTCAAACACTGGTTTCATGTGAACTAACTCGATTTCAAAGATTTCTGCAGTGTAGAACATCCTTTCTAGACTAGACACTTTCATTTTGATGTCTTTTACACTAGTCCTCTCACTATTCTGTGATATTCATTAGTATTTGCTCTGAATGACTACTGATTTCTAGATGTTTCCTATAATGGGCCTTCTTTTCTGCTTGTGGGACTTCACCACATGTAGAAACAACTTTATACACTCTTCTCTGAACTTGAGAAGCTATATACACTTGTCTTTCAACTGTTTTACACTTGAATACTACTTTTCAGTGAATTCTGGTGGTTTCAAACACTGGTTTCATGTGAACTAACTCTATTTCAAGGATTTGTGCAGTGTACAACATCCTTTCTAGACTAGAGACTTACATTTTCATGTCTTTTACACTTGTTCTCTCTCTATTATGTGATATTCATTAGTATTTGCTCTGAATGACTACTGATTTCTAGCTGTTTCCTATAATGGGCCTGCTTTTCTACTTGTGGGACCTCACCACATGTATCAACAACTTTATACACTATTCTCTGGACTTGGGAAGCTATATAAACTTGTCTTTCAACTGTTTTACAGTTAAATACTACTTTTCAGTGAATTCTGGTGGTTTGAAACACTGGTTTCATGTGAACTAATACTATGTCAAGGATTTCTGCAGTGTAGAACATCCTTTCTAGACTAGAGATTTTCATTTTGAAGTCTTTTACACTAGTCCTCTCACTATTCTGTGATATTCATTAGTATTTGCTCTGAATGACTACTGATTTCTAGCTGTTTCCTATAATGGGCCTTCTTTTCTACTTGTGGGACTTCACCACATGTAGAAACAACTTTATACACTCTTCTCTGAACTTGAGAAGCTATATACACTTGTCTTTCAACTGTTTTACACTTGAATACTACTTTTCAGTGAATTCTGGTGGTTTCAAACACTGGTTTCATGTGAACTAACTCTATGTCAAGCATTTGTGCAGTGTACAACATCCTTTCTAGACTAGAGACTTACATTTTGCTGTCTTTTACACTTGTTCTCTCACTATTCTGTGATATTCATTAGTATTTGCTCTGAATGACTACTGATTTCTAGCTGTTTCCTATAAATGGCCTTCTTTTCTACTTGTGGGACTTCACCACATGTAGAAACAACTTTATACACTCTTCTCTGAACTTGAGAAGCTATATACACTTGTCATTCAACTGTTTTACGGTTGAATAGTACTTTTCAGTGAATTCTGGTGGTTTCTAACACTGGTTTCATGTGAACTAACTCTATTTTAAGGATTTCTGCAGTGTACAACATCCTTTCTAGACTAGAGACTTACATTTTGCTGTCTTTTACATTGTTCTCTCACTATTCTGTGATATTCATTAGTATTTGCTCTGAATGACTACTGATTTCTAGCTGTTTCCTATAATGGGCCTTCTTTTCTACTTGTGGGACTTCACCACATGTAGAAACAACTTTATACACTCTTCTCTGAACTTGAGAAGCTATATACACTTGTCTTTCAACTGTTTTACAGTTGAATACTACTTATCAGTGAATTCTAGTGGTTGAAACACTGTTTTCTTGTGAAGTAACTCTACTTCAAGGATTTCTGCAGTGTATAACATCCTTTCTAGACTAGAAACTTACATTTTGATGTCTTTTACACTTGTTCTCTCACTATTCTGTGATATTCATTAGTATTTGCTCTGAATGACTACAGATTTCTAGCTGTTTCCTATAATGGGCCTGCTTTTCTACTTGTGGGACCTCACCACATGTATCAACAACTTTATACACTATTCTCTGGACTTGGGAAGCTATATAAACTTGTCTTTCAACTGTTTTACAGTTAAATACTACTTTTCAGTGAATTCTGGTGGTTTGAAACACTGGTTTCATGTGAACTAACTCTATTTCAAGGATTTCTGCAGTGTAGAACATTCTTTCTAGACTAGACACTTTCATTTTGATGTCTTTTACACTAGTCCTCTCACTATTCTGTGATATTCATTAGTATTTGCTCTGAATGACTACTGATTTCTAGCTGTTTCCTATAATGGGCCTTCTTTTCTACTTGTGGGACTTCACCACATGTAGAAACAACTTTATACACTCTTCTCTGAACTTGAGAAGCTATATACACTTGTCTTTCAACTGTTTTACACTTGAATACTACTTTTCAGTGAATTCTGGTGGTTTCAAACACTGGTTTCATGTGAACTAACTCTATGTCAAGCATTTGTGCAGTGTACAACATCCTTTCTAGACTAGAGACTTACATTTTGCTGTCTTTTACACTTGTTCTCTCACTATTCTGTGTTATTCATTAGTATTTGCTCTGAATGACTACTGATTTCTAGCTGTTTCCTATAATGGGCCTGCTTTTCTACTTGTGGGACCTCACCACATGTATCAACAACTTTATACACTATTCTCTGGACTTGGGAAGCTATATAAACTTGTCTTTCAACTGTTTTACAGTTAAATACTACTTTTCAGTGAATTCTGGTGGTTTGAAACACTGGTTTCATGTGAACTAACTCTATGTCAAGGATTTCTGCAGTGCAGAACATCCTTTCTAGACTAGAGATTTTCATTTTGAAGTCTTTTACACTAGTCCTCTCACTATTCTGTGATATTCATTAGTATTTGCTCTGAATGACTACTGATTTCTAGCTGTTTCCTATAATGGGCCTTCTTTTCTACTTGTGGGACTTCACCACATGTAGAAACAACTTTATACACTCTTCTCTGAACTTGAGAAGCTATATACACTTGTCTTTCAACTGTTTTACACTTGAATACTACTTTTCAGTGAATTCTGGTGGTTTCAAACACTGGTTTCATGTGAACTAACTCTATGTCAAGCATTTGTGCAGTGTACAACATCCTTTCTAGACTAGAGACTTACATTTTGCTGTCTTTTACACTTGTTCTCTCACTATTCTGTGATATTCATTAGTATTTGCTCTGAATGACTACTGATTTCTAGCTGTTTCCTATAAATGGCCTTCTTTTCTACTTGTGGGACTTCACCACATGTAGAAACAACTTTATACACTCTTCTCTGAACTTGAGAAGCTATATACACTTGTCATTCAACTGTTTTATGGTTGAATAGTACTTTTCAGTGAATTCTGGTGGTTTCAAACACTGGTTTCATGTGAACTAACTCTATTTTAAGGATTTCTGCAGTGTACAACATCCTTTCTAGACTAGAGACTTACATTTTGCTGTCTTTTACATTGTTCTCTCTCTATTCTGTGATATTCATTAGTATTTGCTCTGAATGACTACTGATTTCTAGCTGTTTCCTATAATGGGCCTTCTTTTCTACTTGTGGGACTTCACCACATGTAGAAACAACTTTATACACTCTTCTCTGAACTTGAGAAGCTATATACACTTGTCTTTCAACTGTTTTACAGTTGAATACTACTTATCAGTGAATTCTAGTGGTTAAAACACTGTTTTCTTGTGAAGTAACTCTACTTCAAGGATTTCTGCAGTGTATAACATCCTTTCTAGACTAGAAACTTACATTTTGATGTCTTTTACACTTGTTCTCTCACTATTCTGTGATATTCATTAGTATTTGCTCTGAATGACTACAGATTTCTAGCTGTTTCCTATAATGGGCCTGCTTTTCTACTTGTGGGACCTCACCACATGTATCAACAACTTTATACACTATTCTCTGGACTTGGGAAGCTATATAAACTTGTCTTTCAACTGTTTTACAGTTAAATACTACTTTTCAGTGAATTCTGGTGGTTTGAAACACTGGTTTCATGTGAACTAACTCTATGTCAAGGATTTCTGCAGTGTAGAACATCCTTTCTAGACTAGAGATTTTCATTTTGAAGTCTTTTACACTAGTCCTCTCACTATTCTGTGATATTCATTAGTATTTGCTCTGAATGACTACTGATTTCTAGCTGTTTCCTATAATGGGCCTTCTTTTCTACTTGTGGGACTTCACCACATGTAGAAACAACTTTATACACTCTTCTCTGAACTTGAGAAGCTATATACACTTGTCTTTCAACTGTTTTACACTTGAATACTACTTTTCAGTGAATTCTGGTGGTTTCAAACACTGGTTTCATGTGAACTAACTCTATGTCAAGCATTTGTGCAGTGTACAACATCCTTTCTAGACTAGAGACTTACATTTTGCTGTCTTTTACACTTGTTCTCTCACTATTCTGTGATATTCATTTGTATTTGCTCTGAATGACTACTGATTTCTAGCTGTTTCCTATAAATGGCCTTCTTTTCTGCTTGTGGGACTTCACCACATGTAGAAAAAACTTTATACACTCTTCTCTGAACTTGAGAAGCTATATACACTTGTCATTCAACTGTTTTACGGTTGAATAGTACTTTTCAGTGAATTCTGGTGGTTTCAAACACTGGTTTCATGTGAACTAACTCTATTTTAAGGATTTCTGCAGTGTACAACATCCTTTCTAGACTAGAGACTTACATTTTGCTGTCTTTTACATTGTTCTCTCACTATTCTGTGATATTCATTAGTATTTGCTCTGAATGACTACTGATTTCTAGCTGTTTCCTATAATGGGCCTTCTTTTCTACTTGTGGGACTTCACCACATGTAGAAACAACTTTATACACTCTTCTCTGAACTTGAGAAGCTATATACACTTGTCTTTCAACTGTTTTACAGTTGAATACTACTTATCAGTGAATTCTAGTGGTTGAAACACTGTTTTCTTGTGAAGTAACTCTACTTCAAGGATTTCTGCAGTGTATAACATCCTTTCTACACTAGAAACTTACATTTTGATGTCTTTTACACTTGTTCTCTCACTATTCTGTGATATTCATTAGTATTTGCTCTGAATGACTACAGATTTCTAGCTGTTTCCTATAATGGGCCTTTTTTTCTACTTGTGGGACCTCACCACATGTATCAACAACTTTATACACTATTCTCTGGACTTGGGAAGCTATATAAACTTGTCTTTCAACTGTTTTACAGTTAAATACTACTTTTCAGTGAATTCTGGTGGTTTGAAACACTGGTTTCATGTGAACTAACTCTATGTCAAGCATTTGTGCAGTGTACAACATCCTTTCTAGAATAGAGACTTACATTTTGCTGTCTTTTACACTTGTTCTGTCACTATTCTGTGTTATTCATTAGTATTGGCTCTGAATGACTACTGATTTCTAGCTGTTTCCTATAATGGGCCTTCTTTTCTACTTGTGGGACTTCACCACATGTAGAAACAACTTTATACTCTCTTCTCTGAACTTGAGAAGCTATATACACTTGTCTTTCAACTGTTTTACACTTGAATACTACTTTTCAGTGAATTCCGGTGGTTTGAAACACTGGTTTCATGTGAACTAACTCTATGTCAAGCATTTGTGCAGTGTACAACATCCTTTCTAGAATAGAGACTTACATTTTGCTGTCTTTTACACTTGTTCTGTCACTATTCTGTGTTATTCATTAGTATTGGCTCTGAATGACTACTGATTTCTAGCTGTTTCCTATAATGGGCCTTCTTTTCTACTTGTGGGACTTCACCACATGTAGAAACAACTTTATACTCTCTTCTCTGAACTTGAGAAGCTATATACACTTGTCTTTCAACTGTTTTACACTTGAATACTACTTTTCAGTGAATTCCGGTGGTTTGAAACACTGGTTTCATGTGAACTAACTCTATGTCAAGCATTTGTGCAGTGTACAACATCCTTTCTAGACTAGAGACTTACATTTTGATGTATTTTACACTTGTTCTCTCTCTATTATGTGATATTCATTAGTATTTGCTCTGAATGACTACTGATTTCTAGCTGTTTCCTATAATGGGCCTTCTTTTCTACTTGTGGGACTTCACCACATGTAGAAACAACTTTATACACTCTTCTCTGAACTTGAGAAGCTATATACACTTGTCTTTCAACTGTTTTACAGTTGAATACTAGTTATCAGTGAATTCTAGTGGTTGAAACACTGTTTTTTTGTGAAGTAACTCTACTTCAAGGATTTCTGCAGTGTATAACATCCTTTCTAGACTAGAAACTTACATTTTGATGTCTTTTACACTTGTTCTCTCACTATTCTGTGATATTCATTAGTATTTGCTCTGAATGACTACAGATTTCTAGCTGTTTCCTATAATGGGCCTGCTTTTCTACTTGTGGGACCTCACCACATGTATCAACAACTTTATACACTATTCTCTGGACTTGGGAAGCTATATAAACTTGTCTTTCAACTGTTTTACAGTTAAATACTACTTTTCAGTGAATTCTGGTGGTTTGAAACACTGGTTTCATGTGAACTAACTCTATTTCAAGGATTTCTGCAGTGTAGAACATTCTTTCTAGACTAGACACTTTCATTTTGATGTCTTTTACACTAGTCCTCTCACTATTCTGTGATATTCATTAGTATTTGCTCTGAATGACTACTGATTTCTAGCTGTTTCCTATAATGGGCCTTCTTTTCTACTTGTGGGACTTCACCACATGTAGAAACAACTTTATACACTCTTCTCTGAACTTGAGAAGCTATATACACTTGTCTTTCAACTGTTTTACACTTGAATACTACTTTTCAGTGAATTCTGGTGGTTTGAAACACTGGTTTCATGTGAACTAACTCTATGTCAAGCATTTGTGCAGTGTACAACATCCTTTCTAGACTAGAGACTTACATTTTGTTGTCTTTTACACTTGTTCTCTCACTATTCTGTGATATTCATTAGTATTTGCTCTGAATGACTACTGATTTCTAGCTGTTTCCTATAATGGGCCTGCTTTTCTACTTGTGGGACCTCACCACATGTATCAACAACTTTATACACTATTCTCTGGCCTTGGGAAGCTATATAAACTTGTCTTTCAACTGTTTTACAGTTAAACACTACTTTTCAGTGAATTCTGGTGGTTTGAAACACTGGTTTCATGTGAACTAACTCTATTTCAAGGATTTCTGCAGTGTAGAACATCCTTTCTAGACTAGACACTTTCATTTTGATGTCTTTTACACTAGTCTTCTCAATATTCTGTGATATTCATTAGTATTTGCTCTGAATGACTACTGATTTCTAGCTGTTTCCTATAATGGGCCTTCTTTTCTACTTGTGGGACCTCACCACATGTATCAACAACTTTATACACTATTCTCTGGACTTGGGAAGCTATATAAACTTGTCTTTCAACTGTTTTACAGTTAAATACTACTTTTCAGTGAATTCTGGTGGTTTGAAACACTGGTTTCATGTGAACTAACTCTATTTCAAGGATTTCTGCAGTGTAGAACATCCTTTCTAGACTAGACACTTTCATTTTGATGTCTTTTACACTAGTCCTCTCACTATTCTGTGATATTCATTAGTATTTGCTCTGAATGACTACTGATTTCTAGCTGTTTCCTATAATGGGCCTTCTTTTCTACTTGTGGGACTTCACCACATGTAGAAACAACTTTATACACTCTTCTCTGAACTTGAGAAGCTATATACACTTGTCTTTCAACTGTTTTACACTTGAATACTACTTTTCAGTGAATTCTGGTGGTTTCAAACACTGGTTTCATGTGAACTAACTCTATGTCAAGCATTTGTGCAGTGTACAACATCCTTTCTAGAATAGAGACTTACATTTTGCTGTCTTTTACACTTGTTCTGTCACTATTCTGTGTTATTCATTAGTATTGGCTCTGAATGACTACTGATTTCTAGCTGTTTCCTATAATGGGCCTTCTTTTCTACTTGTGGGACTTCACCACATGTAGAAACAACTTTATACTCTCTTCTCTGAACTTGAGAAGCTATATACACTTGTCTTTCAACTGTTTTACACTTGAATACTACTTTTCAGTGAATTCCGGTGGTTTGAAACACTGGTTTCATGTGAACTAACTCTATGTCAAGCATTTGTGCAGTGTACAACATCCTTTCTAGACTAGAGACTTACATTTTGATGTATTTTACACTTGTTCTCTCTCTATTATGTGATATTCATTAGTATTTGCTCTGAATGACTACTGATTTCTAGCTGTTTCCTATAATGGGCCTTCTTTTCTACTTGTGGGACTTCACCACATGTAGAAACAACTTTATACACTCTTCTCTGAACTTGAGAAGCTATATACACTTGTCTTTCAACTGTTTTACAGTTGAATACTAGTTATCAGTGAATTCTAGTGGTTGAAACACTGTTTTTTTGTGAAGTAACTCTACTTCAAGGATTTCTGCAGTGTATAACATCCTTTCTAGACTAGAAACTTACATTTTGATGTCTTTTACACTTGTTCTCTCACTATTCTGTGATATTCATTAGTATTTGCTCTGAATGACTACAGATTTCTAGCTGTTTCCTATAATGGGCCTGCTTTTCTACTTGTGGGACCTCACCACATGTATCAACAACTTTATACACTATTCTCTGGACTTGGGAAGCTATATAAACTTGTCTTTCAACTGTTTTACAGTTAAATACTACTTTTCAGTGAATTCTGGTGGTTTGAAACACTGGTTTCATGTGAACTAACTCTATTTCAAGGATTTCTGCAGTGTAGAACATTCTTTCTAGACTAGACACTTTCATTTTGATGTCTTTTACACTAGTCCTCTCACTATTCTGTGATATTCATTAGTATTTGCTCTGAATGACTACTGATTTCTAGCTGTTTCCTATAATGGGCCTTCTTTTCTACTTGTGGGACTTCACCACATGTAGAAACAACTTTATACACTCTTCTCTGAACTTGAGAAGCTATATACACTGGTCTTTCAACTGTTTTACACTTGAATACTACTTTTCAGTGAATTCTGGTGGTTTGAAACACTGGTTTCATGTGAACTAACTCTATGTCAAGCATTTGTGCAGTGTACAACATCCTTTCTAGACTAGAGACTTACATTTTGATGTCTTTTACACTTGTTCTCTCTCTATTATGTGATATTCATTAGTATTTGCTCTGAATGACTACTGATTTCTAGCTGTTTCCTATAATGGGCCTTCTTTTCTACTTGTGGGACTTCACCACATGTAGAAACAACTTTATACACTCTTCTCTGAACTTGAGAAGCTATATACACTTGTCTTTCAACTGTTTTACAGTTGAATACTAGTTATCAGTGAATTCTAGTGGTTGAAACACTGTTTTTTTGTGAAGTAACTCTACTTCAAGGATTTCTGCAGTGTATAACATCCTTTCTAGACTAGAAACTTACATTTTGATGTCTTTTACACTTGTTCTCTCACTATTCTGTGATATTCATTAGTATTTGCTCTGAATGACTACAGATTTCTAGCTGTTTCCTATAATGGGCCTGCTTTTCTACTTGTGGGACCTCACCACATGTATCAACAACTTTATACACTATTCTCTGGACTTGGGAAGCTATATAAACTTGTCTTTCAACTGTTTTACACTTGAATACTACTTTTCAGTGAATTCTGGTGGTTTCAAACACTGGTTTCATGTGAACTAACTCTATGTCAAGCATTTGTGCAGTGTACAACATCCTTTCTAGACTAGAGACTTACATTTTGCTGTCTTTTACACTTGTTCTCTCACTATTCTGTGATATTCATTAGTATTTGCTCTGAATGACTACTGATTTCTAGCTGTTTCCTATAATGGGCCTTCTTTTCTACTTGTGGGACTTCACCACATGTAGAAACAACTTTATACTCTCTTCTCTGAACTTGAGAAGCTATATACACTTTTCTTTCCACTGTTTTACACTTGAATACTACTTTTCAGTGAATTCTGGTGGTTTCAAACACTGGTTTCATGTGAACTAACTCTATTTCAAGGATTTGTGCAGTGTACAACATCCTTTCTAGACTAGAGACTTACATTTTCATGTCTTTTACACTTGTTCTCTCTCTATTATGTGATATTCATTAGTATTTGCTCTGAATGACTACTGATTTCTAGCTGTTTCCTATAATGGGCCTGCTTTTCTACTTGTGGGACCTCACCACATGTATCAACAACTTTATACACTATTCTCTGGCCTTGGGAAGCTATATAAACTTGTCTTTCAACTGTTTTACAGTTAAACACTACTTTTCAGTGAATTCTGGTGGTTGGAAACACTGGTTTCATGTGAACTAACTCTATTTCAAAGATTTCTGCAGTGTAGAACTTCCTTTCTAGACTAGACACTTTCATTTTGATGTCTTTTACACTAGTCCTCTCAATATTCTGTGATATTCATTAGTATTTGCTCTGAATGACTACTGATTTCTAGCTGTTTCCTATAATGGGCCTTCTTTTCTACTTGTGGGACTTCACCACATGTAGAAACAACTTTATACACTCTTCTCTGAACTTGAGAAGCTATATACACTTGTCTTTCAACTGTTTTACACTTGAATACTACTTTTCAATGAATTCTGGTGGTTTCAAACACTGGTTTCATGTGAACTAACTCTATGTCAAGCATTTGTGCAGTGTACAACATCCTTTCTAGAATAGAGACTTACATTTTGCTGTCTTTTACACTTGTTCTGTCACTATTCTGTGTTATTCATTAGTATTGGCTCTGAATGACTACTGATTTCTAGCTGTTTCCTATAATGGGCCTTCTTTTCTACTTGTGGGACTTTACCACATGTAGAAACAACTTTATACTCTCTTCTCTGAACTTGAGAAGCTATATACACTTGTCTTTCAACTGTTTTACACTTGAATACTACTTTTCAGTGAATTCTGCTGGTTTGAAACACTGTTTTCATGTGAACTAACTCTATGTCAAGCATTTGTGCAGTGTACAACATCCTTTCTAGACTAGAGACTTACATTTTGATGTCTTTTACACTTGTTCTCTCTCTATTATGTGATATTCATTAGTATTTGCTCTGAATGACTACTGATTTCTAGCTGTTTCCTATAATGGGCCTTCTTTTCTACTTGTGGGACTTCACCACATGTAGAAACAACTTTATACACTCTTCTCTGAACTTGAGAAGCTATATACACTTGTCTTTCAACTGTTTTACACTTGAATACTACTTTTCAGTGAATTCTGGTGGTTTGAAACACTGGTTTCATGTGAACTAACTCTATGTCAAGCATTTGTGCAGTGTACAACATCCTTTCTAGACTAGAGACTTACATTTTGATGTC
This sequence comes from Cnephaeus nilssonii, assembly GCF_951640355.1. NCBI lineage: Eukaryota > Metazoa > Chordata > Mammalia > Chiroptera > Vespertilionidae > Cnephaeus > Cnephaeus nilssonii. Next base: position 235,317 of record NW_027645478.1, on the reverse strand, counting down.
TTTTACACTTGTTCTCTCTCTATTATGTGATATTCATTAGTATTTGCTCTGAATGACTACTGATTTCTAGCTGTTTCCTATAATGGGCCTGCTTTTCTACTTGTGGGACCTCACCACATGTATCAACAACTTTATACACTATTCTCTGGCCTTGGGAAGCTATATAAACTTGTCTTTCAACTGTTTTACAGTTAAACACTACTTTTCAGTGAATTCTGGTGGTTTGAAACACTGGTTTCATGTGAACTAACTCTATTTCAAGGATTTCTGCAGTGTAGAACATCCTTTCTAGACTAGACACTTTCATTTTGATGTCTTTTACACTAGTCCTCTCACTATTCTGTGATATTCATTAGTATTTGCTCTGAATGACTACTGATTTCTAGCTGTTTCCTATAATGGGCCTTCTTTTCTACTTGTGGGACTTCACCACATGTAGAAACAACTTTATACACTCTTCTCTGAACTTGAGAAGCTATATACACTTGTCTTTCAACAGTTTTACACTTGAATACTACTTTTCAGTGAATTCTGGTGGTTTGAAACACTGGTTTCATGTGAACTAACTCTATGTCAAGCATTTGTGCAGTGTACAACATCCTTTCTAGACTCGAGACTTACATTTTGATGTCTTTTACACTTGTTCTCTCTCTATTATGTGATATTCATTAGTATTTGCTCTGAATGACTACTGATTTCTAGCTGTTTCCTATAATGGGCCTTCTTTTCTACTTGTGGGACTTCACCACATGTAGAAACAACTTTATACAATCTTCTCTGAACTTGAGAAGCTATATACCCTTGTCTTTCAACTGTTTTACAGTTGAATACTACTTTTCAGTGAATTCTGGTGGTTTCAAACACTGGTTTCATGTGAACTAACTCTATTTCAAGGATTTGTGCAGTGTACAACATCCTTTCTAGACTAGAGACTTACATTTTCATGTCTTTTACACTTGTTCTCTCTCTATTATGTGGTATTCATTAGTATTTGCTCTGAATGACTACTGATTTCTAGCTGTTTCCTATAATGGGCCTTCTTTTCTACTTGTGGGACTTCACCACATGTAGAAACAACTTTATACTCTCTTCTCTGAACTTGAGAAGCTATATACACTTGTCTTTCAACTGTTTTACACTTGAATACTACTTTTCAGTGAATTCTGGTGGTTTCAAACACTGGTTTCATGTGAACTTACTCTATGTCAAGCATTTGTGCAGTGTACAACATCCTTTCTAGAATAGAGACTTACATTTTGCTGTCTTTTACACTTGTTCTCTCACTATTCTGTGTTATTCATTAGTATTGGCTCTGAATGACTACTGATTTCTAGCTGTTTCCTATAATGGGCCTTCTTTTCTACTTGTGGGACTTCACCACATGTAGAAACAACTTTATACTCTCTTCTCTGAACTTGAGAAGCTATATACACTTGTCTTTCAACTGTTTTACACTTGAATACTACTTTTCAGTGAATTCTGGTGGTTTGAAACACTGGTTTCATGTGAACTAACTCTATGTCAAGCATTTGTGCAGTGTACAACATCCTTTCTAGACTAGAGACTTACATTTTGATGTCTTTTACAATTGTTCTCTCTCTATTATGTGATATTCATTAGTATTTGCTCTGAATGACTACTGATTTCTAGCTGTTTCCTATAATGGGCCTTCTTTTCTACTTGTGGGACTTCACCACATGTAGAAACAACTTTATACACTCTTCTCTGAACTTGAGAAGCTATATACACTTGTCTTTCAACTGTTTTACAGTTGAATACTAGTTATCAGTGAATTCTAGTGGTTGAAACACTGTTTTTTTGTGAAGTAACTCTACTTCAAGGATTTCTGCAGTGTATAACATCCTTTCTAGACTAGAAAATTACATTTTGATGTCTTTTACACTTGTTCTCTCACTATTCTGTGATATTCATTAGTATTTGCTCTGAATGACTACAGATTTCTAGCTGTTTCCTATAATGGGCCTGCTTTTCTACTTGTGGGACCTCACCACATGTATCAACAACTTTATACACTATTCTCTGGACTTGGGAAGCTATATAAACTTGTCTTTCAACTGTTTTACAGTTAAATACTACTTTTCAGTGAATTCTGGTGGTTTGAAACACTGGTTTCATGTGAACTAACTCTATTTCAAGGATTTCTGCAGTGTAGAACATTCTTTCTAGAATAGACATTTTCATTTTGATGTCTTTTACACTAGTCCTCTCACTATTCTGTGATATTCATTAGTATTTGCTCTGAATGACTACTGATTTCTAGCTATTTCCTATAATGGGCTTTCTTTTCTACTTGTGGGACTTCACCACATGTAGAAATAACTTTATACACTCTTCTCTGAACTTGAGAAGCTATATACACTTGTCTTTCAACTGTTTTACACTTGAATACTACTTTTCAGTGAATTCTGGTGGTTTCAAACACTGGTTTCATGTGAACTAACTCTATGTCAAGCATTTGTGCAGTGTACAACATCCTTTCTAGACTAGAGACTTACATTTTGCTGTCTTTTACACTTGTTCTCTCACTATTCTGTGATATTCATTAGTATTTGCTCTGAATGACTACTGATTTCTAGCTGTTTCCTATAATGGGCCTTCTTTTCTACTTGTGGGACTTCACCACATGTAGAAACAACTTTATACACTCTTCTCTGAACTTGAGAAGCTATATACACTTTTCTTTCAACTGTTTTACCGTTGAATACTACTTTTCAGTGAATTCTGGTGGTTTCAAACACTGGTTTCATGTGAACTAACTCTATTTCAAGGATTTGTGCAGTGTACAACATCCTTTCTAGACTAGAGACTTACATTTTCATGTCTTTTACACTTGTTCTCTCTCTATTATGTGAAATTCATTAGTATTTGCTCTGAATGACTACTGATTTCTAGCTGTTTCCTATAATGGGCCTGCTTTTCTACTTGTGGGACCTCACCACATGTATCAACAACTTTATACACTATTCTCTGGCCTTGGGAAGCTATATAAACTTGTCTTTCAACTGTTTTACAGTTAAACACTACTTTTCAGTGAATTCTGGTGGTTTGAAACACTGGTTTCATGTGAACTAACTCTATTTCAAGGATTTCTGCAGTGTAGAACATCCTTTCTAGACTAGACACTTTCATTTTGATGTCTTTTACACTAGTCCTCTCACTATTCTGTGATATTCATTAGTATTTGCTCTGAATGACTACTGATTTCTAGCTGTTTCCTATAATGGGCCTTCTTTTCTACTTGTGGGACTTCACCACATGTAGAAACAACTTTATACACTCTTCTCTGAACTTGAGAAGCTATATACACTTGTCTTTCAACTGTTTTACAGTTAAACACTACTTTTCAGTGAATTCTGGTGGTTTGAAACACTGGTTTCATGTGAACTAACTCTATTTCAAGGATTTCTGCAGTGTAGAACATCCATTCTAGACTAGACACTTTCATTTTGATGTCATTTACACTAATCCTCTCACTATTCTGTGATATTCATTAGTATTTGCTCTGAATGACTACTGATTTCTAGCTGTTTCCTATAATGGGCCTTCTTTTCTACTTGTGGGACTTCACCACATGTAGAAACAACTTTATACACTCTTCTCTGAACTTGAGAAGCTATATACACTTGTCTTTCAACTGTTTTACAGTTAAACACTACTTTTCAGTGAATTCTGGTGGTTTGAAACACTGGTTTCATGTGAACTAACTCTATTTCAAGGATTTCTGCAGTGTAGTACATCCTTTCTAGACTAGACACTTTCATTTTGATGTCTTTTACACTAGTCCTCTCACTATTCTGTGATATTCATTAGTATTTGCTCTGAATGACTACTGATTTCTAGCTGTTTCCTATAATGGGCCTGCTTTTCTACTTGTGGGACCTCACCACATGTATCAACAACTTTATACACTATTCTCTGGCCTTGGGAAGCTATATAAACTTGTCTTTCAACTGTTTTACAGTTAAACACTACTTTTCAGTGAATTCTGGTGGTTTGAAACAATGGTTTCATGTGAACTAACTCTATTTCAAGGATTTCTGCAGTGTAGAACATCCTTTCTAGACTAGACACTTTCATTTTGATGTCTTTTACACTAGTCCTCTCACTATTCTGTGATATTCATTAGTATTTGCTCTGAATGACTACTGATTTCTAGCTGTTTCCTATAATGGGCCTTCTTTTCTACTTATGGGACTTCACCACATGTAGAAACAACTTTATACACTCTTCTCTGAACTTGAGAAGCTATATACACTTGTCTTTCAACTGTTTTACACTTGAATACTACTTTTCAGTGAATTCTGGTGGTTTCAAACACTGGTTTCATGTGAACTAACTCTATGTCAAGCATTTGTGCAGTGTACAACATCCTTTCTAGAATAGAGACTTACATTTTGCTGTCTTTTACACTTGTTCTCTCACTATTCTGTGTTATTCCTTAGTATTGGCTCTGAATGACTACTGATTTCTAGCTGTTTCCTATAATGGACCTTCTTTTCTACTTGTGGGACTTCACCACATGTAGAAACAACTTTATACTCTCTTCTCTGAACTTGAGAAGCTATATACACTTGTCTTTCAACTGTTTTACACTTGAATACTACTTTTCAGTGAATTCTGGTGGTTTGAAACACTGGTTTCATGTGAACTAACTCTATGTCAAGCATTTGTGCAGTGTACAACATCCTTTCTAGACTCGAGACTTACATTTTGATGTCTTTTACACTTGTTCTCTCTCTATTATGTGATATTCTTTAGTATTTGCTCTGAATGACTACTGATTTCGAGCTGTTTCCTATAATGGGCCTTCTTTTCTACTTGTGGGACATAACCACATGTAGAAACAACTTTATACACTCTTCTCTGAACTTGAGAAGCTATATACACTTGTCTTTCAACTGTTTTACAGTTGAATACTACTTTTCAGTGAATTCTGGTGGTTTCAAACACTGCTTTCATGTGAACCAACTCTATTTCAAGGATTTGTGCAGTGTACAACATCCTTTCTAGACTAGAGACTTACATTTTCATGTCTTTTACACTTGTTCTCTCTCTATTATGTGATATTCATTAGTATTTGCTCTGAATGACTATTGATTTCTAGCTGTTTCCTATAATGGGCCTGCTTTTCTACTTGTGGGACCTCACCACATGTATCAACAACTTTATACACTATTCTCTGGCCTTGGGAAGCTATATAAACTTGTCTTTCAACTGTGTACAGTTAAACACTACTTTTCAGTGAATTCTGGTGGTTTGAAACACTGGTTTCATGTGAACTAACTCTATTTCAAGGATTTCTGCAGTGTAGAACATCCTTTCTAGACTAGACACTTTCATTTTGATGTCTTTTACACTAGTCCTCTCACTATTCTGTGATATTCATTAGTATTTGCTCTGAATGACTACTGATTTCTAGCTGTTTCCTATAATGGGCCTTCTTTTCTACTTGTGGGACTTCACCACATGTAGAAACAACTTTATACACTCTTCTCTGAACTTGAGAAGCTATATACACTTGTCTTTCAACTGTTTTACTCTTGAATACTACTTTTCAGTGAATTCTGGTCGTTTCAAACACTGGTTTCATGTGAACTAACTCTATGTCAAGCATTTGTGCAGTGTACAACATCCTTTCTAGACTAGAGACTTACATTTTGCTGTCTTTTACACTTGTTCTCTCACTACTCTGTGTTATTCATTAGTATTTGCTCTGAATGACTACTGATTTCTAGCTGTTTCCTATAATGGGCCTTCTTTTCTACTTGCGGGACTTCACTACATGTAGAAACAACTTTATACACTCTTCTCTGAAATTGAGAAGCTATATACACTTGTCTTTCAACTGTTTTGCAGTTGAATACTAGTTATCAGTGAATTCTAGTGGTTTAAACACTGTTTTCTTGTGAAGTAACTCTACTTCAAGGATTTCTGCAGTGTATAACATCCTTTCTAGACTAGAAACTTACATTTTGATGTCTTTTACACTTGTTCTCTCACTATTCTGTGATATTCATTAGTATTTGCTGTAAATGACTACTGATTTCTAGCTGTTTCCTATAATGGGCCTGCTTTTCTACTTGTGGGACCTCACCACATGTATCAACAACTTTATACACTATTCTCTGGCCTTGGGAAGCTATATAAACTTGTCTTTCAACTGTTTTACAGTTAAATACTACTTTTCAGTGAATTCTGGTGGTTTGAAACACTGGTTTCATGTGAACTAACTCTATTTCAAGGATTTCTGCAGTGTAGAACATCCTTTCTAGACTAGACACTTTCATTTTGATGTCTTTTACACTAGTCCTCTCACTATTCTGTGATATTCATTAGTATTTGCTCTGAATGACTACTGATTTCTAGCTGTTTCCTATAATGGGCCTTCTTTTCTACTTGTGGGACTTCACCACATGTAGAAACAACTTTATACACTCTTCTCTGAACTTGAGAAGCTATATACACTTGTCTTTCAACTGTTTTACTCTTGAATACTACTTTTCAGTGAATTCTGGTCGTTTCAAACACTGGTTTCATGTGAACTAACTCTATGTCAAGCATTTGTGCAGTGTACAACATCCTTTCTAGACTAGAGACTTACATTTTGCTCTCTTTTACACTTGTTCTCTCACTATTCTGTGTTATTCATTAGTATTTGCTCTGAATGACTACTGATTTCTAGCTGTTTCCTATAATGGGCCTTCTTTTCTACTTGCGGGACTTCACTACATGTAGAAACAACTTTATACACTCTTCTCTGAAATTGAGAAGCTATATACACTTGTCTTTCAACTGTTTTACAGTTGAATACTACTTTTCAGTGAATTCTGGTGGTTTCAAACACTGGTTTCATGTATACTAACTCTATTTCAAGGATTTGTGCAGTGTACAACATCCTTTCTAGACTAGAGACTTACATTTTCATGTCTTCTACACTTGTTCTCTCTCTATTATGTGATATTCATTAGTATTTGCTCTGAATGACTACTGATTTCTAGCTGTTTCCTATAATGGGCCTGCTTTTCTACTTGTGGGACCTCACCACATGTATCAACAACTTTATACACTATTCTCTGGCCTTGGGAAGCTATATAAACTTGTCTTTCAACTGTTTTACAGTTAAACACTACTTTTCAGTGAATTCTGGTGGTTTGAAACACTGGTTTCATGTGAACTAACTCTATTTCAAGGATTTGTGCAGTGTACAACATCCTTTCTAGACTAGAGACTTACATTTTCATGTCTTTTACACTTGTTCTCTCTCTATTATGTGATATTCATTAGTATTTGCTCTGAATGACTATTGATTTCTAGCTGTTTCCTATAATGGGCCTGCTTTTCTACTTGTGGGACCTCACCACATGTATCAACAACTTTATACACTATTCTCTGGCCTTGGGAAGCTATATAAACTTGTCTTTCAACTGTGTACAGTTAAACACTACTTTTCAGTGAATTCTGGTGGTTTGAAACACTGGTTTCATGTGAACTAACTCTATTTCAAGGATTTCTGCAGTGTAGAACATCCTTTCTAGACTAGACACTTTCATTTTGATGTCTTTTACACTAGTCCTCTCACTATTCTGTGATATTCATTAGTATTTGCTCTGAATGACTACTGATTTCTAGCTGTTTCCTATAATGGGCCTTCTTTTCTACTTGTGGGACTTCACCACATGTAGAAACAACTTTATACACTCTTCTCTGAACTTGAGAAGCTATATACACTTGTCTTTCAACTGTTTTACTCTTGAATACTACTTTTCAGTGAATTCTGGTCGTTTCAAACACTGGTTTCATGTGAACTAACTCTATGTCAAGCATTTGTGCAGTGTACAACATCCTTTCTAGACTAGAGACTTACATTTTGCTGTCTTTTACACTTGTTCTCTCACTACTCTGTGTTATTCATTAGTATTTGCTCTGAATGACTACTGATTTCTAGCTGTTTCCTATAATGGGCCTTCTTTTCTACTTGCGGGACTTCACTACATGTAGAAACAACTTTATACACTCTTCTCTGAAATTGAGAAGCTATATACACTTGTCTTTCAACTGTTTTGCAGTTGAATACTAGTTATCAGTGAATTCTAGTGGTTTAAACACTGTTTTCTTGTGAAGTAACTCTACTTCAAGGATTTCTGCAGTGTATAACATCCTTTCTAGACTAGAAACTTACATTTTGATGTCTTTTACACTTGTTCTCTCACTATTCTGTGATATTCATTAGTATTTGCTGTAAATGACTACTGATTTCTAGCTGTTTCCTATAATGGGCCTGCTTTTCTACTTGTGGGACCTCACCACATGTATCAACAACTTTATACACTATTCTCTGGCCTTGGGAAGCTATATAAACTTGTCTTTCAACTGTTTTACAGTTAAATACTACTTTTCAGTGAATTCTGGTGGTTTGAAACACTGGTTTCATGTGAACTAACTCTATTTCAAGGATTTCTGCAGTGTAGAACATCCTTTCTAGACTAGACACTTTCATTTTGATGTCTTTTACACTAGTCCTCTCACTATTCTGTGATATTCATTAGTATTTGCTCTGAATGACTACTGATTTCTAGCTGTTTCCTATAATGGGCCTTCTTTTCTACTTGTGGGACTTCACCACATGTAGAAACAACTTTATACACTCTTCTCTGAACTTGAGAAGCTATATACACTTGTCTTTCAACTGTTTTACTCTTGAATACTACTTTTCAGTGAATTCTGGTCGTTTCAAACACTGGTTTCATGTGAACTAACTCTATGTCAAGCATTTGTGCAGTGTACAACATCCTTTCTAGAATAGAGACTTACATTTTGCTGTCTTTTACACTTGTTCTGTCACTATTCTGTGTTATTCATTAGTATTGGCTCTGAATGACTACTGATTTCTAGCTGTTTCCTATAATGGGCCTTCTTTTCTACTTGTGGGACTTTACCACATGTAGAAACAACTTTATACTCTCTTCTCTGAACTTGAGAAGCTATATACACTTGTCTTTCAACTGTTTTACACTTGAATACTACTTTTCAGTGAATTCTGCTGGTTTGAAACACTGTTTTCATGTGAACTAACTCTATGTCAAGCATTTGTGCAGTGTACAACATCCTTTCTAGACTAGAGACTTACATTTTGATGTCTTTTACACTTGTTCTCTCTCTATTATGTGATATTCATTAGTATTTGCTCTGAATGACTACTGATTTCTAGCTGTTTCCTATAATGGGCCTTCTTTTCTACTTGTGGGACTTCACCACATGTAGAAACAACTTTATACACTCTTCTCTGAACTTGAGAAGCTATATACACTTGTCTTTCAACTGTTTTACACTTGAATACTACTTTTCAGTGAATTCTGGTGGTTTGAAACACTGGTTTCATGTGAACTAACTCTATGTCAAGCATTTGTGCAGTGTACAACATCCTTTCTAGACTAGAGACTTACATTTTGATGTCTTTTACACTTGTTCTCTCTCTATTATGTGATATTCATTAGTATTTGCTCTGAATGACTACTGATTTCTAGCTGTTTCCTATAATGGGCCTGCTTTTCTACTTGTGGGACCTCACCACATGTATCAACAACTTTATACACTATTCTCTGGCCTTGGGAAGCTATATAAACTTGTCTTTCAACTGTTTTACAGTTAAACACTACTTTTCAGTGAATTCTGGTGGTTTGAAACACTGGTTTCATGTGAACTAACTCTATTTCAAGGATTTCTGCAGTGTAGAACATCCTTTCTAGACTAGACACTTTCATTTTGATGTCTTTTACACTAGTCCTCTCACTATTCTGTGATATTCATTAGTATTTGCTCTGAATGACTACTGATTTCTAGCTGTTTCCTATAATGGGCCTTCTTTTCTACTTGTGGGACTTCACCACATGTAGAAACAACTTTATACACTCTTCTCTGAACTTGAGAAGCTATATACACTTGTCTTTCAACAGTTTTACACTTGAATACTACTTTTCAGTGAATTCTGGTGGTTTGAAACACTGGTTTCATGTGAACTAACTCTATGTCAAGCATTTGTGCAGTGTACAACATCCTTTCTAGACTCGAGACTTACATTTTGATGTCTTTTACACTTGTTCTCTCTCTATTATGTGATATTCATTAGTATTTGCTCTGAATGACTACTGATTTCTAGCTGTTTCCTATAATGGGCCTTCTTTTCTACTTGTGGGACTTCACCACATGTAGAAACAACTTTATACACTCTTCTCTGAACTTGAGAAGCTATATACACTTGTCTTTCAACTGTTTTACAGTTGAATACTAGTTATCAGTGAATTCTAGTGGTTGAAACACTGTTTTTTTGTGAAGTAACTCTACTTCAAGGATTTCTGCAGTGTATAACATCCTTTCTAGACTAGAAACTTACATTTTGATGTCTTTTACACTTGTTCTCTCACTATTCTGTGATATTCATTAGTATTTGCTCTGAATGACTACAGATTTCTAGCTGTTTCCTATAATGGGCCTGCTTTTCTACTTGTGGGACCTCACCACATGTATCAACAACTTTATACACTATTCTCTGGACTTGGGAAGCTATATAAACTTGTCTTTCAACTGTTTTACAGTTAAATACTACTTTTCAGTGAATTCTGGTGGTTTGAAACACTGGTTTCATGTGAACTAACTCTATTTCAAGGATTTCTGCAGTGTAGAACATTCTTTCTAGACTAGACACTTTCATTTTGATGTCTTTTACACTAGTCCTCTCACTATTCTGTGATATTCATTAGTATTTGCTCTGAATGACTACTGATTTCTAGCTGTTTCCTATAATGGGCCTTCTTTTCTACTTGTGGGACTTCACCACATGTAGAAACAACTTTATACACTCTTCTCTGAACTTGAGAAGCTATATACACTGGTCTTTCAACTGTTTTACACTTGAATACTACTTTTCAGTGAATTCTGGTGGTTTGAAACACTGGTTTCATGTGAACTAACTCTATGTCAAGCATTTGTGCAGTGTACAACATCCTTTCTAGACTAGAGACTTACATTTTGATGTCTTTTACACTTGTTCTCTCTCTATTATGTGATATTCATTAGTATTTGCTCTGAATGACTACTGATTTCTAGCTGTTTCCTATAATGGGCCTTCTTTTCTACTTGTGGGACTTCACCACATGTAGAAACAACTTTATACACTCTTCTCTGAACTTGAGAAGCTATATACACTTGTCTTTCAACTGTTTTACAGTTGAATACTAGTTATCAGTGAATTCTAGTGGTTGAAACACTGTTTTTTTGTGAAGTAACTCTACTTCAAGGATTTCTGCAGTGTATAACATCCTTTCTAGACTAGAAACTTACATTTTGATGTCTTTTACACTTGTTCTCTCACTATTCTGTGATATTCATTAGTATTTGCTCTGAATGACTACAGATTTCTAGCTGTTTCCTATAATGGGCCTGCTTTTCTACTTGTGGGACCTCACCACATGTATCAACAACTTTATACACTATTCTCTGGACTTGGGAAGCTATATAAACTTGTCTTTCAACTGTTTTACACTTGAATACTACTTTTCAGTGAATTCTGGTGGTTTCAAACACTGGTTTCATGTGAACTAACTCTATGTCAAGCATTTGTGCAGTGTACAACATCCTTTCTAGACTAGAGACTTACATTTTGCTGTCTTTTACACTTGTTCTCTCACTATTCTGTGATATTCATTAGTATTTGCTCTGAATGACTACTGATTTCTAGCTGTTTCCTATAATGGGCCTGCTTTTCTACTTGTGGGACCTCACCACATGTATCAACAACTTTATACACTATTCTCTGGCCTTGGGAAGCTATATAAACTTGTCTTTCAACTGTTTTACAGTTAAACACTACTTTTCAGTGAATTCTGGTGGTTTGAAACACTGGTTTCATGTGAACTAACTCTATTTCAAGGATTTCTGCAGTGTAGAACATCCTTTCTAGACTAGACACTTTCATTTTGATGTCTTTTACACTAGTCCTCTCACTATTCTGTGATATTCATTAGTATTTGCTCTGAATGACTACTGATTTCTAGCTGTTTCCTATAATGGGCCTTCTTTTCTACTTGTGGGACTTCACCACATGTAGAAACAACTTTATACACTCTTCTCTGAACTTGAGAAGCTATATACACTTGTCTTTCAACAGTTTTACACTTGAATACTACTTTTCAGTGAATTCTGGTGGTTTGAAACACTGGTTTCATGTGAACTAACTCTATGTCAAGCATTTGTGCAGTGTACAACATCCTTTCTAGACTCGAGACTTACATTTTGATGTCTTTTACACTTGTTCTCTCTCTATTATGTGATATTCATTAGTATTTGCTCTGAATGACTACTGATTTCTAGCTGTTTCCTATAATGGGCCTTCTTTTCTACTTGTGGGACTTCACCACATGTAGAAACAACTTTATACACTCTTCTCTGAACTTGAGAAGCTATATACACTTGTCTTTCAACTGTTTTACAGTTGAATACTAGTTATCAGTGAATTCTAGTGGTTGAAACACTGTTTTTTTGTGAAGTAACTCTACTTCAAGGATTTCTGCAGTGTATAACATCCTTTCTAGACTAGAAACTTACATTTTGATGTCTTTTACACTTGTTCTCTCACTATTCTGTGATATTCATTAGTATTTGCTCTGAATGACTACAGATTTCTAGCTGTTTCCTATAATGGGCCTGCTTTTCTACTTGTGGGACCTCACCACATGTATCAACAACTTTATACACTATTCTCTGGACTTGGGAAGCTATATAAACTTGTCTTTCAACTGTTTTACAGTTAAATACTACTTTTCAGTGAATTCTGGTGGTTTGAAACACTGGTTTCATGTGAACTAACTCTATTTCAAGGATTTCTGCAGTGTAGAACATTCTTTCTAGACTAGACACTTTCATTTTGATGTCTTTTACACTAGTCCTCTCACTATTCTGTGATATTCATTAGTATTTGCTCTGAATGACTACTGATTTCTAGCTGTTTCCTATAATGGGCCTTCTTTTCTACTTGTGGGACTTCACCACATGTAGAAACAACTTTATACACTCTTCTCTGAACTTGAGAAGCTATATACACTGGTCTTTCAACTGTTTTACACTTGAATACTACTTTTCAGTGAATTCTGGTGGTTTGAAACACTGGTTTCATGTGAACTAACTCTATGTCAAGCATTTGTGCAGTGTACAACATCCTTTCTAGACTAGAGACTTACATTTTGATGTCTTTTACACTTGTTCTCTCTCTATTATGTGATATTCATTAGTATTTGCTCTGAATGACTACTGATTTCTAGCTGTTTCCTATAATGGGCCTTCTTTTCTACTTGTGGGACTTCACCACATGTAGAAACAACTTTATACACTCTTCTCTGAACTTGAGAAGCTATATACACTTGTCTTTCAACTGTTTTACAGTTGAATACTAGTTATCAGTGAATTCTAGTGGTTGAAACACTGTTTTTTTGTGAAGTAACTCTACTTCAAGGATTTCTGCAGTGTATAACATCCTTTCTAGACTAGAAACTTACATTTTGATGTCTTTTACACTTGTTCTCTCACTATTCTGTGATATTCATTAGTATTTGCTCTGAATGACTACAGATTTCTAGCTGTTTCCTATAATGGGCCTGCTTTTCTACTTGTGGGACCTCACCACATGTATCAACAACTTTATACACTATTCTCTGGACTTGGGAAGCTATATAAACTTGTCTTTCAACTGTTTTACACTTGAATACTACTTTTCAGTGAATTCTGGTGGTTTCAAACACTGGTTTCATGTGAACTAACTCTATGTCAAGCATTTGTGCAGTGTACAACATCCTTTCTAGACTAGAGACTTACATTTTGCTGTCTTTTACACTTGTTCTCTCACTATTCTGTGATATTCATTAGTATTTGCTCTGAATGACTACTGATTTCTAGCTGTTTCCTATAATGGGCCTTCTTTTCTACTTGTGGGACTTCACCACATGTAGAAACAACTTTATACTCTCTTCTCTGAACTTGAGAAGCTATATACACTTTTCTTTCCACTGTTTTACACTTGAATACTACTTTTCAGTGAATTCTGGTGGTTTCAAACACTGGTTTCATGTGAACTAACTCTATTTCAAGGATTTGTGCAGTGTACAACATCCTTTCTAGACTAGAGACTTACATTTTCATGTCTTTTACACTTGTTCTCTCTCTATTATGTGATATTCATTAGTATTTGCTCTGAATGACTACTGATTTCTAGCTGTTTCCTATAATGGGCCTGCTTTTCTACTTGTGGGACCTCACCACATGTATCAACAACTTTATACACTATTCTCTGGCCTTGGGAAGCTATATAAACTTGTCTTTCAACTGTTTTACAGTTAAACACTACTTTTCAGTGAATTCTGGTGGTTGGAAACACTGGTTTCATGTGAACTAACTCTATTTCAAAGATTTCTGCAGTGTAGAACTTCCTTTCTAGACTAGACACTTTCATTTTGATGTCTTTTACACTAGTCCTCTCAATATTCTGTGATATTCATTAGTATTTGCTCTGAATGACTACTGATTTCTAGCTGTTTCCTATAATGGGCCTTCTTTTCTACTTGTGGGACTTCACCACATGTAGAAACAACTTTATACACTCTTCTCTGAACTTGAGAAGCTATATACACTTGTCTTTCAACTGTTTTACACTTGAATACTACTTTTCAATGAATTCTGGTGGTTTCAAACACTGGTTTCATGTGAACTAACTCTATGTCAAGCATTTGTGCAGTGTACAACATCCTTTCTAGAATAGAGACTTACATTTTGCTGTCTTTTACACTTGTTCTGTCACTATTCTGTGTTATTCATTAGTATTGGCTCTGAATGACTACTGATTTCTAGCTGTTTCCTATAATGGGCCTTCTTTTCTACTTGTGGGACTTTACCACATGTAGAAACAACTTTATACTCTCTTCTCTGAACTTGAGAAGCTATATACACTTGTCTTTCAACTGTTTTACACTTGAATACTACTTTTCAGTGAATTCTGCTGGTTTGAAACACTGTTTTCATGTGAACTAACTCTATGTCAAGCATTTGTGCAGTGTACAACATCCTTTCTAGACTAGAGACTTACATTTTGATGTCTTTTACACTTGTTCTCTCTCTATTATGTGATATTCATTAGTATTTGCTCTGAATGACTACTGATTTCTAGCTGTTTCCTATAATGGGCCTTCTTTTCTACTTGTGGGACTTCACCACATGTAGAAACAACTTTATACACTCTTCTCTGAACTTGAGAAGCTATATACACTTGTCTTTCAACTGTTTTACACTTGAATACTACTTTTCAGTGAATTCTGGTGGTTTGAAACACTGGTTTCATGTGAACTAACTCTATGTCAAGCATTTGTGCAGTGTACAACATCCTTTCTAGACTAGAGACTTACATTTTGATGTCTTTTACACTTGTTCTCTCTCTATTATGTGATATTCATTAGTATTTGCTCTGAATGACTACTGATTTCTAGCTGTTTCCTATAATGGGCCTGCTTTTCTACTTGTGGGACCTCACCACATGTATCAACAACTTTATACACTATTCTCTGGCCTTGGGAAGCTATATAAACTTGTCTTTCAACTGTTTTACAGTTAAACACTACTTTTCAGTGAATTCTGGTGGTTTGAAACACTGGTTTCATGTGAACTAACTCTATTTCAAGGATTTCTGCAGTGTAGAACATCCTTTCTAGACTAGACACTTTCATTTTGATGTCTTTTACACTAGTCCTCTCACTATTCTGTGATATTCATTAGTATTTGCTCTGAATGACTACTGATTTCTAGCTGTTTCCTATAATGGGCCTTCTTTTCTACTTGTGGGACTTCACCACATGTAGAAACAACTTTATACACTCTTCTCTGAACTTGAGAAGCTATATACACTTGTCTTTCAACAGTTTTACACTTGAATACTACTTTTCAGTGAATTCTGGTGGTTTGAAACACTGGTTTCATGTGAACTAACTCTATGTCAAGCATTTGTGCAGTGTACAACATCCTTTCTAGACTCGAGACTTACATTTTGATGTCTTTTACACTTGTTCTCTCTCTATTATGTGATATTCATTAGTATTTGCTCTGAATGACTACTGATTTCTAGCTGTTTCCTATAATGGGCCTTCTTTTCTACTTGTGGGACTTCACCACATGTAGAAACAACTTTATACAATCTTCTCTGAACTTGAGAAGCTATATACCCTTGTCTTTCAACTGTTTTACAGTTGAATACTACTTTTCAGTGAATTCTGGTGGTTTCAAACACTGGTTTCATGTGAACTAACTCTATTTCAAGGATTTGTGCAGTGTACAACATCCTTTCTAGACTAGAGACTTACATTTTCATGTCTTTTACACTTGTTCTCTCTCTATTATGTGGTATTCATTAGTATTTGCTCTGAATGACTACTGATTTCTAGCTGTTTCCTATAATGGGCCTTCTTTTCTACTTGTGGGACTTCACCACATGTAGAAACAACTTTATACTCTCTTCTCTGAACTTGAGAAGCTATATACACTTGTCTTTCAACTGTTTTACACTTGAATACTACTTTTCAGTGAATTCTGGTGGTTTCAAACACTGGTTTCATGTGAACTTACTCTATGTCAAGCATTTGTGCAGTGTACAACATCCTTTCTAGAATAGAGACTTACATTTTGCTGTCTTTTACACTTGTTCTCTCACTATTCTGTGTTATTCATTAGTATTGGCTCTGAATGACTACTGATTTCTAGCTGTTTCCTATAATGGGCCTTCTTTTCTACTTGTGGGACTTCACCACATGTAGAAACAACTTTATACTCTCTTCTCTGAACTTGAGAAGCTATATACACTTGTCTTTCAACTGTTTTACACTTGAATACTACTTTTCAGTGAATTCTGGTGGTTTGAAACACTGGTTTCATGTGAACTAACTCTATGTCAAGCATTTGTGCAGTGTACAACATCCTTTCTAGACTAGAGACTTACATTTTGATGTCTTTTACAATTGTTCTCTCTCTATTATGTGATATTCATTAGTATTTGCTCTGAATGACTACTGATTTCTAGCTGTTTCCTATAATGGGCCTTCTTTTCTACTTGTGGGACTTCACCACATGTAGAAACAACTTTATACACTCTTCTCTGAACTTGAGAAGCTATATACACTTGTCTTTCAACTGTTTTACAGTTGAATACTAGTTATCAGTGAATTCTAGTGGTTGAAACACTGTTTTTTTGTGAAGTAACTCTACTTCAAGGATTTCTGCAGTGTATAACATCCTTTCTAGACTAGAAAATTACATTTTGATGTCTTTTACACTTGTTCTCTCACTATTCTGTGATATTCATTAGTATTTGCTCTGAATGACTACAGATTTCTAGCTGTTTCCTATAATGGGCCTGCTTTTCTACTTGTGGGACCTCACCACATGTATCAACAACTTTATACACTATTCTCTGGACTTGGGAAGCTATATAAACTTGTCTTTCAACTGTTTTACAGTTAAATACTACTTTTCAGTGAATTCTGGTGGTTTGAAACACTGGTTTCATGTGAACTAACTCTATTTCAAGGATTTCTGCAGTGTAGAACATTCTTTCTAGAATAGACATTTTCATTTTGATGTCTTTTACACTAGTCCTCTCACTATTCTGTGATATTCATTAGTATTTGCTCTGAATGACTACTGATTTCTAGCTATTTCCTATAATGGGCTTTCTTTTCTACTTGTGGGACTTCACCACATGTAGAAATAACTTTATACACTCTTCTCTGAACTTGAGAAGCTATATACACTTGTCTTTCAACTGTTTTACACTTGAATACTACTTTTCAGTGAATTCTGGTGGTTTCAAACACTGGTTTCATGTGAACTAACTCTATGTCAAGCATTTGTGCAGTGTACAACATCCTTTCTAGACTAGAGACTTACATTTTGCTGTCTTTTACACTTGTTCTCTCACTATTCTGTGATATTCATTAGTATTTGCTCTGAATGACTACTGATTTCTAGCTGTTTCCTATAATGGGCCTTCTTTTCTACTTGTGGGACTTCACCACATGTAGAAACAACTTTATACACTCTTCTCTGAACTTGAGAAGCTATATACACTTTTCTTTCAACTGTTTTACCGTTGAATACTACTTTTCAGTGAATTCTGGTGGTTTCAAACACTGGTTTCATGTGAACTAACTCTATTTCAAGGATTTGTGCAGTGTACAACATCCTTTCTAGACTAGAGACTTACATTTTCATGTCTTTTACACTTGTTCTCTCTCTATTATGTGAAATTCATTAGTATTTGCTCTGAATGACTACTGATTTCTAGCTGTTTCCTATAATGGGCCTGCTTTTCTACTTGTGGGACCTCACCACATGTATCAACAACTTTATACACTATTCTCTGGCCTTGGGAAGCTATATAAACTTGTCTTTCAACTGTTTTACAGTTAAACACTACTTTTCAGTGAATTCTGGTGGTTTGAAACACTGGTTTCATGTGAACTAACTCTATTTCAAGGATTTCTGCAGTGTAGAACATCCTTTCTAGACTAGACACTTTCATTTTGATGTCTTTTACACTAGTCCTCTCACTATTCTGTGATATTCATTAGTATTTGCTCTGAATGACTACTGATTTCTAGCTGTTTCCTATAATGGGCCTTCTTTTCTACTTGTGGGACTTCACCACATGTAGAAACAACTTTATACACTCTTCTCTGAACTTGAGAAGCTATATACACTTGTCTTTCAACTGTTTTACAGTTAAACACTACTTTTCAGTGAATTCTGGTGGTTTGAAACACTGGTTTCATGTGAACTAACTCTATTTCAAGGATTTCTGCAGTGTAGAACATCCATTCTAGACTAGACACTTTCATTTTGATGTCATTTACACTAATCCTCTCACTATTCTGTGATATTCATTAGTATTTGCTCTGAATGACTACTGATTTCTAGCTGTTTCCTATAATGGGCCTTCTTTTCTACTTGTGGGACTTCACCACATGTAGAAACAACTTTATACACTCTTCTCTGAACTTGAGAAGCTATATACACTTGTCTTTCAACTGTTTTACAGTTAAACACTACTTTTCAGTGAATTCTGGTGGTTTGAAACACTGGTTTCATGTGAACTAACTCTATTTCAAGGATTTCTGCAGTGTAGTACATCCTTTCTAGACTAGACACTTTCATTTTGATGTCTTTTACACTAGTCCTCTCACTATTCTGTGATATTCATTAGTATTTGCTCTGAATGACTACTGATTTCTAGCTGTTTCCTATAATGGGCCTGCTTTTCTACTTGTGGGACCTCACCACATGTATCAACAACTTTATACACTATTCTCTGGCCTTGGGAAGCTATATAAACTTGTCTTTCAACTGTTTTACAGTTAAACACTACTTTTCAGTGAATTCTGGTGGTTTGAAACAATGGTTTCATGTGAACTAACTCTATTTCAAGGATTTCTGCAGTGTAGAACATCCTTTCTAGACTAGACACTTTCATTTTGATGTCTTTTACACTAGTCCTCTCACTATTCTGTGATATTCATTAGTATTTGCTCTGAATGACTACTGATTTCTAGCTGTTTCCTATAATGGGCCTTCTTTTCTACTTGTGGGACTTCACCACATGTAGAAACAACTTTATACACTCTTCTCTGAACTTGAGAAGCTATATACACTTGTCTTTCAACTGTTTTACACTTGAATACTACTTTTCAGTGAATTCTGGTGGTTTCAAACACTGGTTTCATGTGAACTAACTCTATGTCAAGCATTTGTGCAGTGTACAACATCCTTTCTAGAATAGAGACTTACATTTTGCTGTCTTTTACACTTGTTCTCTCACTATTCTGTGTTATTCCTTAGTATTGGCTCTGAATGACTACTGATTTCTAGCTGTTTCCTATAATGGACCTTCTTTTCTACTTGTGGGACTTCACCACATGTAGAAACAACTTTATACTCTCTTCTCTGAACTTGAGAAGCTATATACACTTGTCTTTCAACTGTTTTACACTTGAATACTACTTTTCAGTGAATTCTGGTGGTTTGAAACACTGGTTTCATGTGAACTAACTCTATGTCAAGCATTTGTGCAGTGTACAACATCCTTTCTAGACTCGAGACTTACATTTTGATGTCTTTTACACTTGTTCTCTCTCTATTATGTGATATTCTTTAGTATTTGCTCTGAATGACTACTGATTTCGAGCTGTTTCCTATAATGGGCCTTCTTTTCTACTTGTGGGACATAACCACATGTAGAAACAACTTTATACACTCTTCTCTGAACTTGAGAAGCTATATACACTTGTCTTTCAACTGTTTTACAGTTGAATACTACTTTTCAGTGAATTCTGGTGGTTTCAAACACTGCTTTCATGTGAACCAACTCTATTTCAAGGATTTGTGCAGTGTACAACATCCTTTCTAGACTAGAGACTTACATTTTCATGTCTTTTACACTTGTTCTCTCTCTATTATGTGATATTCATTAGTATTTGCTCTGAATGACTATTGATTTCTAGCTGTTTCCTATAATGGGCCTGCTTTTCTACTTGTGGGACCTCACCACATGTATCAACAACTTTATACACTATTCTCTGGCCTTGGGAAGCTATATAAACTTGTCTTTCAACTGTGTACAGTTAAACACTACTTTTCAGTGAATTCTGGTGGTTTGAAACACTGGTTTCATGTGAACTAACTCTATTTCAAGGATTTCTGCAGTGTAGAACATCCTTTCTAGACTAGACACTTTCATTTTGATGTCTTTTACACTAGTCCTCTCACTATTCTGTGATATTCATTAGTATTTGCTCTGAATGACTACTGATTTCTAGCTGTTTCCTATAATGGGCCTTCTTTTCTACTTGTGGGACTTCACCACATGTAGAAACAACTTTATACACTCTTCTCTGAACTTGAGAAGCTATATACACTTGTCTTTCAACTGTTTTACTCTTGAATACTACTTTTCAGTGAATTCTGGTCGTTTCAAACACTGGTTTCATGTGAACTAACTCTATGTCAAGCATTTGTGCAGTGTACAACATCCTTTCTAGACTAGAGACTTACATTTTGCTGTCTTTTACACTTGTTCTCTCACTACTCTGTGTTATTCATTAGTATTTGCTCTGAATGACTACTGATTTCTAGCTGTTTCCTATAATGGGCCTTCTTTTCTACTTGCGGGACTTCACTACATGTAGAAACAACTTTATACACTCTTCTCTGAAATTGAGAAGCTATATACACTTGTCTTTCAACTGTTTTGCAGTTGAATACTAGTTATCAGTGAATTCTAGTGGTTTAAACACTGTTTTCTTGTGAAGTAACTCTACTTCAAGGATTTCTGCAGTGTATAACATCCTTTCTAGACTAGAAACTTACATTTTGATGTCTTTTACACTTGTTCTCTCACTATTCTGTGATATTCATTAGTATTTGCTGTAAATGACTACTGATTTCTAGCTGTTTCCTATAATGGGCCTGCTTTTCTACTTGTGGGACCTCACCACATGTATCAACAACTTTATACACTATTCTCTGGCCTTGGGAAGCTATATAAACTTGTCTTTCAACTGTTTTACAGTTAAATACTACTTTTCAGTGAATTCTGGTGGTTTGAAACACTGGTTTCATGTGAACTAACTCTATTTCAAGGATTTCTGCAGTGTAGAACATCCTTTCTAGACTAGACACTTTCATTTTGATGTCTTTTACACTAGTCCTCTCACTATTCTGTGATATTCATTAGTATTTGCTCTGAATGACTACTGATTTCTAGCTGTTTCCTATAATGGGCCTTCTTTTCTACTTGTGGGACTTCACCACATGTAGAAACAACTTTATACACTCTTCTCTGAACTTGAGAAGCTATATACACTTGTCTTTCAACTGTTTTACTCTTGAATACTACTTTTCAGTGAATTCTGGTCGTTTCAAACACTGGTTTCATGTGAACTAACTCTATGTCAAGCATTTGTGCAGTGTACAACATCCTTTCTAGACTAGAGACTTACATTTTGCTCTCTTTTACACTTGTTCTCTCACTATTCTGTGTTATTCATTAGTATTTGCTCTGAATGACTACTGATTTCTAGCTGTTTCCTATAATGGGCCTTCTTTTCTACTTGCGGGACTTCACTACATGTAGAAACAACTTTATACACTCTTCTCTGAAATTGAGAAGCTATATACACTTGTCTTTCAACTGTTTTACAGTTGAATACTACTTTTCAGTGAATTCTGGTGGTTTCAAACACTGGTTTCATGTATACTAACTCTATTTCAAGGATTTGTGCAGTGTACAACATCCTTTCTAGACTAGAGACTTACATTTTCATGTCTTCTACACTTGTTCTCTCTCTATTATGTGATATTCATTAGTATTTGCTCTGAATGACTACTGATTTCTAGCTGTTTCCTATAATGGGCCTGCTTTTCTACTTGTGGGACCTCACCACATGTATCAACAACTTTATACACTATTCTCTGGCCTTGGGAAGCTATATAAACTTGTCTTTCAACTGTTTTACAGTTAAACACTACTTTTCAGTGAATTCTGGTGGTTTGAAACACTGGTTTCATGTGAACTAACTCTATTTCAAGGATTTGTGCAGTGTACAACATCCTTTCTAGACTAGAGACTTACATTTTCATGTCTTTTACACTTGTTCTCTCTCTATTATGTGATATTCATTAGTATTTGCTCTGAATGACTATTGATTTCTAGCTGTTTCCTATAATGGGCCTGCTTTTCTACTTGTGGGACCTCACCACATGTATCAACAACTTTATACACTATTCTCTGGCCTTGGGAAGCTATATAAACTTGTCTTTCAACTGTGTACAGTTAAACACTACTTTTCAGTGAATTCTGGTGGTTTGAAACACTGGTTTCATGTGAACTAACTCTATTTCAAGGATTTCTGCAGTGTAGAACATCCTTTCTAGACTAGACACTTTCATTTTGATGTCTTTTACACTAGTCCTCTCACTATTCTGTGATATTCATTAGTATTTGCTCTGAATGACTACTGATTTCTAGCTGTTTCCTATAATGGGCCTTCTTTTCTACTTGTGGGACTTCACCACATGTAGAAACAACTTTATACACTCTTCTCTGAACTTGAGAAGCTATATACACTTGTCTTTCAACTGTTTTACTCTTGAATACTACTTTTCAGTGAATTCTGGTCGTTTCAAACACTGGTTTCATGTGAACTAACTCTATGTCAAGCATTTGTGCAGTGTACAACATCCTTTCTAGACTAGAGACTTACATTTTGCTGTCTTTTACACTTGTTCTCTCACTACTCTGTGTTATTCATTAGTATTTGCTCTGAATGACTACTGATTTCTAGCTGTTTCCTATAATGGGCCTTCTTTTCTACTTGCGGGACTTCACTACATGTAGAAACAACTTTATACACTCTTCTCTGAAATTGAGAAGCTATATACACTTGTCTTTCAACTGTTTTGCAGTTGAATACTAGTTATCAGTGAATTCTAGTGGTTTAAACACTGTTTTCTTGTGAAGTAACTCTACTTCAAGGATTTCTGCAGTGTATAACATCCTTTCTAGACTAGAAACTTACATTTTGATGTCTTTTACACTTGTTCTCTCACTATTCTGTGATATTCATTAGTATTTGCTGTAAATGACTACTGATTTCTAGCTGTTTCCTATAATGGGCCTGCTTTTCTACTTGTGGGACCTCACCACATGTATCAACAACTTTATACACTATTCTCTGGCCTTGGGAAGCTATATAAACTTGTCTTTCAACTGTTTTACAGTTAAATACTACTTTTCAGTGAATTCTGGTGGTTTGAAACACTGGTTTCATGTGAACTAACTCTATTTCAAGGATTTCTGCAGTGTAGAACATCCTTTCTAGACTAGACACTTTCATTTTGATGTCTTTTACACTAGTCCTCTCACTATTCTGTGATATTCATTAGTATTTGCTCTGAATGACTACTGATTTCTAGCTGTTTCCTATAATGGGCCTTCTTTTCTACTTGTGGGACTTCACCACATGTAGAAACAACTTTATACACTCTTCTCTGAACTTGAGAAGCTATATACACTTGTCTTTCAACTGTTTTACTCTTGAATACTACTTTTCAGTGAATTCTGGTCGTTTCAAACACTGGTTTCATGTGAACTAACTCTATGTCAAGCATTTGTGCAGTGTACAACATCCTTTCTAGACTAGAGACTTACATTTTGCTCTCTTTTACACTTGTTCTCTCACTATTCTGTGTTATTCATTAGTATTTGCTCTGAATGACTACTGATTTCTAGCTGTTTCCTATAATGGGCCTTCTTTTCTACTTGCGGGACTTCACTACATGTAGAAACAACTTTATACACTCTTCTCTGAAATTGAGAAGCTATATACACTTGTCTTTCAACTGTTTTACAGTTGAATACTACTTTTCAGTGAATTCTGGTGGTTTCAAACACTGGTTTCATGTATACTAACTCTATTTCAAGGATTTGTGCAGTGTACAACATCCTTTCTAGACTAGAGACTTACATTTTCATGTCTTCTACACTTGTTCTCTCTCTATTATGTGATATTCATTAGTATTTGCTCTGAATGACTACTGATTTCTAGCTGTTTCCTATAATGGGCCTGCTTTTCTACTTGTGGGACCTCACCACATGTATCAACAACTTTATACACTATTCTCTGGCCTTGGGAAGCTATATAAACTTGTCTTTCAACTGTTTTACAGTTAAACACTACTTTTCAGTGAATTCTGGTGGTTTGAAACACTGGTTTCATGTGAACTAACTCTATTTCAAGGATTTGTGCAGTGTACAACATCCTTTCTAGACTAGAGACTTACATTTTCATGTCTTTTACACTTGTTCTCTCTCTATTATGTGATATTCATTAGTATTTGCTCTGAATGACTACTGATTTCTAGCTGTTTCCTATAATGGGCCTGCTTTTCTACTTGTTGGACCTCACCACATGTATCAACAACTTTATACACTATTCTCTGGCCTTGGGAAGCTATATAAACTTGTCTTTCAACTGTTTTACAGTTAAACACTACTTTTCAGTGAATTCTGGTGGTTTGAAACACTGGTTTCATGTGAACTAACTCTATTTCAAGGATTTCTGCAGTGTAGAACATCCTTTCTAGACTAGACACTTTCATTTTGATGTCTTTTACACTAGTCCTCTCACTATTCTGTGATATTCATTAGTATTTGCTCTGAATGACTACTGATTTCTAGCTGTTTCCTATAATGGGCCTTCTTTTCTACTTGTGGGACTTCACCACATGTAGAAACAACTTTATACACTCTTCTCTGAACTTGAGAAGCTATATACACTTGTCTTTCAACTGTTTTACAGTTAAACACTACTTTTCAGTGAATTCTGGTGGTTTGAAACACTGGTTTCATGTGAACTAACTCTATTTCAAGGATTTCTGCAGTGTAGTACATCCTTTCTAGACTAGACACTTTCATTTTGATGTCTTTTACACTAGTCCTCTCACTATTCTGTGATATTCATTAGTATTTGCTCTGAATGACTATTGATTTCTAGCTGTTTCCTATAATGGGCCTGCTTTTCTACTTGTGGGACCTCACCACATGTATCAACAACTTTATACACTATTCTCTGGCCTTGGGAAGCTATATAAACTTGTCTTTCAACTGTGTACAGTTAAACACTACTTTTCAGTGAATTCTGGTGGTTTGAAACACTGGTTTCATGTGAACTAACTCTATTTCAAGGATTTCTGCAGTGTAGAACATCCTTTCTAGACTAGACACTTTCATTTTGATGTCTTTTACACTAGTCCTCTCACTATTCTGTGATATTCATTAGTATTTGCTCTGAATGACTACTGATTTCTAGCTGTTTCCTATAATGGGCCTTCTTTTCTACTTGTGGGACTTCACCACATGTAGAAACAACTTTATACACTCTTCTCTGAACTTGAGAAGCTATATACACTTGTCTTTCAACTGTTTTACTCTTGAATACTACTTTTCAGTGAATTCTGGTCGTTTCAAACACTGGTTTCATGTGAACTAACTCTATGTCAAGCATTTGTGCAGTGTACAACATCCTTTCTAGACTAGAGACTTACATTTTGCTGTCTTTTACACTTGTTCTCTCACTACTCTGTGTTATTCATTAGTATTTGCTCTGAATGACTACTGATTTCTAGCTGTTTCCTATAATGGGCCTTCTTTTCTACTTGCGGGACTTCACTACATGTAGAAACAACTTTATACACTCTTCTCTGAAATTGAGAAGCTATATACACTTGTCTTTCAACTGTTTTGCAGTTGAATACTAGTTATCAGTGAATTCTAGTGGTTTAAACACTGTTTTCTTGTGAAGTAACTCTACTTCAAGGATTTCTGCAGTGTATAACATCCTTTCTAGACTAGAAACTTACATTTTGATGTCTTTTACACTTGTTCTCTCACTATTCTGTGATATTCATTAGTATTTGCTGTAAATGACTACTGATTTCTAGCTGTTTCCTATAATGGGCCTGCTTTTCTACTTGTGGGACCTCACCACATGTATCAACAACTTTATACACTATTCTCTGGCCTTGGGAAGCTATATAAACTTGTCTTTCAACTGTTTTACAGTTAAATACTACTTTTCAGTGAATTCTGGTGGTTTGAAACACTGGTTTCATGTGAACTAACTCTATTTCAAGGATTTCTGCAGTGTAGAACATCCTTTCTAGACTAGACACTTTCATTTTGATGTCTTTTACACTAGTCCTCTCACTATTCTGTGATATTCATTAGTATTTGCTCTGAATGACTACTGATTTCTAGCTGTTTCCTATAATGGGCCTTCTTTTCTACTTGTGGGACTTCACCACATGTAGAAACAACTTTATACACTCTTCTCTGAACTTGAGAAGCTATATACACTTGTCTTTCAACTGTTTTACTCTTGAATACTACTTTTCAGTGAATTCTGGTCGTTTCAAACACTGGTTTCATGTGAACTAACTCTATGTCAAGCATTTGTGCAGTGTACAACATCCTTTCTAGACTAGAGACTTACATTTTGCTCTCTTTTACACTTGTTCTCTCACTATTCTGTGTTATTCATTAGTATTTGCTCTGAATGACTACTGATTTCTAGCTGTTTCCTATAATGGGCCTTCTTTTCTACTTGCGGGACTTCACTACATGTAGAAACAACTTTATACACTCTTCTCTGAAATTGAGAAGCTATATACACTTGTCTTTCAACTGTTTTACAGTTGAATACTACTTTTCAGTGAATTCTGGTGGTTTCAAACACTGGTTTCATGTATACTAACTCTATTTCAAGGATTTGTGCAGTGTACAACATCCTTTCTAGACTAGAGACTTACATTTTCATGTCTTCTACACTTGTTCTCTCTCTATTATGTGATATTCATTAGTATTTGCTCTGAATGACTACTGATTTCTAGCTGTTTCCTATAATGGGCCTGCTTTTCTACTTGTGGGACCTCACCACATGTATCAACAACTTTATACACTATTCTCTGGCCTTGGGAAGCTATATAAACTTGTCTTTCAACTGTTTTACAGTTAAACACTACTTTTCAGTGAATTCTGGTGGTTTGAAACACTGGTTTCATGTGAACTAACTCTATTTCAAGGATTTGTGCAGTGTACAACATCCTTTCTAGACTAGAGACTTACATTTTCATGTCTTTTACACTTGTTCTCTCTCTATTATGTGATATTCATTAGTATTTGCTCTGAATGACTACTGATTTCTAGCTGTTTCCTATAATGGGCCTGCTTTTCTACTTGTTGGACCTCACCACATGTATCAACAACTTTATACACTATTCCCTGGCCTTGGGAAGCTATATAAACTTGTCTTTCAACTGTTTTACAGTTAAACACTACTTTTCAGTGAATTCTGGTGGTTTGAAACACTGGTTTCATGTGAACTAACTCTATTTCAAGGATTTCTGCAGTGTAGAACATCCTTTCTAGACTAGACACTTTCATTTTGATGTCTTTTACACTAGTCCTCTCACTATTCTGTGATATTCATTAGTATTTGCTCTGAATGACTACTGATTTCTAGCTGTTTCCTATAATGGGCCTTCTTTTCTACTTGTGGGACTTCACCACATGTAGAAACAACTTTATACACTCTTCTCTGAACTTGAGAAGCTATATACACTTGTCTTTCAACTGTTTTACAGTTAAACACTACTTTTCAGTGAATTCTGGTGGTTTGAAACACTGGTTTCATGTGAACTAACTCTATTTCAAGGATTTCTGCAGTGTAGTACATCCTTTCTAGACTAGACACTTTCATTTTGATGTCTTTTACACTAGTCCTCTCACTATTCTGTGATATTCATTAGTATTTGCTCTGAATGACTACTGATTTCTAGCTGTTTCCTATAATGGGCCTGCTTTTCTACTTGTGGGACCTCACCACATGTATCAACAACTTTATACACTATTCTCTGGCCTTGGGAAGCTATATAAACTTGTCTTTCAACTGTTTTACAGTTAAACACTACTTTTCAGTGAATTCTGGTGGTTTGAAACACTGGTTTCATGTGAACTAACTCTATTTCAAGGATTTCTGCAGTGTAGAACATCCTTTCTAGACTAGACACTTTCATTTTGATGTCTTTTACACTAGTCCTCTCACTATTCTGTGATATTCATTAGTATTTGCTCTGAATGACTACTGATTTCTAGCTGTTTCCTATAATGGGCCTTCTTTTCTACTTGTGGGACTTCACCACATGTAGAAACAACTTTATACACTCTTCTCTGAACTTGAGAAGCTATATACACTTGTCTTTCAACTGTTTTACACTTGAATACTACTTTTCAGTGAATTCTGGTGGTTTCAAACACTGGTTTCATGTGAACTAACTCTATGTCAAGCATTTGTGCAGTGTACAACATCCTTTCTAGAATAGAGACTTACATTTTGCTGTCTTTTACACTTGTTCTCTCACTATTCTGTGTTATTCCTTAGTATTGGCTCTGAATGACTACTGATTTCTAGCTGTTTCCTATAATGGACCTTCTTTTCTACTTGTGGGACTTCACCACATGTAGAAACAACTTTATACTCTCTTCTCTGAACTTGAGAAGCTATATACACTTGTCTTTCAACTGTTTTACACTTGAATACTACTTTTCAGTGAATTCTGGTGGTTTGAAACACTGGTTTCATGTGAACTAACTCTATGTCAAGCATTTGTGCAGTGTACAACATCCTTTCTAGACTCGAGACTTACATTTTGATGTCTTTTACACTTGTTCTCTCTCTATTATGTGATATTCATTAGTATTTGCTCTGAATGACTACTGATTTCGAGCTGTTTCCTATAATGGGCCTTCTTTTCTACTTGTGGGACATAACCACATGTAGAAACAACTTTATACACTCTTCTCTGAACTTGAGAAGCTATATACACTTGTCTTTCAACTGTTTTACAGTTGAATACTACTTTTCAGTGAATTCTGGTGGTTTCAAACACTGCTTTCATGTGAACCAACTCTATTTCAAGGATTTGTGCAGTGTACAAAATCCTTTCTAGACTAGAGACTTACATTTTGATGTCTTTTACACTTGTTCTCTCTCTATTATGTGATATTCATTAGTATTTGCTCTGAATGACTATTGATTTCTAGCTGTTTCCTATAATGGGCCTGCTTTTCTACTTGTGGGACCTCACCACATGTATCAACAACTTTATACACTATTCTCTGGCCTTGGGAAGCTATATAAACTTGTCTTTCAACTGTGTACAGTTAAACACTACTTTTCAGTGAATTCTGGTGGTTTGAAACACTGGTTTCATGTGAACTAACTCTATTTCAAGGATTTCTGCAGTGTAGAACATCCTTTCTAGACTAGACACTTTCATTTTGATGTCTTTTACACTAGTCCTCTCACTATTCTGTGATATTCATTAGTATTTGCTCTGAATGACTACTGATTTCTAGCTGTTTCCTATAATGGGCCTTCTTTTCTACTTGTGGGACTTCACCACATGTAGAAACAACTTTATACACTCTTCTCTGAACTTGAGAAGCTATATACACTTGTCTTTCAACTGTTTTACTCTTGAATACTACTTTTCAGTGAATTCTGGTCGTTTCAAACACTGGTTTCATGTGAACTAACTCTATGTCAAGCATTTGTGCAGTGTACAACATCCTTTCTAGACTAGAGACTTACATTTTGCTGTCTTTTACACTTGTTCTCTCACTACTCTGTGTTATTCATTAGTATTTGCTCTGAATGACTACTGATTTCTAGCTGTTTCCTATAATGGGCCTTCTTTTCTACTTGCGGGACTTCACTACATGTAGAAACAACTTTATACACTCTTCTCTGAAATTGAGAAGCTATATACACTTGTCTTTCAACTGTTTTGCAGTTGAATACTAGTTATCAGTGAATTCTAGTGGTTTAAACACTGTTTTCTTGTGAAGTAACTCTACTTCAAGGATTTCTGCAGTGTATAACATCCTTTCTAGACTAGAAACTTACATTTTGATGTCTTTTACACTTGTTCTCTCACTATTCTGTGATATTCATTAGTATTTGCTGTAAATGACTACTGATTTCTAGCTGTTTCCTATAATGGGCCTGCTTTTCTACTTGTGGGACCTCACCACATGTATCAACAACTTTATACACTATTCTCTGGCCTTGGGAAGCTATATAAACTTGTCTTTCAACTGTTTTACAGTTAAATACTACTTTTCAGTGAATTCTGGTGGTTTGAAACTCTGGTTTCATGTGAACTAACTCTATTTCAAGGATTTCTGCAGTGTAGAACATCCTTTGTAGACTAGACACTTTCATTTTGATGTCTTTTACACTAGTCCTCTCACTATTCTGTGATATTCATTAGTATTTGCTCTGAATGACTACTGATTTCTAGCTGTTTCCTATAATGGGCCTTCTTTTCTACTTGTGGGACTTCACCACATGTAGAAACAACTTTATACACTCTTCTCTGAACTTGAGAAGCTATATACACTTGTCTTTCAACTGTTTTACACTTGAATACTACTTTTCAGTGAATTCTGGTGGTTTCAAAGACTGGTTTCATGTGAACTAACTCTATGTCAAGCATTTGTGCAGTGTACAACATCCTTTCTAGAATAGAGACTTACATTTTGCTGTCTTTTACACTTGTTCTCTCACTATTCTGTGTTATTCCTTAGTATTGGCTCTGAATGACTACTGATTTCTAGCTGTTTCCTATAATGGACCTTCTTTTCTACTTGTGGGACTTCACCACATGTAGAAACAACTTTATACTCTCTTCTCTGAACTTGAGAAGCTATATACACTTGTCTTTCAACTGTTTTACACTTGAATACTACTTTTCAGTGAATTCTGGTGGTTTGAAACACTGGTTTCATGTGAACTAACTCTATGTCAAGCATTTGTGCAGTGTACAACATCCTTTCTAGACTCGAGACTTACATTTTGATGTCTTTTACACTTGTTCTCTCTCTATTATGTGATATTCATTAGTATTTGCTCTGAATGACTACTGATTTCGAGCTGTTTCCTATAATGGGCCTTCTTTTCTACTTGTGGGACATAACCACATGTAGAAACAACTTTATACACTCTTCTCTGAACTTGAGAAGCTATATACACTTGTCTTTCAACTGTTTTACAGTTGAATACTACTTTTCAGTGAATTCTGGTGGTTTCAAACACTGCTTTCATGTGAACCAACTCTATTTCAAGGATTTGTGCAGTGTACAAAATCCTTTCTAGACTAGAGACTTACATTTTGATGTCTTTTACACTTGTTCTCTCTCTATTATGTGATATTCATTAGTATTTGCTCTGAATGACTATTGATTTCTAGCTGTTTCCTATAATGGGCCTGCTTTTCTACTTGTGGGACCTCACCACATGTATCAACAACTTTATACACTATTCTCTGGCCTTGGGAAGCTATATAAACTTGTCTTTCAACTGTGTACAGTTAAACACTACTTTTCAGTGAATTCTGGTGGTTTGAAACACTGGTTTCATGTGAACTAACTCTATTTCAAGGATTTCTGCAGTGTAGAACATCCTTTCTAGACTAGACACTTTCATTTTGATGTCTTTTACACTAGTCCTCTCACTATTCTGTGATATTCATTAGTATTTGCTCTGAATGACTACTGATTTCTAGCTGTTTCCTATAATGGGCCTTCTTTTCTACTTGTGGGACTTCACCACATGTAGAAACAACTTTATACACTCTTCTCTGAACTTGAGAACCTATATACACTTGTCTTTCAACTGTTTTACTCTTGAATACTACTTTTCAGTGAATTCTGGTCGTTTCAAACACTGGTTTCATGTGAACTAACTCTATGTCAAGCATTTGTGCAGTGTACAACATCCTTTCTAGACTAGAGACTTACATTTTGCTGTCTTTTACACTTGTTCTCTCACTACTCTGTGTTATTCATTAGTATTTGCTCTGAATGACTACTGATTTCTAGCTGTTTCCTATAATGGGCCTTCTTTTCTACTTGCGGGACTTCACTACATGTAGAAACAACTTTATACACTCTTCTCTGAAATTGAGAAGCTATATACACTTGTCTTTCAACTGTTTTGCAGTTGAATACTAGTTATCAGTGAATTCTAGTGGTTTAAACACTGTTTTCTTGTGAAGTAACTCTACTTCAAGGATTTCTGCAGTGTATAACATCCTTTCTAGACTAGAAACTTACATTTTGATGTCTTTTACACTTGTTCTCTCACTATTCTGTGATATTCATTAGTATTTGCTGTAAATGACTACTGATTTCTAGCTGTTTCCTATAATGGGCCTGCTTTTCTACTTGTGGGACCTCACCACATGTATCAACAACTTTATACACTATTCTCTGGCCTTGGGAAGCTATATAAACTTGTCTTTCAACTGTTTTACAGTTAAATACTACTTTTCAGTGAATTCTGGTGGTTTGAAACTCTGGTTTCATGTGAACTAACTCTATTTCAAGGATTTCTGCAGTGTAGAACATCCTTTGTAGACTAGACACTTTCATTTTGATGTCTTTTACACTAGTCCTCTCACTATTCTGTGATATTCATTAGTATTTGCTCTGAATGACTACTGATTTCTAGCTGTTTCCTATAATGGGCCTTCTTTTCTACTTGTGGGACTTCACCACATGTAGAAACAACTTTATACACTCTTCTCTGAACTTGAGAAGCTATATACACTTGTCTTTCAACTGTTTTACACTTGAATACTACTTTTCAGTGAATTCTGGTGGTTTCAAAGACTGGTTTCATGTGAACTAACTCTATGTCAAGCATTTGTGCAGTGTACAACATCCTTTCTAGACTAGAGACTTACATTTTGCTGTCTTTTACACTTGTTCTCTCACTATTCTGTGTTATTCATTAGTATTTGCTCTGAATGACTACTGATTTCTAGCTGTTTCCTATAATGGGCCTTCTTTTCTACTTGTGGGACTTCACCACATGTAGAAACAACTTTATACTCTCTTCTCTGAACTTGAGAAGCTATATACACTTGTCTTTCAACAGTTTTACACTTGAATACTACTTTTCAGTGAATTCTGGTGGTTTCAAACACTGGTTTCATGTGAACTAACTCTATTTCAAGGATTTGTGCAGTGTACAACATCCTTTCTAGACTAGAGACTTACATTTTCATGTCTTTTACACTTGTTCTCTCTCTATTATGTGATATTCATTAGTATTTTCTCTGAATGACTACTGATTTCTAGCTGTTTCCTATAATGGGCCTGCTTTTCTACTTGTGGGACCTCACCACATGTATCAACAACTTTATACACTATTCTCTGGCCTTGGGAAGCTATATAAACTTGTCTTTCAACTGTTTTACAGTTAAATACTACTTTTCAGTGAATTCTGGTGGTTTGAAACTCTGGTTTCATGTGAACTAACTCTATTTCAAGGATTTCTGCAGTGTAGAACATCCTTTGTAGACTAGACACTTTCATTTTGATGTCTTTTACACTAGTCCTCTCACTATTCTGTGATATTCATTAGTATTTGCTCTGAATGACTACTGATTTCTAGCTGTTTCCTATAATGGGCCTTCTTTTCTACTTGTGGGACTTCACCACATGTAGAAACAACTTTATACACTCTTCTCTGAACTTGAGAAGCTATATACACTTGTCTTTCAACTGTTTTACACTTGAATACTACTTTTCAGTGAATTCTGGTGGTTTCAAACACTGGTTTCATGTGAACTAACTCTATGTCAAGCATTTGTGCAGTGTACAACATCCTTTCTAGACTAGAGACTTACATTTTGCTGTCTTTTACACTTGTTCTCTCACTATTCTGTGTTATTCATTAGTATTTGCTCTGAATGACTACTGATTTCTAGCTGTTTCCTATAATGGGCCTTCTTTTCTACTTGTGGGACTTCACCACATGTAGAAACAACTTTATACTCTCTTCTCTGAACTTGAGAAGCTATATACACTTGTCTTTCAACAGTTTTACACTTGAATACTACTTTTCAGTGAATTCTGGTGGTTTCAAACACTGGTTTCATGTGAACTAACTCTATTTCAAGGATTTGTGCAGTGTACAACATCCTTTCTAGACTAGAGACTTACATTTTCATGTCTTTTACACTTGTTCTCTCTCTATTATGTGATATTCATTAGTATTTGCTCTGAATGACTACTGATTTCTAGCTGTTTCCTATAATGGGCCTGCTTTTCTACTTGTGGGACCTCACCACATGTATCAACAACTTTATACACTATTCTCTGGCCTTGGGAAGCTATATAAACTTGTCTTTCAACTGTTTTACAGTTAAACACTACTTTTCAGTGAATTCTGGTGGTTTCAAACACTGGTTTCATGTGAACTAACTCGATTTCAAAGATTTCTGCAGTGTAGAACATCCTTTCTAGACTAGACACTTTCATTTTGATGTCTTTTACACTAGTCCTCTCAATATTCTGTGATATTCATTAGTATTTGCTCTGAATGACTACTGATTTCTAGCTGTTTCCTATAATGGGCCTTCTTTTCTACTTGTGGGACTTCACCACATGTAGAAACAACTTTATACACTCTTCTCTGAACTTGAGAAGCTATATACACTTGTCTTTCAACAGTTTTACACTTGAATACTACTTTTCAGTGAATTCTGGTGGTTTGAAACACTGGTTTCATGTGAACTAACTCTATGTCAAGCATTTGTGCAGTGTACAACATCCTTTCTAGACTCGAGACTTACATTTTGATGTCTTTTACACTTGTTCTCTCTCTATTATGTGATATTCATTAGTATTTGCTCTGAATGACTACTGATTTCTAGCTGTTTCCTATAATGGGCCTTCTTTTCTACTTGTGGGACTTCACCACATGTAGAAACAACTTTATACACTCTTCTCTGAACTTGAGAAGCTATATACACTTGTCTTTCAACTGTTTTACAGTTGAATACTAGTTATCAGTGAATTCTAGTGGTTGAAACACTGTTTTTTTGTGAAGTAACTCTACTTCAAGGATTTCTGCAGTGTATAACATCCTTTCTAGACTAGAAACTTACATTTTGATGTCTTTTACACTTGTTCTCTCACTATTCTGTGATATTCATTAGTATTTGCTCTGAATGACTACAGATTTCTAGCTGTTTCCTATAATGGGCCTGCTTTTCTACTTGTGGGACCTCACCACATGTATCAACAACTTTATACACTATTCTCTGGACTTGGGAAGCTATATAAACTTGTCTTTCAACTGTTTTACAGTTAAATACTACTTTTCAGTGAATTCTGGTGGTTTGAAACACTGGTTTCATGTGAACTAACTCTATTTCAAGGATTTCTGCAGTGTAGAACATTCTTTCTAGACTAGACACTTTCATTTTGATGTCTTTTACACTAGTCCTCTCACTATTCTGTGATATTCATTAGTATTTGCTCTGAATGACTACTGATTTCTAGCTGTTTCCTATAATGGGCCTTCTTTTCTACTTGTGGGACTTCACCACATGTAGAAACAACTTTATACACTCTTCTCTGAACTTGAGAAGCTATATACACTGGTCTTTCAACTGTTTTACACTTGAATACTACTTTTCAGTGAATTCTGGTGGTTTGAAACACTGGTTTCATGTGAACTAACTCTATGTCAAGCATTTGTGCAGTGTACAACATCCTTTCTAGACTAGAGACTTACATTTTGATGTCTTTTACACTTGTTCTCTCTCTATTATGTGATATTCATTAGTATTTGCTCTGAATGACTACTGATTTCTAGCTGTTTCCTATAATGGGCCTTCTTTTCTACTTGTGGGACTTCACCACATGTAGAAACAACTTTATACACTCTTCTCTGAACTTGAGAAGCTATATACACTTGTCTTTCAACTGTTTTACAGTTGAATACTAGTTATCAGTGAATTCTAGTGGTTGAAACACTGTTTTTTTGTGAAGTAACTCTACTTCAAGGATTTCTGCAGTGTATAACATCCTTTCTAGACTAGAAACTTACATTTTGATGTCTTTTACACTTGTTCTCTCACTATTCTGTGATATTCATTAGTATTTGCTCTGAATGACTACAGATTTCTAGCTGTTTCCTATAATGGGCCTGCTTTTCTACTTGTGGGACCTCACCACATGTATCAACAACTTTATACACTATTCTCTGGACTTGGGAAGCTATATAAACTTGTCTTTCAACTGTTTTACACTTGAATACTACTTTTCAGTGAATTCTGGTGGTTTCAAACACTGGTTTCATGTGAACTAACTCTATGTCAAGCATTTGTGCAGTGTACAACATCCTTTCTAGACTAGAGACTTACATTTTGCTGTCTTTTACACTTGTTCTCTCACTATTCTGTGATATTCATTAGTATTTGCTCTGAATGACTACTGATTTCTAGCTGTTTCCTATAATGGGCCTGCTTTTCTACTTGTGGGACCTCACCACATGTATCAACAACTTTATACACTATTCTCTGGCCTTGGGAAGCTATATAAACTTGTCTTTCAACTGTTTTACAGTTAAACACTACTTTTCAGTGAATTCTGGTGGTTTGAAACACTGGTTTCATGTGAACTAACTCTATTTCAAGGATTTCTGCAGTGTAGAACATCCTTTCTAGACTAGACACTTTCATTTTGATGTCTTTTACACTAGTCCTCTCACTATTCTGTGATATTCATTAGTATTTGCTCTGAATGACTACTGATTTCTAGCTGTTTCCTATAATGGGCCTTCTTTTCTACTTGTGGGACCTCACCACATGTATCAACAACTTTATACACTATTCTCTGGCCTTGGGAAGCTATATAAACTTGTCTTTCAACTGTTTTACAGTTAAACACTACTTTTCAGTGAATTCTGGTGGTTTGAAACACTGGTTTCATGTGAACTAACTCTATTTCAAGGATTTCTGCAGTGTAGAACATCCTTTCTAGACTAGACACTTTCATTTTGATGTCTTTTACACTAGTCCTCTCACTATTCTGTGATATTCATTAGTATTTGCTCTGAATGACTACTGATTTCTAGCTGTTTCCTATAATGGGCCTTCTTTTCTACTTGTGGGACTTCACCACATGTAGAAACAACTTTATACACTCTTCTCTGAACTTGAGAAGCTATATACACTGGTCTTTCAACTGTTTTACACTTGAATACTACTTTTCAGTGAATTCTGGTGGTTTGAAACACTGGTTTCATGTGAACTAACTCTATGTCAAGCATTTGTGCAGTGTACAACATCCTTTCTAGACTAGAGACTTACATTTTGATGTCTTTTACACTTGTTCTCTCTCTATTATGTGATATTCATTAGTATTTGCTCTGAATGACTACTGATTTCTAGCTGTTTCCTATAATGGGCCTTCTTTTCTACTTGTGGGACTTCACCACATGTAGAAACAACTTTATACACTCTTCTCTGAACTTGAGAAGCTATATACACTTGTCTTTCAACTGTTTTACAGTTGAATACTAGTTATCAGTGAATTCTAGTGGTTGAAACACTGTTTTTTTGTGAAGTAACTCTACTTCAAGGATTTCTGCAGTGTATAACATCCTTTCTAGACTAGAAACTTACATTTTGATGTCTTTTACACTTGTTCTCTCACTATTCTGTGATATTCATTAGTATTTGCTCTGAATGACTACAGATTTCTAGCTGTTTCCTATAATGGGCCTGCTTTTCTACTTGTGGGACCTCACCACATGTATCAACAACTTTATACACTATTCTCTGGACTTGGGAAGCTATATAAACTTGTCTTTCAACTGTTTTACACTTGAATACTACTTTTCAGTGAATTCTGGTGGTTTCAAACACTGGTTTCATGTGAACTAACTCTATGTCAAGCATTTGTGCAGTGTACAACATCCTTTCTAGACTAGAGACTTACATTTTGCTGTCTTTTACACTTGTTCTCTCACTATTCTGTGATATTCATTAGTATTTGCTCTGAATGACTACTGATTTCTAGCTGTTTCCTATAATGGGCCTGCTTTTCTACTTGTGGGACCTCACCACATGTATCAACAACTTTATACACTATTCTCTGGCCTTGGGAAGCTATATAAACTTGTCTTTCAACTGTTTTACAGTTAAACACTACTTTTCAGTGAATTCTGGTGGTTTGAAACACTGGTTTCATGTGAACTAACTCTATTTCAAGGATTTCTGCAGTGTAGAACATCCTTTCTAGACTAGACACTTTCATTTTGATGTCTTTTACACTAGTCCTCTCACTATTCTGTGATATTCATTAGTATTTGCTCTGAATGACTACTGATTTCTAGCTGTTTCCTATAATGGGCCTTCTTTTCTACTTGTGGGACTTCACCACATGTAGAAACAACTTTATACACTCTTCTCTGAACTTGAGAAGCTATATACACTTGTCTTTCAACAGTTTTACACTTGAATACTACTTTTCAGTGAATTCTGGTGGTTTGAAACACTGGTTTCATGTGAACTAACTCTATGTCAAGCATTTGTGCAGTGTACAACATCCTTTCTAGACTCGAGACTTACATTTTGATGTCTTTTACACTTGTTCTCTCTCTATTATGTGATATTCATTAGTATTTGCTCTGAATGACTACTGATTTCTAGCTGTTTCCTATAATGGGCCTTCTTTTCTACTTGTGGGACTTCACCACATGTAGAAACAACTTTATACACTCTTCTCTGAACTTGAGAAGCTATATACACTTGTCTTTCAACTGTTTTACAGTTGAATACTAGTTATCAGTGAATTCTAGTGGTTGAAACACTGTTTTTTTGTGAAGTAACTCTACTTCAAGGATTTCTGCAGTGTATAACATCCTTTCTAGACTAGAAACTTACATTTTGATGTCTTTTACACTTGTTCTCTCACTATTCTGTGATATTCATTAGTATTTGCTCTGAATGACTACAGATTTCTAGCTGTTTCCTATAATGGGCCTGCTTTTCTACTTGTGGGACCTCACCACATGTATCAACAACTTTATACACTATTCTCTGGACTTGGGAAGCTATATAAACTTGTCTTTCAACTGTTTTACAGTTAAATACTACTTTTCAGTGAATTCTGGTGGTTTGAAACACTGGTTTCATGTGAACTAACTCTATTTCAAGGATTTCTGCAGTGTAGAACATTCTTTCTAGACTAGACACTTTCATTTTGATGTCTTTTACACTAGTCCTCTCACTATTCTGTGATATTCATTAGTATTTGCTCTGAATGACTACTGATTTCTAGCTGTTTCCTATAATGGGCCTTCTTTTCTACTTGTGGGACTTCACCACATGTAGAAACAACTTTATACACTCTTCTCTGAACTTGAGAAGCTATATACACTGGTCTTTCAACTGTTTTACACTTGAATACTACTTTTCAGTGAATTCTGGTGGTTTGAAACACTGGTTTCATGTGAACTAACTCTATGTCAAGCATTTGTGCAGTGTACAACATCCTTTCTAGACTAGAGACTTACATTTTGATGTCTTTTACACTTGTTCTCTCTCTATTATGTGATATTCATTAGTATTTGCTCTGAATGACTACTGATTTCTAGCTGTTTCCTATAATGGGCCTTCTTTTCTACTTGTGGGACTTCACCACATGTAGAAACAACTTTATACACTCTTCTCTGAACTTGAGAAGCTATATACACTTGTCTTTCAACTGTTTTACAGTTGAATACTAGTTATCAGTGAATTCTAGTGGTTGAAACACTGTTTTTTTGTGAAGTAACTCTACTTAAAGGATTTCTGCAGTGTATAACATCCTTTCTAGACTAGAAACTTACATTTTGATGTCTTTTACACTTGTTCTCTCACTATTCTGTGATATTCATTAGTATTTGCTCTGAATGACTACAGATTTCTAGCTGTTTCCTATAATGGGCCTGCTTTTCTACTTGTGGGACCTCACCACATGTATCAACAACTTTATACACTATTCTCTGGACTTGGGAAGCTATATAAACTTGTCTTTCAACTGTTTTACACTTGAATACTACTTTTCAGTGAATTCTGGTGGTTTCAAACACTGGTTTCATGTGAACTAACTCTATGTCAAGCATTTGTGCAGTGTACAACATCCTTTCTAGACTAGAGACTTACATTTTGCTGTCTTTTACACTTGTTCTCTCACTATTCTGTGATATTCATTAGTATTTGCTCTGAATGACTACTGATTTCTAGCTGTTTCCTATAATGGGCCTTCTTTTCTACTTGTGGGACTTCACCACATGTAGAAACAACTTTATACTCTCTTCTCTGAACTTGAGAAGCTATATACACTTTTCTTTCCACTGTTTTACACTTGAATACTACTTTTCAGTGAATTCTGGTGGTTTCAAACACTGGTTTCATGTGAACTAACTCTATTTCAAGGATTTGTGCAGTGTACAACATCCTTTCTAGACTAGAGACTTACATTTTCATGTCTTTTACACTTGTTCTCTCTCTATTATGTGATATTCATTAGTATTTGCTCTGAATGACTACTGATTTCTAGCTGTTTCCTATAATGGGCCTGCTTTTCTACTTGTGGGACCTCACCACATGTATCAACAACTTTATACACTATTCTCTGGCCTTGGGAAGCTATATAAACTTGTCTTTCAACTGTTTTACAGTTAAACACTACTTTTCAGTGAATTCTGGTGGTTGGAAACACTGGTTTCATGTGAACTAACTCTATTTCAAAGATTTCTGCAGTGTAGAACTTCCTTTCTAGACTAGACACTTTCATTTTGATGTCTTTTACACTAGTCCTCTCAATATTCTGTGATATTCATTAGTATTTGCTCTGAATGACTACTGATTTCTAGCTGTTTCCTATAATGGGCCTTCTTTTCTACTTGTGGGACTTCACCACATGTAGAAACAACTTTATACACTCTTCTCTGAACTTGAGAAGCTATATACACTTGTCTTTCAACTGTTTTACACTTGAATACTACTTTTCAATGAATTCTGGTGGTTTCAAACACTGGTTTCATGTGAACTAACTCTATGTCAAGCATTTGTGCAGTGTACAACATCCTTTCTAGAATAGAGACTTACATTTTGCTGTCTTTTACACTTGTTCTGTCACTATTCTGTGTTATTCATTAGTATTGGCTCTGAATGACTACTGATTTCTAGCTGTTTCCTATAATGGGCCTTCTTTTCTACTTGTGGGACTTTACCACATGTAGAAACAACTTTATACTCTCTTCTCTGAACTTGAGAAGCTATATACACTTGTCTTTCAACTGTTTTACACTTGAATACTACTTTTCAGTGAATTCTGCTGGTTTGAAACACTGTTTTCATGTGAACTAACTCTATGTCAAGCATTTGTGCAGTGTACAACATCCTTTCTAGACTAGAGACTTACATTTTGATGTCTTTTACACTTGTTCTCTCTCTATTATGTGATATTCATTAGTATTTGCTCTGAATGACTACTGATTTCTAGCTGTTTCCTATAATGGGCCTTCTTTTCTACTTGTGGGACTTCACCACATGTAGAAACAACTTTATACACTCTTCTCTGAACTTGAGAAGCTATATACACTTGTCTTTCAACTGTTTTACACTTGAATACTACTTTTCAGTGAATTCTGGTGGTTTGAAACACTGGTTTCATGTGAACTAACTCTATGTCAAGCATTTGTGCAGTGTACAACATCCTTTCTAGACTAGAGACTTACATTTTGATGTCTTTTACACTTGTTCTCTCTCTATTATGTGATATTCATTAGTATTTGCTCTGAATGACTACTGATTTCTAGCTGTTTCCTATAATGGGCCTGCTTTTCTACTTGTGGGACCTCACCACATGTATCAACAACTTTATACACTATTCTCTGGCCTTGGGAAGCTATATAAACTTGTCTTTCAACTGTTTTACAGTTAAACACTACTTTTCAGTGAATTCTGGTGGTTTGAAACACTGGTTTCATGTGAACTAACTCTATTTCAAGGATTTCTGCAGTGTAGAACATCCTTTCTAGACTAGACACTTTCATTTTGATGTCTTTTACACTAGTCCTCTCACTATTCTGTGATATTCATTAGTATTTGCTCTGAATGACTACTGATTTCTAGCTGTTTCCTATAATGGGCCTTCTTTTCTACTTGTGGGACTTCACCACATGTAGAAACAACTTTATACACTCTTCTCTGAACTTGAGAAGCTATATACACTTGTCTTTCAACAGTTTTACACTTGAATACTACTTTTCAGTGAATTCTGGTGGTTTGAAACACTGGTTTCATGTGAACTAACTCTATGTCAAGCATTTGTGCAGTGTACAACATCCTTTCTAGACTCGAGACTTACATTTTGATGTCTTTTACACTTGTTCTCTCTCTATTATGTGATATTCATTAGTATTTGCTCTGAATGACTACTGATTTCTAGCTGTTTCCTATAATGGGCCTTCTTTTCTACTTGTGGGACTTCACCACATGTAGAAACAACTTTATACAATCTTCTCTGAACTTGAGAAGCTATATACCCTTGTCTTTCAACTGTTTTACAGTTGAATACTACTTTTCAGTGAATTCTGGTGGTTT
The DNA here is from genome assembly GCF_951640355.1 of Cnephaeus nilssonii. NCBI lineage: Eukaryota > Metazoa > Chordata > Mammalia > Chiroptera > Vespertilionidae > Cnephaeus > Cnephaeus nilssonii. The sequence continues at coordinate 192,141 of NW_027645478.1, read as the reverse complement.
CAAACACTGGTTTCATGTGAACTAACTCTATTTCAAGGATTTGTGCAGTGTACAACATCCTTTCTAGACTAGAGACTTACATTTTCATGTCTTTTACACTTGTTCTCTCTCTATTATGTGGTATTCATTAGTATTTGCTCTGAATGACTACTGATTTCTAGCTGTTTCCTATAATGGGCCTTCTTTTCTACTTGTGGGACTTCACCACATGTAGAAACAACTTTATACTCTCTTCTCTGAACTTGAGAAGCTATATACACTTGTCTTTCAACTGTTTTACACTTGAATACTACTTTTCAGTGAATTCTGGTGGTTTCAAACACTGGTTTCATGTGAACTTACTCTATGTCAAGCATTTGTGCAGTGTACAACATCCTTTCTAGAATAGAGACTTACATTTTGCTGTCTTTTACACTTGTTCTCTCACTATTCTGTGTTATTCATTAGTATTGGCTCTGAATGACTACTGATTTCTAGCTGTTTCCTATAATGGGCCTTCTTTTCTACTTGTGGGACTTCACCACATGTAGAAACAACTTTATACTCTCTTCTCTGAACTTGAGAAGCTATATACACTTGTCTTTCAACTGTTTTACACTTGAATACTACTTTTCAGTGAATTCTGGTGGTTTGAAACACTGGTTTCATGTGAACTAACTCTATGTCAAGCATTTGTGCAGTGTACAACATCCTTTCTAGACTAGAGACTTACATTTTGATGTCTTTTACAATTGTTCTCTCTCTATTATGTGATATTCATTAGTATTTGCTCTGAATGACTACTGATTTCTAGCTGTTTCCTATAATGGGCCTTCTTTTCTACTTGTGGGACTTCACCACATGTAGAAACAACTTTATACACTCTTCTCTGAACTTGAGAAGCTATATACACTTGTCTTTCAACTGTTTTACAGTTGAATACTAGTTATCAGTGAATTCTAGTGGTTGAAACACTGTTTTTTTGTGAAGTAACTCTACTTCAAGGATTTCTGCAGTGTATAACATCCTTTCTAGACTAGAAAATTACATTTTGATGTCTTTTACACTTGTTCTCTCACTATTCTGTGATATTCATTAGTATTTGCTCTGAATGACTACAGATTTCTAGCTGTTTCCTATAATGGGCCTGCTTTTCTACTTGTGGGACCTCACCACATGTATCAACAACTTTATACACTATTCTCTGGACTTGGGAAGCTATATAAACTTGTCTTTCAACTGTTTTACAGTTAAATACTACTTTTCAGTGAATTCTGGTGGTTTGAAACACTGGTTTCATGTGAACTAACTCTATTTCAAGGATTTCTGCAGTGTAGAACATTCTTTCTAGAATAGACATTTTCATTTTGATGTCTTTTACACTAGTCCTCTCACTATTCTGTGATATTCATTAGTATTTGCTCTGAATGACTACTGATTTCTAGCTATTTCCTATAATGGGCTTTCTTTTCTACTTGTGGGACTTCACCACATGTAGAAATAACTTTATACACTCTTCTCTGAACTTGAGAAGCTATATACACTTGTCTTTCAACTGTTTTACACTTGAATACTACTTTTCAGTGAATTCTGGTGGTTTCAAACACTGGTTTCATGTGAACTAACTCTATGTCAAGCATTTGTGCAGTGTACAACATCCTTTCTAGACTAGAGACTTACATTTTGCTGTCTTTTACACTTGTTCTCTCACTATTCTGTGATATTCATTAGTATTTGCTCTGAATGACTACTGATTTCTAGCTGTTTCCTATAATGGGCCTTCTTTTCTACTTGTGGGACTTCACCACATGTAGAAACAACTTTATACACTCTTCTCTGAACTTGAGAAGCTATATACACTTTTCTTTCAACTGTTTTACCGTTGAATACTACTTTTCAGTGAATTCTGGTGGTTTCAAACACTGGTTTCATGTGAACTAACTCTATTTCAAGGATTTGTGCAGTGTACAACATCCTTTCTAGACTAGAGACTTACATTTTCATGTCTTTTACACTTGTTCTCTCTCTATTATGTGAAATTCATTAGTATTTGCTCTGAATGACTACTGATTTCTAGCTGTTTCCTATAATGGGCCTGCTTTTCTACTTGTGGGACCTCACCACATGTATCAACAACTTTATACACTATTCTCTGGCCTTGGGAAGCTATATAAACTTGTCTTTCAACTGTTTTACAGTTAAACACTACTTTTCAGTGAATTCTGGTGGTTTGAAACACTGGTTTCATGTGAACTAACTCTATTTCAAGGATTTCTGCAGTGTAGAACATCCTTTCTAGACTAGACACTTTCATTTTGATGTCTTTTACACTAGTCCTCTCACTATTCTGTGATATTCATTAGTATTTGCTCTGAATGACTACTGATTTCTAGCTGTTTCCTATAATGGGCCTTCTTTTCTACTTGTGGGACTTCACCACATGTAGAAACAACTTTATACACTCTTCTCTGAACTTGAGAAGCTATATACACTTGTCTTTCAACTGTTTTACAGTTAAACACTACTTTTCAGTGAATTCTGGTGGTTTGAAACACTGGTTTCATGTGAACTAACTCTATTTCAAGGATTTCTGCAGTGTAGAACATCCATTCTAGACTAGACACTTTCATTTTGATGTCATTTACACTAATCCTCTCACTATTCTGTGATATTCATTAGTATTTGCTCTGAATGACTACTGATTTCTAGCTGTTTCCTATAATGGGCCTTCTTTTCTACTTGTGGGACTTCACCACATGTAGAAACAACTTTATACACTCTTCTCTGAACTTGAGAAGCTATATACACTTGTCTTTCAACTGTTTTACAGTTAAACACTACTTTTCAGTGAATTCTGGTGGTTTGAAACACTGGTTTCATGTGAACTAACTCTATTTCAAGGATTTCTGCAGTGTAGTACATCCTTTCTAGACTAGACACTTTCATTTTGATGTCTTTTACACTAGTCCTCTCACTATTCTGTGATATTCATTAGTATTTGCTCTGAATGACTACTGATTTCTAGCTGTTTCCTATAATGGGCCTGCTTTTCTACTTGTGGGACCTCACCACATGTATCAACAACTTTATACACTATTCTCTGGCCTTGGGAAGCTATATAAACTTGTCTTTCAACTGTTTTACAGTTAAACACTACTTTTCAGTGAATTCTGGTGGTTTGAAACAATGGTTTCATGTGAACTAACTCTATTTCAAGGATTTCTGCAGTGTAGAACATCCTTTCTAGACTAGACACTTTCATTTTGATGTCTTTTACACTAGTCCTCTCACTATTCTGTGATATTCATTAGTATTTGCTCTGAATGACTACTGATTTCTAGCTGTTTCCTATAATGGGCCTTCTTTTCTACTTATGGGACTTCACCACATATAGAAACAACTTTATACACTCTTCTCTGAACTTGAGAAGCTATATACACTTGTCTTTCAACTGTTTTACACTTGAATACTACTTTTCAGTGAATTCTGGTGGTTTCAAACACTGGTTTCATGTGAACTAACTCTATGTCAAGCATTTGTGCAGTGTACAACATCCTTTCTAGAATAGAGACTTACATTTTGCTGTCTTTTACACTTGTTCTCTCACTATTCTGTGTTATTCCTTAGTATTGGCTCTGAATGACTACTGATTTCTAGCTGTTTCCTATAATGGACCTTCTTTTCTACTTGTGGGACTTCACCACATGTAGAAACAACTTTATACTCTCTTCTCTGAACTTGAGAAGCTATATACACTTGTCTTTCAACTGTTTTACACTTGAATACTACTTTTCAGTGAATTCTGGTGGTTTGAAACACTGGTTTCATGTGAACTAACTCTATGTCAAGCATTTGTGCAGTGTACAACATCCTTTCTAGACTCGAGACTTACATTTTGATGTCTTTTACACTTGTTCTCTCTCTATTATGTGATATTCTTTAGTATTTGCTCTGAATGACTACTGATTTCGAGCTGTTTCCTATAATGGGCCTTCTTTTCTACTTGTGGGACATAACCACATGTAGAAACAACTTTATACACTCTTCTCTGAACTTGAGAAGCTATATACACTTGTCTTTCAACTGTTTTACAGTTGAATACTACTTTTCAGTGAATTCTGGTGGTTTCAAACACTGCTTTCATGTGAACCAACTCTATTTCAAGGATTTGTGCAGTGTACAACATCCTTTCTAGACTAGAGACTTACATTTTCATGTCTTTTACACTTGTTCTCTCTCTATTATGTGATATTCATTAGTATTTGCTCTGAATGACTATTGATTTCTAGCTGTTTCCTATAATGGGCCTGCTTTTCTACTTGTGGGACCTCACCACATGTATCAACAACTTTATACACTATTCTCTGGCCTTGGGAAGCTATATAAACTTGTCTTTCAACTGTGTACAGTTAAACACTACTTTTCAGTGAATTCTGGTGGTTTGAAACACTGGTTTCATGTGAACTAACTCTATTTCAAGGATTTCTGCAGTGTAGAACATCCTTTCTAGACTAGACACTTTCATTTTGATGTCTTTTACACTAGTCCTCTCACTATTCTGTGATATTCATTAGTATTTGCTCTGAATGACTACTGATTTCTAGCTGTTTCCTATAATGGGCCTTCTTTTCTACTTGTGGGACTTCACCACATGTAGAAACAACTTTATACACTCTTCTCTGAACTTGAGAAGCTATATACACTTGTCTTTCAACTGTTTTACTCTTGAATACTACTTTTCAGTGAATTCTGGTCGTTTCAAACACTGGTTTCATGTGAACTAACTCTATGTCAAGCATTTGTGCAGTGTACAACATCCTTTCTAGACTAGAGACTTACATTTTGCTGTCTTTTACACTTGTTCTCTCACTACTCTGTGTTATTCATTAGTATTTGCTCTGAATGACTACTGATTTCTAGCTGTTTCCTATAATGGGCCTTCTTTTCTACTTGCGGGACTTCACTACATGTAGAAACAACTTTATACACTCTTCTCTGAAATTGAGAAGCTATATACACTTGTCTTTCAACTGTTTTGCAGTTGAATACTAGTTATCAGTGAATTCTAGTGGTTTAAACACTGTTTTCTTGTGAAGTAACTCTACTTCAAGGATTTCTGCAGTGTATAACATCCTTTCTAGACTAGAAACTTACATTTTGATGTCTTTTACACTTGTTCTCTCACTATTCTGTGATATTCATTAGTATTTGCTGTAAATGACTACTGATTTCTAGCTGTTTCCTATAATGGGCCTGCTTTTCTACTTGTGGGACCTCACCACATGTATCAACAACTTTATACACTATTCTCTGGCCTTGGGAAGCTATATAAACTTGTCTTTCAACTGTTTTACAGTTAAATACTACTTTTCAGTGAATTCTGGTGGTTTGAAACACTGGTTTCATGTGAACTAACTCTATTTCAAGGATTTCTGCAGTGTAGAACATCCTTTCTAGACTAGACACTTTCATTTTGATGTCTTTTACACTAGTCCTCTCACTATTCTGTGATATTCATTAGTATTTGCTCTGAATGACTACTGATTTCTAGCTGTTTCCTATAATGGGCCTTCTTTTCTACTTGTGGGACTTCACCACATGTAGAAACAACTTTATACACTCTTCTCTGAACTTGAGAAGCTATATACACTTGTCTTTCAACTGTTTTACTCTTGAATACTACTTTTCAGTGAATTCTGGTCGTTTCAAACACTGGTTTCATGTGAACTAACTCTATGTCAAGCATTTGTGCAGTGTACAACATCCTTTCTAGACTAGAGACTTACATTTTGCTCTCTTTTACACTTGTTCTCTCACTATTCTGTGTTATTCATTAGTATTTGCTCTGAATGACTACTGATTTCTAGCTGTTTCCTATAATGGGCCTTCTTTTCTACTTGCGGGACTTCACTACATGTAGAAACAACTTTATACACTCTTCTCTGAAATTGAGAAGCTATATACACTTGTCTTTCAACTGTTTTACAGTTGAATACTACTTTTCAGTGAATTCTGGTGGTTTCAAACACTGGTTTCATGTATACTAACTCTATTTCAAGGATTTGTGCAGTGTACAACATCCTTTCTAGACTAGAGACTTACATTTTCATGTCTTCTACACTTGTTCTCTCTCTATTATGTGATATTCATTAGTATTTGCTCTGAATGACTACTGATTTCTAGCTGTTTCCTATAATGGGCCTGCTTTTCTACTTGTGGGACCTCACCACATGTATCAACAACTTTATACACTATTCTCTGGCCTTGGGAAGCTATATAAACTTGTCTTTCAACTGTTTTACAGTTAAACACTACTTTTCAGTGAATTCTGGTGGTTTGAAACACTGGTTTCATGTGAACTAACTCTATTTCAAGGATTTGTGCAGTGTACAACATCCTTTCTAGACTAGAGACTTACATTTTCATGTCTTTTACACTTGTTCTCTCTCTATTATGTGATATTCATTAGTATTTGCTCTGAATGACTATTGATTTCTAGCTGTTTCCTATAATGGGCCTGCTTTTCTACTTGTGGGACCTCACCACATGTATCAACAACTTTATACACTATTCTCTGGCCTTGGGAAGCTATATAAACTTGTCTTTCAACTGTGTACAGTTAAACACTACTTTTCAGTGAATTCTGGTGGTTTGAAACACTGGTTTCATGTGAACTAACTCTATTTCAAGGATTTCTGCAGTGTAGAACATCCTTTCTAGACTAGACACTTTCATTTTGATGTCTTTTACACTAGTCCTCTCACTATTCTGTGATATTCATTAGTATTTGCTCTGAATGACTACTGATTTCTAGCTGTTTCCTATAATGGGCCTTCTTTTCTACTTGTGGGACTTCACCACATGTAGAAACAACTTTATACACTCTTCTCTGAACTTGAGAAGCTATATACACTTGTCTTTCAACTGTTTTACTCTTGAATACTACTTTTCAGTGAATTCTGGTCGTTTCAAACACTGGTTTCATGTGAACTAACTCTATGTCAAGCATTTGTGCAGTGTACAACATCCTTTCTAGACTAGAGACTTACATTTTGCTGTCTTTTACACTTGTTCTCTCACTACTCTGTGTTATTCATTAGTATTTGCTCTGAATGACTACTGATTTCTAGCTGTTTCCTATAATGGGCCTTCTTTTCTACTTGCGGGACTTCACTACATGTAGAAACAACTTTATACACTCTTCTCTGAAATTGAGAAGCTATATACACTTGTCTTTCAACTGTTTTGCAGTTGAATACTAGTTATCAGTGAATTCTAGTGGTTTAAACACTGTTTTCTTGTGAAGTAACTCTACTTCAAGGATTTCTGCAGTGTATAACATCCTTTCTAGACTAGAAACTTACATTTTGATGTCTTTTACACTTGTTCTCTCACTATTCTGTGATATTCATTAGTATTTGCTGTAAATGACTACTGATTTCTAGCTGTTTCCTATAATGGGCCTGCTTTTCTACTTGTGGGACCTCACCACATGTATCAACAACTTTATACACTATTCTCTGGCCTTGGGAAGCTATATAAACTTGTCTTTCAACTGTTTTACAGTTAAATACTACTTTTCAGTGAATTCTGGTGGTTTGAAACACTGGTTTCATGTGAACTAACTCTATTTCAAGGATTTCTGCAGTGTAGAACATCCTTTCTAGACTAGACACTTTCATTTTGATGTCTTTTACACTAGTCCTCTCACTATTCTGTGATATTCATTAGTATTTGCTCTGAATGACTACTGATTTCTAGCTGTTTCCTATAATGGGCCTTCTTTTCTACTTGTGGGACTTCACCACATGTAGAAACAACTTTATACACTCTTCTCTGAACTTGAGAAGCTATATACACTTGTCTTTCAACTGTTTTACTCTTGAATACTACTTTTCAGTGAATTCTGGTCGTTTCAAACACTGGTTTCATGTGAACTAACTCTATGTCAAGCATTTGTGCAGTGTACAACATCCTTTCTAGACTAGAGACTTACATTTTGCTCTCTTTTACACTTGTTCTCTCACTATTCTGTGTTATTCATTAGTATTTGCTCTGAATGACTACTGATTTCTAGCTGTTTCCTATAATGGGCCTTCTTTTCTACTTGCGGGACTTCACTACATGTAGAAACAACTTTATACACTCTTCTCTGAAATTGAGAAGCTATATACACTTGTCTTTCAACTGTTTTACAGTTGAATACTACTTTTCAGTGAATTCTGGTGGTTTCAAACACTGGTTTCATGTATACTAACTCTATTTCAAGGATTTGTGCAGTGTACAACATCCTTTCTAGACTAGAGACTTACATTTTCATGTCTTCTACACTTGTTCTCTCTCTATTATGTGATATTCATTAGTATTTGCTCTGAATGACTACTGATTTCTAGCTGTTTCCTATAATGGGCCTGCTTTTCTACTTGTGGGACCTCACCACATGTATCAACAACTTTATACACTATTCTCTGGCCTTGGGAAGCTATATAAACTTGTCTTTCAACTGTTTTACAGTTAAACACTACTTTTCAGTGAATTCTGGTGGTTTGAAACACTGGTTTCATGTGAACTAACTCTATTTCAAGGATTTGTGCAGTGTACAACATCCTTTCTAGACTAGAGACTTACATTTTCATGTCTTTTACACTTGTTCTCTCTCTATTATGTGATATTCATTAGTATTTGCTCTGAATGACTACTGATTTCTAGCTGTTTCCTATAATGGGCCTGCTTTTCTACTTGTTGGACCTCACCACATGTATCAACAACTTTATACACTATTCTCTGGCCTTGGGAAGCTATATAAACTTGTCTTTCAACTGTTTTACAGTTAAACACTACTTTTCAGTGAATTCTGGTGGTTTGAAACACTGGTTTCATGTGAACTAACTCTATTTCAAGGATTTCTGCAGTGTAGAACATCCTTTCTAGACTAGACACTTTCATTTTGATGTCTTTTACACTAGTCCTCTCACTATTCTGTGATATTCATTAGTATTTGCTCTGAATGACTACTGATTTCTAGCTGTTTCCTATAATGGGCCTTCTTTTCTACTTGTGGGACTTCACCACATGTAGAAACAACTTTATACACTCTTCTCTGAACTTGAGAAGCTATATACACTTGTCTTTCAACTGTTTTACAGTTAAACACTACTTTTCAGTGAATTCTGGTGGTTTGAAACACTGGTTTCATGTGAACTAACTCTATTTCAAGGATTTCTGCAGTGTAGTACATCCTTTCTAGACTAGACACTTTCATTTTGATGTCTTTTACACTAGTCCTCTCACTATTCTGTGATATTCATTAGTATTTGCTCTGAATGACTATTGATTTCTAGCTGTTTCCTATAATGGGCCTGCTTTTCTACTTGTGGGACCTCACCACATGTATCAACAACTTTATACACTATTCTCTGGCCTTGGGAAGCTATATAAACTTGTCTTTCAACTGTGTACAGTTAAACACTACTTTTCAGTGAATTCTGGTGGTTTGAAACACTGGTTTCATGTGAACTAACTCTATTTCAAGGATTTCTGCAGTGTAGAACATCCTTTCTAGACTAGACACTTTCATTTTGATGTCTTTTACACTAGTCCTCTCACTATTCTGTGATATTCATTAGTATTTGCTCTGAATGACTACTGATTTCTAGCTGTTTCCTATAATGGGCCTTCTTTTCTACTTGTGGGACTTCACCACATGTAGAAACAACTTTATACACTCTTCTCTGAACTTGAGAAGCTATATACACTTGTCTTTCAACTGTTTTACTCTTGAATACTACTTTTCAGTGAATTCTGGTCGTTTCAAACACTGGTTTCATGTGAACTAACTCTATGTCAAGCATTTGTGCAGTGTACAACATCCTTTCTAGACTAGAGACTTACATTTTGCTGTCTTTTACACTTGTTCTCTCACTACTCTGTGTTATTCATTAGTATTTGCTCTGAATGACTACTGATTTCTAGCTGTTTCCTATAATGGGCCTTCTTTTCTACTTGCGGGACTTCACTACATGTAGAAACAACTTTATACACTCTTCTCTGAAATTGAGAAGCTATATACACTTGTCTTTCAACTGTTTTGCAGTTGAATACTAGTTATCAGTGAATTCTAGTGGTTTAAACACTGTTTTCTTGTGAAGTAACTCTACTTCAAGGATTTCTGCAGTGTATAACATCCTTTCTAGACTAGAAACTTACATTTTGATGTCTTTTACACTTGTTCTCTCACTATTCTGTGATATTCATTAGTATTTGCTGTAAATGACTACTGATTTCTAGCTGTTTCCTATAATGGGCCTGCTTTTCTACTTGTGGGACCTCACCACATGTATCAACAACTTTATACACTATTCTCTGGCCTTGGGAAGCTATATAAACTTGTCTTTCAACTGTTTTACAGTTAAATACTACTTTTCAGTGAATTCTGGTGGTTTGAAACACTGGTTTCATGTGAACTAACTCTATTTCAAGGATTTCTGCAGTGTAGAACATCCTTTCTAGACTAGACACTTTCATTTTGATGTCTTTTACACTAGTCCTCTCACTATTCTGTGATATTCATTAGTATTTGCTCTGAATGACTACTGATTTCTAGCTGTTTCCTATAATGGGCCTTCTTTTCTACTTGTGGGACTTCACCACATGTAGAAACAACTTTATACACTCTTCTCTGAACTTGAGAAGCTATATACACTTGTCTTTCAACTGTTTTACTCTTGAATACTACTTTTCAGTGAATTCTGGTCGTTTCAAACACTGGTTTCATGTGAACTAACTCTATGTCAAGCATTTGTGCAGTGTACAACATCCTTTCTAGACTAGAGACTTACATTTTGCTCTCTTTTACACTTGTTCTCTCACTATTCTGTGTTATTCATTAGTATTTGCTCTGAATGACTACTGATTTCTAGCTGTTTCCTATAATGGGCCTTCTTTTCTACTTGCGGGACTTCACTACATGTAGAAACAACTTTATACACTCTTCTCTGAAATTGAGAAGCTATATACACTTGTCTTTCAACTGTTTTACAGTTGAATACTACTTTTCAGTGAATTCTGGTGGTTTCAAACACTGGTTTCATGTATACTAACTCTATTTCAAGGATTTGTGCAGTGTACAACATCCTTTCTAGACTAGAGACTTACATTTTCATGTCTTCTACACTTGTTCTCTCTCTATTATGTGATATTCATTAGTATTTGCTCTGAATGACTACTGATTTCTAGCTGTTTCCTATAATGGGCCTGCTTTTCTACTTGTGGGACCTCACCACATGTATCAACAACTTTATACACTATTCTCTGGCCTTGGGAAGCTATATAAACTTGTCTTTCAACTGTTTTACAGTTAAACACTACTTTTCAGTGAATTCTGGTGGTTTGAAACACTGGTTTCATGTGAACTAACTCTATTTCAAGGATTTGTGCAGTGTACAACATCCTTTCTAGACTAGAGACTTACATTTTCATGTCTTTTACACTTGTTCTCTCTCTATTATGTGATATTCATTAGTATTTGCTCTGAATGACTACTGATTTCTAGCTGTTTCCTATAATGGGCCTGCTTTTCTACTTGTTGGACCTCACCACATGTATCAACAACTTTATACACTATTCCCTGGCCTTGGGAAGCTATATAAACTTGTCTTTCAACTGTTTTACAGTTAAACACTACTTTTCAGTGAATTCTGGTGGTTTGAAACACTGGTTTCATGTGAACTAACTCTATTTCAAGGATTTCTGCAGTGTAGAACATCCTTTCTAGACTAGACACTTTCATTTTGATGTCTTTTACACTAGTCCTCTCACTATTCTGTGATATTCATTAGTATTTGCTCTGAATGACTACTGATTTCTAGCTGTTTCCTATAATGGGCCTTCTTTTCTACTTGTGGGACTTCACCACATGTAGAAACAACTTTATACACTCTTCTCTGAACTTGAGAAGCTATATACACTTGTCTTTCAACTGTTTTACAGTTAAACACTACTTTTCAGTGAATTCTGGTGGTTTGAAACACTGGTTTCATGTGAACTAACTCTATTTCAAGGATTTCTGCAGTGTAGTACATCCTTTCTAGACTAGACACTTTCATTTTGATGTCTTTTACACTAGTCCTCTCACTATTCTGTGATATTCATTAGTATTTGCTCTGAATGACTACTGATTTCTAGCTGTTTCCTATAATGGGCCTGCTTTTCTACTTGTGGGACCTCACCACATGTATCAACAACTTTATACACTATTCTCTGGCCTTGGGAAGCTATATAAACTTGTCTTTCAACTGTTTTACAGTTAAACACTACTTTTCAGTGAATTCTGGTGGTTTGAAACACTGGTTTCATGTGAACTAACTCTATTTCAAGGATTTCTGCAGTGTAGAACATCCTTTCTAGACTAGACACTTTCATTTTGATGTCTTTTACACTAGTCCTCTCACTATTCTGTGATATTCATTAGTATTTGCTCTGAATGACTACTGATTTCTAGCTGTTTCCTATAATGGGCCTTCTTTTCTACTTGTGGGACTTCACCACATGTAGAAACAACTTTATACACTCTTCTCTGAACTTGAGAAGCTATATACACTTGTCTTTCAACTGTTTTACACTTGAATACTACTTTTCAGTGAATTCTGGTGGTTTCAAACACTGGTTTCATGTGAACTAACTCTATGTCAAGCATTTGTGCAGTGTACAACATCCTTTCTAGAATAGAGACTTACATTTTGCTGTCTTTTACACTTGTTCTCTCACTATTCTGTGTTATTCCTTAGTATTGGCTCTGAATGACTACTGATTTCTAGCTGTTTCCTATAATGGACCTTCTTTTCTACTTGTGGGACTTCACCACATGTAGAAACAACTTTATACTCTCTTCTCTGAACTTGAGAAGCTATATACACTTGTCTTTCAACTGTTTTACACTTGAATACTACTTTTCAGTGAATTCTGGTGGTTTGAAACACTGGTTTCATGTGAACTAACTCTATGTCAAGCATTTGTGCAGTGTACAACATCCTTTCTAGACTCGAGACTTACATTTTGATGTCTTTTACACTTGTTCTCTCTCTATTATGTGATATTCATTAGTATTTGCTCTGAATGACTACTGATTTCGAGCTGTTTCCTATAATGGGCCTTCTTTTCTACTTGTGGGACATAACCACATGTAGAAACAACTTTATACACTCTTCTCTGAACTTGAGAAGCTATATACACTTGTCTTTCAACTGTTTTACAGTTGAATACTACTTTTCAGTGAATTCTGGTGGTTTCAAACACTGCTTTCATGTGAACCAACTCTATTTCAAGGATTTGTGCAGTGTACAAAATCCTTTCTAGACTAGAGACTTACATTTTGATGTCTTTTACACTTGTTCTCTCTCTATTATGTGATATTCATTAGTATTTGCTCTGAATGACTATTGATTTCTAGCTGTTTCCTATAATGGGCCTGCTTTTCTACTTGTGGGACCTCACCACATGTATCAACAACTTTATACACTATTCTCTGGCCTTGGGAAGCTATATAAACTTGTCTTTCAACTGTGTACAGTTAAACACTACTTTTCAGTGAATTCTGGTGGTTTGAAACACTGGTTTCATGTGAACTAACTCTATTTCAAGGATTTCTGCAGTGTAGAACATCCTTTCTAGACTAGACACTTTCATTTTGATGTCTTTTACACTAGTCCTCTCACTATTCTGTGATATTCATTAGTATTTGCTCTGAATGACTACTGATTTCTAGCTGTTTCCTATAATGGGCCTTCTTTTCTACTTGTGGGACTTCACCACATGTAGAAACAACTTTATACACTCTTCTCTGAACTTGAGAAGCTATATACACTTGTCTTTCAACTGTTTTACTCTTGAATACTACTTTTCAGTGAATTCTGGTCGTTTCAAACACTGGTTTCATGTGAACTAACTCTATGTCAAGCATTTGTGCAGTGTACAACATCCTTTCTAGACTAGAGACTTACATTTTGCTGTCTTTTACACTTGTTCTCTCACTACTCTGTGTTATTCATTAGTATTTGCTCTGAATGACTACTGATTTCTAGCTGTTTCCTATAATGGGCCTTCTTTTCTACTTGCGGGACTTCACTACATGTAGAAACAACTTTATACACTCTTCTCTGAAATTGAGAAGCTATATACACTTGTCTTTCAACTGTTTTGCAGTTGAATACTAGTTATCAGTGAATTCTAGTGGTTTAAACACTGTTTTCTTGTGAAGTAACTCTACTTCAAGGATTTCTGCAGTGTATAACATCCTTTCTAGACTAGAAACTTACATTTTGATGTCTTTTACACTTGTTCTCTCACTATTCTGTGATATTCATTAGTATTTGCTGTAAATGACTACTGATTTCTAGCTGTTTCCTATAATGGGCCTGCTTTTCTACTTGTGGGACCTCACCACATGTATCAACAACTTTATACACTATTCTCTGGCCTTGGGAAGCTATATAAACTTGTCTTTCAACTGTTTTACAGTTAAATACTACTTTTCAGTGAATTCTGGTGGTTTGAAACTCTGGTTTCATGTGAACTAACTCTATTTCAAGGATTTCTGCAGTGTAGAACATCCTTTGTAGACTAGACACTTTCATTTTGATGTCTTTTACACTAGTCCTCTCACTATTCTGTGATATTCATTAGTATTTGCTCTGAATGACTACTGATTTCTAGCTGTTTCCTATAATGGGCCTTCTTTTCTACTTGTGGGACTTCACCACATGTAGAAACAACTTTATACACTCTTCTCTGAACTTGAGAAGCTATATACACTTGTCTTTCAACTGTTTTACACTTGAATACTACTTTTCAGTGAATTCTGGTGGTTTCAAAGACTGGTTTCATGTGAACTAACTCTATGTCAAGCATTTGTGCAGTGTACAACATCCTTTCTAGAATAGAGACTTACATTTTGCTGTCTTTTACACTTGTTCTCTCACTATTCTGTGTTATTCCTTAGTATTGGCTCTGAATGACTACTGATTTCTAGCTGTTTCCTATAATGGACCTTCTTTTCTACTTGTGGGACTTCACCACATGTAGAAACAACTTTATACTCTCTTCTCTGAACTTGAGAAGCTATATACACTTGTCTTTCAACTGTTTTACACTTGAATACTACTTTTCAGTGAATTCTGGTGGTTTGAAACACTGGTTTCATGTGAACTAACTCTATGTCAAGCATTTGTGCAGTGTACAACATCCTTTCTAGACTCGAGACTTACATTTTGATGTCTTTTACACTTGTTCTCTCTCTATTATGTGATATTCATTAGTATTTGCTCTGAATGACTACTGATTTCGAGCTGTTTCCTATAATGGGCCTTCTTTTCTACTTGTGGGACATAACCACATGTAGAAACAACTTTATACACTCTTCTCTGAACTTGAGAAGCTATATACACTTGTCTTTCAACTGTTTTACAGTTGAATACTACTTTTCAGTGAATTCTGGTGGTTTCAAACACTGGTTTCATGTGAACCAACTCTATTTCAAGGATTTGTGCAGTGTACAAAATCCTTTCTAGACTAGAGACTTACATTTTGATGTCTTTTACACTTGTTCTCTCTCTATTATGTGATATTCATTAGTATTTGCTCTGAATGACTATTGATTTCTAGCTGTTTCCTATAATGGGCCTGCTTTTCTACTTGTGGGACCTCACCACATGTATCAACAACTTTATACACTATTCTCTGGCCTTGGGAAGCTATATAAACTTGTCTTTCAACTGTTTTACAGTTAAATACTACTTTTCAGTGAATTCTGGTGGTTTGAAACTCTGGTTTCATGTGAACTAACTCTATTTCAAGGATTTCTGCAGTGTAGAACATCCTTTGTAGACTAGACACTTTCATTTTGATGTCTTTTACACTAGTCCTCTCACTATTCTGTGATATTCATTAGTATTTGCTCTGAATGACTACTGATTTCTAGCTGTTTCCTATAATGGGCCTTCTTTTCTACTTGTGGGACTTCACCACATGTAGAAACAACTTTATACACTCTTCTCTGAACTTGAGAAGCTATATACACTTGTCTTTCAACTGTTTTACACTTGAATACTACTTTTCAGTGAATTCTGGTGGTTTCAAACACTGGTTTCATGTGAACTAACTCTATGTCAAGCATTTGTGCAGTGTACAACATCCTTTCTAGACTAGAGACTTACATTTTGCTGTCTTTTACACTTGTTCTCTCACTATTCTGTGTTATTCATTAGTATTTGCTCTGAATGACTACTGATTTCTAGCTGTTTCCTATAATGGGCCTTCTTTTCTACTTGTGGGACTTCACCACATGTAGAAACAACTTTATACTCTCTTCTCTGAACTTGAGAAGCTATATACACTTGTCTTTCAACAGTTTTACACTTGAATACTACTTTTCAGTGAATTCTGGTGGTTTCAAACACTGGTTTCATGTGAACTAACTCTATTTCAAGGATTTGTGCAGTGTACAACATCCTTTCTAGACTAGAGACTTACATTTTCATGTCTTTTACACTTGTTCTCTCTCTATTATGTGATATTCATTAGTATTTGCTCTGAATGACTACTGATTTCTAGCTGTTTCCTATAATGGGCCTTCTTTTCTACTTGCGGGACTTCACTACATGTAGAAACAACTTTATACACTCTTCTCTGAAATTGAGAAGCTATATACACTTGTCTTTCAACTGTTTTGCAGTTGAATACTAGTTATCAGTGAATTCTAGTGGTTTAAACACTGTTTTCTTGTGAAGTAACTCTACTTCAAGGATTTCTGCAGTGTATAACATCCTTTCTAGACTAGAAACTTACATTTTGATGTCTTTTACACTTGTTCTCTCACTATTCTGTGATATTCATTAGTATTTGCTGTAAATGACTACTGATTTCTAGCTGTTTCCTATAATGGGCCTGCTTTTCTACTTGTGGGACCTCACCACATGTATCAACAACTTTATACACTATTCTCTGGCCTTGGGAAGCTATATAAACTTGTCTTTCAACTGTTTTACAGTTAAATACTACTTTTCAGTGAATTCTGGTGGTTTGAAACTCTGGTTTCATGTGAACTAACTCTATTTCAAGGATTTCTGCAGTGTAGAACATCCTTTGTAGACTAGACACTTTCATTTTGATGTCTTTTACACTAGTCCTCTCACTATTCTGTGATATTCATTAGTATTTGCTCTGAATGACTACTGATTTCTAGCTGTTTCCTATAATGGGCCTTCTTTTCTACTTGTGGGACTTCACCACATGTAGAAACAACTTTATACACTCTTCTCTGAACTTGAGAAGCTATATACACTTGTCTTTCAACTGTTTTACACTTGAATACTACTTTTCAGTGAATTCTGGTGGTTTCAAAGACTGGTTTCATGTGAACTAACTCTATGTCAAGCATTTGTGCAGTGTACAACATCCTTTCTAGACTAGAGACTTACATTTTGCTGTCTTTTACACTTGTTCTCTCACTATTCTGTGTTATTCATTAGTATTTGCTCTGAATGACTACTGATTTCTAGCTGTTTCCTATAATGGGCCTTCTTTTCTACTTGTGGGACTTCACCACATGTAGAAACAACTTTATACTCTCTTCTCTGAACTTGAGAAGCTATATACACTTGTCTTTCAACAGTTTTACACTTGAATACTACTTTTCAGTGAATTCTGGTGGTTTCAAACACTGGTTTCATGTGAACTAACTCTATTTCAAGGATTTGTGCAGTGTACAACATCCTTTCTAGACTAGAGACTTACATTTTCATGTCTTTTACACTTGTTCTCTCTCTATTATGTGATATTCATTAGTATTTTCTCTGAATGACTACTGATTTCTAGCTGTTTCCTATAATGGGCCTGCTTTTCTACTTGTGGGACCTCACCACATGTATCAACAACTTTATACACTATTCTCTGGCCTTGGGAAGCTATATAAACTTGTCTTTCAACTGTTTTACAGTTAAATACTACTTTTCAGTGAATTCTGGTGGTTTGAAACTCTGGTTTCATGTGAACTAACTCTATTTCAAGGATTTCTGCAGTGTAGAACATCCTTTGTAGACTAGACACTTTCATTTTGATGTCTTTTACACTAGTCCTCTCACTATTCTGTGATATTCATTAGTATTTGCTCTGAATGACTACTGATTTCTAGCTGTTTCCTATAATGGGCCTTCTTTTCTACTTGTGGGACTTCACCACATGTAGAAACAACTTTATACACTCTTCTCTGAACTTGAGAAGCTATATACACTTGTCTTTCAACTGTTTTACACTTGAATACTACTTTTCAGTGAATTCTGGTGGTTTCAAACACTGGTTTCATGTGAACTAACTCTATGTCAAGCATTTGTGCAGTGTACAACATCCTTTCTAGACTAGAGACTTACATTTTGCTGTCTTTTACACTTGTTCTCTCACTATTCTGTGTTATTCATTAGTATTTGCTCTGAATGACTACTGATTTCTAGCTGTTTCCTATAATGGGCCTTCTTTTCTACTTGTGGGACTTCACCACATGTAGAAACAACTTTATACTCTCTTCTCTGAACTTGAGAAGCTATATACACTTGTCTTTCAACAGTTTTACACTTGAATACTACTTTTCAGTGAATTCTGGTGGTTTCAAACACTGGTTTCATGTGAACTAACTCTATTTCAAGGATTTGTGCAGTGTACAACATCCTTTCTAGACTAGAGACTTACATTTTCATGTCTTTTACACTTGTTCTCTCTCTATTATGTGATATTCATTAGTATTTTCTCTGAATGACTACTGATTTCTAGCTGTTTCCTATAATGGGCCTGCTTTTCTACTTGTGGGACCTCACCACATGTATCAACAACTTTATACACTATTCTCTGGCCTTGGGAAGCTATATAAACTTGTCTTTCAACTGTTTTACAGTTAAACACTACTTTTCAGTGAATTCTGGTGGTTTCAAACACTGGTTTCATGTGAACTAACTCGATTTCAAAGATTTCTGCAGTGTAGAACATCCTTTCTAGACTAGACACTTTCATTTTGATGTCTTTTACACTAGTCCTCTCAATATTCTGTGATATTCATTAGTATTTGCTCTGAATGACTACTGATTTCTAGCTGTTTCCTATAATGGGCCTTCTTTTCTACTTGTGGGACTTCACCACATGTAGAAACAACTTTATACACTCTTCTCTGAACTTGAGAACCTATATACACTTGTCTTTCAACTGTTTTACTCTTGAATACTACTTTTCAGTGAATTCTGGTCGTTTCAAACACTGGTTTCATGTGAACTAACTCTATGTCAAGCATTTGTGCAGTGTACAACATCCTTTCTAGACTAGAGACTTACATTTTGCTGTCTTTTACACTTGTTCTCTCACTACTCTGTGTTATTCATTAGTATTTGCTCTGAATGACTACTGATTTCTAGCTGTTTCCTATAATGGGCCTTCTTTTCTACTTGCGGGACTTCACTACATGTAGAAACAACTTTATACACTCTTCTCTGAAATTGAGAAGCTATATACACTTGTCTTTCAACTGTTTTGCAGTTGAATACTAGTTATCAGTGAATTCTAGTGGTTTAAACACTGTTTTCTTGTGAAGTAACTCTACTTCAAGGATTTCTGCAGTGTATAACATCCTTTCTAGACTAGAAACTTACATTTTGATGTCTTTTACACTTGTTCTCTCACTATTCTGTGATATTCATTAGTATTTGCTGTAAATGACTACTGATTTCTAGCTGTTTCCTATAATGGGCCTGCTTTTCTACTTGTGGGACCTCACCACATGTATCAACAACTTTATACACTATTCTCTGGCCTTGGGAAGCTATATAAACTTGTCTTTCAACTGTTTTACAGTTAAATACTACTTTTCAGTGAATTCTGGTGGTTTGAAACTCTGGTTTCATGTGAACTAACTCTATTTCAAGGATTTCTGCAGTGTAGAACATCCTTTGTAGACTAGACACTTTCATTTTGATGTCTTTTACACTAGTCCTCTCACTATTCTGTGATATTCATTAGTATTTGCTCTGAATGACTACTGATTTCTAGCTGTTTCCTATAATGGGCCTTCTTTTCTACTTGTGGGACTTCACCACATGTAGAAACAACTTTATACACTCTTCTCTGAACTTGAGAAGCTATATACACTTGTCTTTCAACTGTTTTACACTTGAATACTACTTTTCAGTGAATTCTGGTGGTTTCAAAGACTGGTTTCATGTGAACTAACTCTATGTCAAGCATTTGTGCAGTGTACAACATCCTTTCTAGACTAGAGACTTACATTTTGCTGTCTTTTACACTTGTTCTCTCACTATTCTGTGTTATTCCTTAGTATTGGCTCTGAATGACTACTGATTTCTAGCTGTTTCCTATAATGGACCTTCTTTTCTACTTGTGGGACTTCACCACATGTAGAAACAACTTTATACTCTCTTCTCTGAACTTGAGAAGCTATATACACTTGTCTTTCAACTGTTTTACACTTGAATACTACTTTTCAGTGAATTCTGGTGGTTTGAAACACTGGTTTCATGTGAACTAACTCTATGTCAAGCATTTGTGCAGTGTACAACATCCTTTCTAGACTCGAGACTTACATTTTGATGTCTTTTACACTTGTTCTCTCTCTATTATGTGATATTCATTAGTATTTGCTCTGAATGACTACTGATTTCGAGCTGTTTCCTATAATGGGCCTTCTTTTCTACTTGTGGGACATAACCACATGTAGAAACAACTTTATACACTCTTCTCTGAACTTGAGAAGCTATATACACTTGTCTTTCAACTGTTTTACAGTTGAATACTACTTTTCAGTGAATTCTGGTGGTTTCAAACACTGCTTTCATGTGAACCAACTCTATATCAAGGATTTGTGCAGTGTACAAAATCCTTTCTAGACTAGAGACTTACATTTTGATGTCTTTTACACTTGTTCTCTCTCTATTATGTGATATTCATTAGTATTTGCTCTGAATGACTATTGATTTCTAGCTGTTTCCTATAATGGGCCTGCTTTTCTACTTGTGGGACCTCACCACATGTATCAACAACTTTATACACTATTCTCTGGCGTTGGGAAGCTATATAAACTTGTCTTTCAACTGTTTTACAGTTAAACACTACTTTTCAGTGAATTCTGGTGGTTTGAAACACTGGTTTCATGTGAACTAACTCTATTTCAAGGATTTCTGCAGTGTAGAACATCCTTTCTAGACTAGACACTTTCATTTTGATGTCTTTTACACTAGTCCTCTCACTATTCTGTGATATTCATTAGTATTTGCTCTGAATGACTACTGATTTCTAGCTGTTTCCTATAATGGGCCTTCTTTTCTACTTGTGGGACTTCACCACATGTAGAAACAACTTTATACACTCTTCTCTGAACTTGAGAACCTATATACACTTGTCTTTCAACTGTTTTACTCTTGAATACTACTTTTCAGTGAATTCTGGTCGTTTCAAACACTGGTTTCATGTGAACTAACTCTATGTCAAGCATTTGTGCAGTGTACAACATCCTTTCTAGACTAGAGACTTACATTTTGCTGTCTTTTACACTTGTTCTCTCACTACTCTGTGTTATTCATTAGTATTTGCTCTGAATGACTACTGATTTCTAGCTGTTTCCTATAATGGGCCTTCTTTTCTACTTGCGGGACTTCACTACATGTAGAAACAACTTTATACACTCTTCTCTGAAATTGAGAAGCTATATACACTTGTCTTTCAACTGTTTTGCAGTTGAATACTAGTTATCAGTGAATTCTAGTGGTTTAAACACTGTTTTCTTGTGAAGTAACTCTACTTCAAGGATTTCTGCAGTGTATAACATCCTTTCTAGACTAGAAACTTACATTTTGATGTCTTTTACACTTGTTCTCTCACTATTCTGTGATATTCATTAGTATTTGCTGTAAATGACTACTGATTTCTAGCTGTTTCCTATAATGGGCCTGCTTTTCTACTTGTGGGACCTCACCACATGTATCAACAACTTTATACACTATTCTCTGGCCTTGGGAAGCTATATAAACTTGTCTTTCAACTGTTTTACAGTTAAATACTACTTTTCAGTGAATTCTGGTGGTTTGAAACTCTGGTTTCATGTGAACTAACTCTATTTCAAGGATTTCTGCAGTGTAGAACATCCTTTGTAGACTAGACACTTTCATTTTGATGTCTTTTACACTAGTCCTCTCACTATTCTGTGATATTCATTAGTATTTGCTCTGAATGACTACTGATTTCTAGCTGTTTCCTATAATGGGCCTTCTTTTCTACTTGTGGGACTTCACCACATGTAGAAACAACTTTATACACTCTTCTCTGAACTTGAGAAGCTATATACACTTGTCTTTCAACTGTTTTACACTTGAATACTACTTTTCAGTGAATTCTGGTGGTTTCAAAGACTGGTTTCATGTGAACTAACTCTATGTCAAGCATTTGTGCAGTGTACAACATCCTTTCTAGACTAGAGACTTACATTTTGCTGTCTTTTACACTTGTTCTCTCACTATTCTGTGTTATTCATTAGTATTTGCTCTGAATGACTACTGATTTCTAGCTGTTTCCTATAATGGGCCTTCTTTTCTACTTGTGGGACTTCACCACATGTAGAAACAACTTTATACTCTCTTCTCTGAACTTGAGAAGCTATATACACTTGTCTTTCAACAGTTTTACACTTGAATACTACTTTTCAGTGAATTCTGGTGGTTTCAAACACTGGTTTCATGTGAACTAACTCTAGGTCAAGCATTTGTGCAGTGTACAACATCCTTTCTAGACTAGAGACTTACATTTTCATGTCTTTTACACTTGTTCTCTCTCTATTATGTGATATTCATTAGTATTTTCTCTGAATGACTACTGATTTCTAGCTGTTTCCTATAATGGGCCTGCTTTTCTACTTGTGGGACCTCACCACATGTATCAACAACTTTATACACTATTCTCTGGCCTTGGGAAGCTATATAAACTTGTCTTTCAACTGTTTTACAGTTAAATACTACTTTTCAGTGAATTCTGGTGGTTTGAAACTCTGGTTTCATGTGAACTAACTCTATTTCAAGGATTTCTGCAGTGTAGAACATCCTTTGTAGACTAGACACTTTCATTTTGATGTCTTTTACACTAGTCCTCTCACTATTCTGTGATATTCATTAGTATTTGCTCTGAATGACTACTGATTTCTAGCTGTTTCCTATAATGGGCCTTCTTTTCTACTTGTGGGACTTCACCACATGTAGAAACAACTTTATACACTCTTCTCTGAACTTGAGAAGCTATATACACTTGTCTTTCAACTGTTTTACACTTGAATACTACTTTTCAGTGAATTCTGGTGGTATCAAACACTGGTTTCATGTGAACTAACTCTATGTCAAGCATTTGTGCAGTGTACAACATCCTTTCTAGACTAGAGACTTACATTTTGCTGTCTTTTACACTTGTTCTCTCACTATTCTGTGTTATTCATTAGTATTTGCTCTGAATGACTACTGATTTCTAGCTGTTTCCTATAATGGGCCTTCTTTTCTACTTGTGGGACTTCACCACATGTAGAAACAACTTTATACTCTCTTCTCTGAACTTGAGAAGCTATATACACTTGTCTTTCAACAGTTTTACACTTGAATACTACTTTTCAGTGAATTCTGGTGGTTTCAAACACTGGTTTCATGTGAACTAACTCTATTTCAAGGATTTGTGCAGTTTACAACATCCTTTCTAGACTAGAGACTTACATTTTCATGTCTTTTACACTTGTTCTCTCTCTATTATGTGATATTCATTAGTATTTTCTCTGAATGACTACTGATTTCTAGCTGTTTCCTATAATGGGCCTGCTTTTCTACTTGTGGGACCTCACCACATGTATCAACAACTTTATACACTATTCTCTGGCCTTGGGAAGCTATATAAACTTGTCTTTCAACTGTTTTACAGTTAAACACTACTTTTCAGTGAATTCTGGTGGTTTCAAACACTGGTTTCATGTGAACTAACTCGATTTCAAAGATTTCTGCAGTGTAGAACATCCTTTCTAGACTAGACACTTTCATTTTGATGTCTTTTACACTAGTCCTCTCAATATTCTGTGATATTCATTAGTATTTGCTCTGAATGACTACTGATTTCTAGCTGTTTCCTATAATGGGCCTTCTTTTCTACTTGTGGGACTTCACCACATGTAGAAACAACTTTATACACTCTTCTCTGAACTTGAGAACCTATATACACTTGTCTTTCAACTGTTTTACTCTTGAATACTACTTTTCAGTGAATTCTGGTCGTTTCAAACACTGGTTTCATGTGAACTAACTCTATGTCAAGCATTTGTGCAGTGTACAACATCCTTTCTAGACTAGAGACTTACATTTTGCTGTCTTTTACACTTGTTCTCTCACTACTCTGTGTTATTCATTAGTATTTGCTCTGAATGACTACTGATTTCTAGCTGTTTCCTATAATGGGCCTTCTTTTCTACTTGCGGGACTTCACTACATGTAGAAACAACTTTATACACTCTTCTCTGAAATTGAGAAGCTATATACACTTGTCTTTCAACTGTTTTGCAGTTGAATACTAGTTATCAGTGAATTCTAGTGGTTTAAACACTGTTTTCTTGTGAAGTAACTCTACTTCAAGGATTTCTGCAGTGTATAACATCCTTTCTAGACTAGAAACTTACATTTTGATGTCTTTTACACTTGTTCTCTCACTATTCTGTGATATTCATTAGTATTTGCTGTAAATGACTACTGATTTCTAGCTGTTTCCTATAATGGGCCTGCTTTTCTACTTGTGGGACCTCACCACATGTATCAACAACTTTATACACTATTCTCTGGCCTTGGGAAGCTATATAAACTTGTCTTTCAACTGTTTTACAGTTAAATACTACTTTTCAGTGAATTCTGGTGGTTTGAAACTCTGGTTTCATGTGAACTAACTCTATTTCAAGGATTTCTGCAGTGTAGAACATCCTTTGTAGACTAGACACTTTCATTTTGATGTCTTTTACACTAGTCCTCTCACTATTCTGTGATATTCATTAGTATTTGCTCTGAATGACTACTGATTTCTAGCTGTTTCCTATAATGGGCCTTCTTTTCTACTTGTGGGACTTCACCACATGTAGAAACAACTTTATACACTCTTCTCTGAACTTGAGAAGCTATATACACTTGTCTTTCAACTGTTTTACACTTGAATACTACTTTTCAGTGAATTCTGGTGGTTTCAAAGACTGGTTTCATGTGAACTAACTCTATGTCAAGCATTTGTGCAGTGTACAACATCCTTTCTAGACTAGAGACTTACATTTTGCTGTCTTTTACACTTGTTCTCTCACTATTCTGTGTTATTCATTAGTATTTGCTCTGAATGACTACTGATTTCTAGCTGTTTCCTATAATGGGCCTTCTTTTCTACTTGTGGGACTTCACCACATGTAGAAACAACTTTATACTCTCTTCTCTGAACTTGAGAAGCTATATACACTTGTCTTTCAACAGTTTTACACTTGAATACTACTTTTCAGTGAATTCTGGTGGTTTCAAACACTGGTTTCATGTGAACTAACTCTATTTCAAGGATTTGTGCAGTGTACAACATCCTTTCTAGACTAGAGACTTACATTTTCATGTCTTTTACACTTGTTCTCTCTCTATTATGTGATATTCATTAGTATTTTCTCTGAATGACTACTGATTTCTAGCTGTTTCCTATAATGGGCCTGCTTTTCTACTTGTGGGACCTCACCACATGTATCAACAACTTTATACACTATTCTCTGGCCTTGGGAAGCTATATAAACTTGTCTTTCAACTGTTTTACAGTTAAACACTACTTTTCAGTGAATTCTGGTGGTTTCAAACACTGGTTTCATGTGAACTAACTCGATTTCAAAGATTTCTGCAGTGTAGAACATCCTTTCTAGACTAGACACTTTCATTTTGATGTCTTTTACACTAGTCCTCTCAATATTCTGTGATATTCATTAGTATTTGCTCTGAATGACTACTGATTTCTAGCTGTTTCCTATAATGGGCCTTCTTTTCTACTTGTGGGACTTCACCACATGTAGAAACAACTTTATACACTCTTCTCTGAACTTGAGAAGCTATATACACTTGTCTTTCAACTGTTTTACACTTGAATACTACTTTTCAGTGAATTCTGGTGGTT
Organism: Cnephaeus nilssonii; assembly: GCF_951640355.1. Lineage (NCBI taxonomy): Eukaryota > Metazoa > Chordata > Mammalia > Chiroptera > Vespertilionidae > Cnephaeus > Cnephaeus nilssonii. The sequence goes on along the minus strand of NW_027645478.1, from coordinate 165,927 downwards.
TCAAACACTGGTTTCATGTGAACTAACTCTAGGTCAAGCATTTGTGCAGTGTACAACATCCTTTCTAGAATAGAGACTTACATTTTGCTGTCTTTTACACTTGTTCTGTCACTATTCTGTGTTATTCATTAGTATTGGCTCTGAATGACTACTGATTTCTAGCTGTTTCCTATAATGGGCCTTCTTTTCTACTTGTGGGACTTCACCACATGTAGAAACAACTTTATACTCTCTTCTCTGAACTTGAGAAGCTATATACACTTGTCTTTCAACTGTTTTACACTTGAATACTACTTTTCAGTGAATTCTGGTGGTTTGAAACACTGTTTTCATGTGAAGTAACTCTATGTCAAGCATTTATGCAGTGTACAACATCCTTTCTAGACTAGACACTTTCATTTTGATGTCTTTTACACTAGTCCTCTCACTATTCTGTGATATTCATTAGTATTTGCTCTGAATGACTACTGATTTCTAGCTGTTTCCTATAATGGGCCTTCTTTTCTACTTGTGGGACTTCACCACATGTAGAAACAACTTTATACACTATTCTCTGAACTTGAGAAGCTATATACACTTGTCTTTCAACTGTTTTACACTTGAATACTACTTTTCAGTGAATTCTGGTGGTTTCAAACACTGGTTTCATGTGAACTAACTCTATGTCAAGCATTTGTGCAGTGTACAACATCCTTTCTAGAATAGAGACTTACATTTTGCTGTCTTTTACACTTGTTCTCTCACTATTCTGTGTTATTCCTTAGTATTGGCTCTGAATGACTACTGATTTCTAGCTGTTTCCTATAATGGACCTTCTTTTCTACTTGTGGGACTTCACCACATGTAGAAACAACTTTATACTCTCTTCTCTGAACTTGAGAAGCTATATACACTTGTCTTTCAACTGTTTTACACTTGAATACTACTTTTCAGTGAATTCTGGTGGTTTGAAACACTGGTTTCATGTGAACTAACTCTATGTCAAGCATTTGTGCAGTGTACAACATCCTTTCTAGACTCGAGACTTACATTTTGATGTCTTTTACACTTGTTCTCTCTCTATTATGTGATATTCATTAGTATTTGCTCTGAATGACTACTGATTTCGAGCTGTTTCCTATAATGGGCCTTCTTTTCTACTTGTGGGACATAACCACATGTAGAAACAACTTTATACACTCTTCTCTGAACTTGAGAAGCTATATACACTTGTCTTTCAACTGTTTTACAGTTGAATACTACTTTTCAGTGAATTCTGGTGGTTTCAAACACTGCTTTCATGTGAACCAACTCTATTTCAAGGATTTGTGCAGTGTACAAAATCCTTTCTAGACTAGAGACTTACATTTTGATGTCTTTTACACTTGTTCTCTCTCTATTATGTGATATTCATTAGTATTTGCTCTGAATGACTATTGATTTCTAGCTGTTTCCTATAATGGGCCTGCTTTTCTACTTGTGGGACCTCACCACATGTATCAACAACTTTATACACTATTCTCTGGCCTTGGGAAGCTATATAAACTTGTCTTTCAACTGTTTTACAGTTAAACACTACTTTTCAGTGAATTCTGGTGGTTTGAAACACTGGTTTCATGTGAACTAACTCTATTTCAAGGATTTCTGCAGTGTAGAACATCCTTTCTAGACTAGACACTTTCATTTTGATGTCTTTTACACTAGTCCTCTCACTATTCTGTGATATTCATTAGTATTTGCTCTGAATGACTACTGATTTCTAGCTGTTTCCTATAATGGGCCTTCTTTTCTACTTGTGGGACTTCACCACATGTAGAAACAACTTTATACACTCTTCTCTGAACTTGAGAAGCTATATACACTTGTCTTTCAACTGTTTTACTCTTGAATACTACTTTTCAGTGAATTCTGGTCGTTTCAAACACTGGTTTCATGTGAACTAACTCTATGTCAAGCATTTGTGCAGTGTACAACATCCTTTCTAGACTAGAGACTTACATTTTGCTGTCTTTTACACTTGTTCTCTCACTACTCTGTGTTATTCATTAGTATTTGCTCTGAATGACTACTGATTTCTAGCTGTTTCCTATAATGGGCCTTCTTTTCTACTTGCGGGACTTCACTACATGTAGAAACAACTTTATAAACTCTTCTCTGAAATTGAGAAGCTATATACACTTGTCTTTCAACTGTTTTGCAGTTGAATACTAGTTATCAGTGAATTCTAGTGGTTTAAACACTGTTTTCTTGTGAAGTAACTCTACTTCAAGGATTTCTGCAGTGTATAACATCCTTTCTAGACTAGAAACTTACATTTTGATGTCTTTTACACTTGTTCTCTCACTATTCTGTGATATTCATTAGTATTTGCTGTAAATGACTACTGATTTCTAGCTGTTTCCTATAATGGGCCTGCTTTTCTACTTGTGGGACCTCACCACATGTATCAACAACTTTATACACTATTCTCTGGCCTTGGGAAGCTATATAAACTTGTCTTTCAACTGTTTTACAGTTAAATACTACTTTTCAGTGAATTCTGGTGGTTTGAAACTCTGGTTTCATGTGAACTAACTCTATTTCAAGGATTTCTGCAGTGTAGAACATCCTTTGTAGACTAGACACTTTCATTTTGATGTCTTTTACACTAGTCCTCTCACTATTCTGTGATATTCATTAGTATTTGCTCTGAATGACTACTGATTTCTAGCTGTTTCCTATAATGGGCCTTCTTTTCTACTTGTGGGACTTCACCACATGTAGAAACAACTTTATACACTCTTCTCTGAACTTGAGAAGCTATATACACTTGTCTTTCAACTGTTTTACACTTGAATACTACTTTTCAGTGAATTCTGGTGGTTTCAAACACTGGTTTCATGTGAACTAACTCTATGTCAAGCATTTGTGCAGTGTACAACATCCTTTCTAGACTAGAGACTTACATTTTGCTGTCTTTTACACTTGTTCTCTCACTATTGTGTGTTATTCATTAGTATTTGCTCTGAATGACTACTGATTTCTAGCTGTTTCCTATAATGGGCCTTCTTTTCTACTTGTGGGACTTCACCACATGTAGAAACAACTTTATACTCTCTTCTCTGAACTTGAGAAGCTATATACACTTGTCTTTCAACAGTTTTACACTTGAATACTACTTTTCAGTGAATTCTGGTGGTTTCAAACACTGGTTTCATGTGAACTAACTCTATTTCAAGGATTTGTGCAGTGTACAACATCCTTTCTAGACTAGAGACTTACATTTTCATGTCTTTTACACTTGTTCTCTCTCTATTATGTGATATTCATTAGTATTTTCTCTGAATGACTACTGATTTCTAGCTGTTTCCTATAATGGGCCTGCTTTTCTACATGTGGGACCTCACCACATGTATCAACAACTTTATACACTATTCTCTGGCCTTGGGAAGCTATATAAACTTGTCTTTCAACTGTTTTACAGTTAAACACTACTTTTCAGTGAATTCTGGTGGTTTCAAACACTGGTTTCATGTGAACTAACTCGATTTCAAAGATTTCTGCAGTGTAGAACATCCTTTCTAGACTAGACACTTTCATTTTGATGTCTTTTACACTAGTCCTCTCAATATTCTGTGATATTCATTAGTATTTGCTCTGAATGACTACTGATTTCTAGCTGTTTCCTATAATGGGCCTTCTTTTCTACTTGTGGGACTTCACCACATGTAGAAACAACTTTATACACTCTTCTCTGAACTTGAGAAGCTATATACACTTGTCTTTCAACTGTTTTACACTTGAATACTACTTTTCAGTGAATTCTGGTGGTTTCAAACACTGGTTTCATGTGAACTAACTCTAGGTCAAGCATTTGTGCAGTGTACAACATCCTTTCTAGAATAGAGACTTACATTTTGCTGTCTTTTACACTTGTTCTGTCACTATTCTGTGTTATTCATTAGTATTGGCTCTGAATGACTACTGATTTCTAGCTGTTTCCTATAATGGGCCTTCTTTTCTACTTGTGGGACTTCACCACATGTAGAAACAACTTTATACTCTCTTCTCTGAACTTGAGAAGCTATATACACTTGTCTTTCAACTGTTTTACACTTGAATACTACTTTTCAGTGAATTCTGGTGGTTTGAAACACTGTTTTCATGTGAAGTAACTCTATGTCAAGCATTTGTGCAGTGTACAACATCCTTTCTAGACTAGACACTTTCATTTTGATGTCTTTTACACTAGTCCTCTCACTATTCTGTGATATTCATTAGTATTTGCTCTGAATGACTACTGATTTCTAGCTGTTTCCTATAATGGGCCTTCTTTTCTACTTGTGGGACTTCACCACATGTAGAAACAACTTTATACACTCTTCTCTGAACTTGAGAAGCTATATACACTTGTCTTTCAACTGTTTTACACTTGAATACTACTTTTCAGTGAATTCTGGTGGTTTCAAACACTGGTTTCATGTGAACTAACTCTATGTCAAGCATTTGTGCAGTGTACAACATCCTTTCTAGAATAGAGACTTACATTTTGCTGTCTTTTACACTTGTTCTCTCACTATTCTGTGTTATTCCTTAGTATTGGCTCTGAATGACTACTGATTTCTAGCTGTTTCCTATAATGGACCTTCTTTTCTACTTGTGGGACTTCACCACATGTAGAAACAACTTTATACTCTCTTCTCTGAACTTGAGAAGCTATATACACTTGTCTTTCAACTGTTTTACACTTGAATACTACTTTTCAGTGAATTCTGGTGGTTTGAAACACTGGTTTCATGTGAACTAACTCTATGTCAAGCATTTGTGCAGTGTACAACATCCTTTCTAGACTCGAGACTTACATTTTGATGTCTTTTACACTTGTTCTCTCTCTATTATGTGATATTCATTAGTATTTGCTCTGAATGACTACTGATTTCGAGCTGTTTCCTATAATGGGCCTTCTTTTCTACTTGTGGGACATAACCACATGTAGAAACAACTTTATACACTCTTCTCTGAACTTGAGAAGCTATATACACTTGTCTTTCAACTGTTTTACAGTTGAATACTACTTTTCAGTGAATTCTGGTGGTTTCAAACACTGCTTTCATGTGAACCAACTCTATTTCAAGGATTTGTGCAGTGTACAAAATCCTTTCTAGACTAGAGACTTACATTTTGATGTCTTTTACACTTGTTCTCTCTCTATTATGTGATATTCATTAGTATTTGCTCTGAATGACTATTGATTTCTAGCTGTTTCCTATAATGGGCCTGATTTTCTACTTGTGGGACCTCACCACATGTATCAACAACTTTATACACTATTCTCTGGCCTTGGGAAGCTATATAAACTTGTCTTTCAACTGTTTTACAGTTAAACACTACTTTTCAGTGAATTCTGGTGGTTTGAAACACTGGTTTCATGTGAACTAACTCTATTTCAAGGATTTCTGCAGTGTAGAACATCCTTTCTAGACTAGACACTTTCATTTTGATGTCTTTTACACTAGTCCTCTCACTATTCTGTGATATTCATTAGTATTTGCTCTGAATGACTACTGATTTCTAGCTGTTTCCTATAATGGGCCTTCTTTTCTACTTGTGGGACTTCACCACATGTAGAAACAACTTTATACACTCTTCTCTGAACTTGAGAAGCTATATACACTTGTCTTTCAACTGTTTTACTCTTGAATACTACTTTTCAGTGAATTCTGGTCGTTTCAAACACTGGTTTCATGTGAACTAACTCTATGTCAAGCATTTGTGCAGTGTACAACATCCTTTCTAGACTAGAGACTTACATTTTGCTGTCTTTTACACTTGTTCTCTCACTAATCTGTGTTATTCATTACTATTTGCTCTGAATGACTACTGATTTCTAGCTGTTTCCTATAATGGGCCTTCTTTTCTACTTGCGGGACTTCACTACATGTAGAAACAACTTTATACACTCTTCTCTGAAATTGAGAAGCTATATACACTTGTCTTTCAACTGTTTTGCAGTTGAATACTAGTTATCAGTGAATTCTAGTGGTTTAAACACTGTTTTCTTGTGAAGTAACTCTACTTCAAGGATTTCTGCAGTGTATAACATCCTTTCTAGACTAGAAACTTACATTTTGATGTCTTTTACACTTGTTCTCTCACTATTCTGTGATATTCATTAGTATTTGCTGTAAATGACTACTGATTTCTAGCTGTTTCCTATAATGGGCCTGCTTTTCTACTTGTGGGACCTCACCACATGTATCAACAACTTTATACACTATTCTCTGGCCTTGGGAAGCTATATAAACTTGTCTTTCAACTGTTTTACAGTTAAATACTACTTTTCAGTGAATTCTGGTGGTTTGAAACTCTGGTTTCATGTGAACTAACTCTATTTCAAGGATTTCTGCAGTGTAGAACATCCTTTGTAGACTAGACACTTTCATTTTGATGTCTTTTACACCGGTCCTCTCACTATTCTGTGATATTCATTAGTATTTGCTCTGAATGACTACTGATTTCTAGCTGTTTCCTATAATGGGCCTTCTTTTCTACTTGTGGGACTTCACCACATGTAGAAACAACTTTATACACTCTTCTCTGAACTTGAGAAGCTATATACACTTGTCTTTCAACTGTTTTACACTTGAATACTACTTTTCAGTGAATTCTGGTGGTTTCAAACACTGGTTTCATGTGAACTAACTCTAGGTCAAGCATTTGTGCAGTGTACAACATCCTTTCTAGAATAGAGACTTACATTTTGCTGTCTTTTACACTTGTTCTGTCACTATTCTGTGTTATTCATTAGTATTGGCTCTGAATGACTACTGATTTCTAGCTGTTTCCTATAATGGGCCTTCTTTTCTACTTGTGGGACTTCACCACATGTAGAAACAACTTTATACTCTCTTCTCTGAACTTGAGAAGCTATATACACTTGTCTTTCAACTGTTTTACACTTGAATACTACTTTTCAGTGAATTCTGGTGGTTTCAAACACTGGTTTCATGTGAACTAACTCTATGTCAAGCATTTGTGCAGTGTACAACATCCTTTCTAGACTAGAGACTTACATTTTGCTGTCTTTTACACTTGTTCTCTCACTATTCTGTGTTATTCATTAGTATTTGCTCTGAATGACTACTGATTTCTAGCTGTTTCCTATAATGGGCCTTCTTTTCTACTTGTGGGACTTCACCACATGTAGAAACAACTTTATACACTCTTCTCTGAAATTGAGAAGCTATATACACTTGTCTTTCAACTGTTTTGCAGTTGAATACTAGTTATCAGTGAATTCTAGTGGTTTAAACACTGTTTTCTTGTGAAGTAACTCTACTTCAAGGATTTCTGCAGTGTATAACATCCTTTCTAGACTAGAAACTTACATTTTGATGTCTTTTACACATGTTCTCTCACTATTCTGTGATATTCATTGGTATTTGCTGTAAATGACTACTGATTTCTAGCTGTTTCCTATAATGGGCCTGCTTTTCTACTTGTGGAACCTCACCACATGTATCAACAACTTTATACACTATTCTCTGGCCTTGGGAAGCTATATAAACTTGTCTTTCAACTGTTTTACAGTTAAATACTACTTTTCAGTGAATTCTGGTGGTTTGAAACACTGGTTTCATGTGAACTAACTCTATTTCAAGGATTTCTGCAGTGTAGAACATCCTTTGTACACTAGACACTTTCATTTTGATGTCTTTTACACTAGTCCTCTCACTATTCTGTGATATTCATTAGTATTTGCTCTGAATGACTACTGATTTCTAGCTGTTTCCTATAATGGGCCTTCTTTTCTACTTGTGGGACTTCACCACATGTAGAAACAACTTTATACACTCTTCTCTGAACTGGAGAAGCTATATACACTTGTCTTTCAACTGTTTTACACTTGAATACTACTTTTCAGTGAATTCTGGTGGTTTCAAACACTGGTTTCATGTGAACTAACTCTATGTCAAGCATTTGTGCAGTGTACAACATCCTTTCTAGACTAGAGACTTACATTTTGCTGTCTTTTACACTTGTTCTCTCACTATTCTGTGTTATTCATTAGTATTTGCTCTGAATGACTACTGATTTCTAGCTGTTTCCTATAATGGGCCTTCTTTTCTACTTGTGGGACTTCACCACATGTAGAAACAACTTTATACTCTCTTCTCTGAACTTGAGAAGCTATATACACTTGTCTTTCAACAGTTTTACACTTGAATACTACTTTTCAGTGAATTCTGGTGGTTTCAAACACTGGTTTCATGTGAACTAACTCTATTTCAAGGATTTGTGCAGTGTACAACATCCTTTCTAGACTAGAGACTTACATTTTCATGTCTTTTACACTTGTTCTCTCTCTATTATGTGATATTCATTAGTATTTTCTCTGAATGACTACTGATTTCTAGCTGTTTCCTATAATGGGCCTGCTTTTCTACTTGTGGGACCTCACCACATGTATCAACAACTTTATACACTATTCTCTGGCCTTGGGAAGCTATATAAACTTGTCTTTCAACTGTTTTACAGTTAAACACTACTTTTCAGTGAATTCTGGTGGTTTCAAACACTGGTTTCATGTGAACTAACTCGATTTCAAAGATTTCTGCAGTGTAGAACATCCTTTCTAGACTAGACACTTTCATTTTGATGTCTTTTACACTAGTCCTCTCAATATTCTGTGATATTCATTAGTATTTGCTCTGAATGACTACTGATTTCTAGCTGTTTCCTATAATGGGCCTTCTTTTCTACTTGTGGGACTTCAACACATGTAGAAACAACTTTATACACTCTTCTCTGAACTTGAGAACCTATATACACTTGTCTTTCAACTGTTTTACTCTTGAATACTACTTTTCAGTGAATTCTGGTCATTTCAAACACTGGTTTCATGTGAACTAACTCTATGTCAAGCATTTGTGCAGTGTACAACATCCTTTCTAGACTAGAGACTTACATTTTGCTGTCTTTTACACTTGTTCTCTCACTACTCTGTGTTATTCATTAGTATTTGCTCTGAATGACTACTGATTTCTAGCTGTTTCCTATAATGGGCCTTCTTTTCTACTTGCGGGACTTCACTACATGTAGAAACAACTTTATACACTCTTCTCTGAAATTGAGAAGCTATATACACTTGTCTTTCAACTGTTTTGCAGTTGAATACTAGTTATCAGTGAATTCTAGTGGTTTAAACACTGTTTTCTTGTGAAGTAACTCTACTTCAAGGATTTCTGCAGTGTATAACATCCTTTCTAGACTAGAAACTTACATTTTGATGTCTTTTACACTTGTTCTCTCACTATTCTGTGATATTCATTAGTATTTGCTGTAAATGACTACTGATTTCTAGCTGTTTCCTATAATGGGCCTGCTTTTCTACTTGTGGGACCTCACCACATGTATCAACAACTTTATACACTATTCTCTGGCCTTGGGAAGCTATATAAACTTGTCTTTCAACTGTTTTACAGTTAAATACTACTTTTCAGTGAATTCTGGTGGTTTGAAACTCTGGTTTCATGTGAACTAACTCTATTTCAAGGATTTCTGCAGTGTAGAACATCCTTTGTAGACTAGACACTTTCATTTTGATGTCTTTTACACTAGTCCTCTCACTATTCTGTGATATTCATTAGTATTTGCTCTGAATGACTACTGATTTCTAGCTGTTTCCTATAATGGGCCTTCTTTTCTACTTGTGGGACTTCACCACATGTAGAAACAACTTTATACACTCTTCTCTGAACTTGAGAAGCTATATACACTTGTCTTTCAACTGTTTTACACTTGAATACTACTTTTCAGTGAATTCTGGTGGTTTCAAAGACTGGTTTCATGTGAACTAACTCTATGTCAAGCATTTGTGCAGTGTACAACATCCTTTCTAGACTAGAGACTTACATTTTGCTGTCTTTTACACTTGTTCTCTCACTATTCTGTGTTATTCATTAGTATTTGCTCTGAATGACTACTGATTTCTAGCTGTTTCCTATAATGGGCCTTCTTTTCTACTTGTGGGACTTCACCACATGTAGAAACAACTTTATACTCTCTTCTCTGAACTTGAGAAGCTATATACACTTGTCTTTCAACAGTTTTACACTTGAATACTACTTTTCAGTGAATTCTGGTGGTTTCAAACACTGGTTTCATGTGAACTAACTCTATTTCAAGGATTTGTGCAGTGTACAACATCCTTTCTAGACTAGAGACTTACATTTTCATGTCTTTTACACTTGTTCTCTCTCTATTATGTGATATTCATTAGTATTTTCTCTGAATGACTACTGATTTCTAGCTGTTTCCTATAATGGGCCTGCTTTTCTACTTGTGGGACCTCACCACATGTATCAACAACTTTATACACTATTCTCTGGCCTTGGGAAGCTATATAAACTTGTCTTTCAACTGTTTTACAGTTAAACACTACTTTTCAGTGAATTCTGGTGGTTTCAAACACTGGTTTCATGTGAACTAACTCGATTTCAAAGATTTCTGCAGTGTAGAACATCCTTTCTAGACTAGACACTTTCATTTTGATGTCTTTTACACTAGTCCTCTCAATATTCTGTGATATTCATTAGTATTTGCTCTGAATGACTACTGATTTCTAGCTGTTTCCTATAATGGGCCTTCTTTTCTACTTGTGGGACTTCACCACATGTAGAAACAACTTTATACACTCTTCTCTGAACTTGAGAAGCTATATACACTTGTCTTTCAACTGTTTTACACTTGAATACTACTTTTCAGTGAATTCTGGTGGTTTCAAACACTGGTTTCATGTGAACTAACTCTAGGTCAAGCATTTGTGCAGTGTACAACATCCTTTCTAGAATAGAGACTTACATTTTGCTGTCTTTTACACTTGTTCTGTCACTATTCTGTGTTATTCATTAGTATTGGCTCTGAATGACTACTGATTTCTAGCTGTTTCCTATAATGGGCCTTCTTTTCTACTTGTGGGACTTCACCACATGTAGAAACAACTTTATACTCTCTTCTCTGAACTTGAGAAGCTATATACACTTGTCTTTCAACTGTTTTACACTTGAATACTACTTTTCAGTGAATTCTGGTGGTTTCAAACACTGGTTTCATGTGAACTAACTCTATGTCAAGCATTTGTGCAGTGTACAACATCCTTTCTAGAATAGAGACTTACATTTTGCTGTCTTTTACACTTGTTCTCTCACTATTCTGTGTTATTCCTTAGTATTGGCTCTGAATGACTACTGATTTCTAGCTGTTTCCTATAATGGACCTTCTTTTCTACTTGTGGGACTTCACCACATGTAGAAACAACTTTATACTCTCTTCTCTGAACTTGAGAAGCTATATACACTTGTCTTTCAACTGTTTTACACTTGAATACTACTTTTCAGTGAATTCTGGTGGTTTGAAACACTGGTTTCATGTGAACTAACTCTATGTCAAGCATTTGTGCAGTGTACAACATCCTTTCTAGACTCGAGACTTACATTTTGATGTCTTTTACACTTGTTCTCTCTCTATTATGTGATATTCATTAGTATTTGCTCTGAATGACTACTGATTTCGAGCTGTTTCCTATAATGGGCCTTCTTTTCTACTTGTGGGACATAACCACATGTAGAAACAACTTTATACACTCTTCTCTGAACTTGAGAAGCTATATACACTTGTCTTTCAACTGTTTTACAGTTGAATACTACTTTTCAGTGAATTCTGGTGGTTTCAAACACTGCTTTCATGTGAACCAACTCTATTTCAAGGATTTGTGCAGTGTACAAAATCCTTTCTAGACTAGAGACTTACATTTTGATGTCTTTTACACTTGTTCTCTCTCTATTATGTGATATTCATTAGTATTTGCTCTGAATGACTATTGATTTCTAGCTGTTTCCTATAATGGGCCTGCTTTTCTACTTGTGGGACCTCACCACATGTATCAACAACTTTATACACTATTCTCTGGCCTTGGGAAGCTATATAAACTTGTCTTTCAACTGTTTTACAGTTAAACACTACTTTTCAGTGAATTCTGGTGGTTTGAAACACTGGTTTCATGTGAACTAACTCTATTTCAAGGATTTCTGCAGTGTAGAACATCCTTTCTAGACTAGACACTTTCATTTTGATGTCTTTTACACTAGTCCTCTCACTATTCTGTGATATTCATTAGTATTTGCTCTGAATGACTACTGATTTCTAGCTGTTTCCTATAATGGGCCTTCTTTTCTACTTGTGGGACTTCACCACATGTAGAAACAACTTTATACACTCTTCTCTGAACTTGAGAAGCTATATACACTTGTCTTTCAACTGTTTTACTCTTGAATACTACTTTTCAGTGAATTCTGGTCGTTTCAAACACTGGTTTCATGTGAACTAACTCTATGTCAAGCATTTGTGCAGTGTACAACATCCTTTCTAGACTAGAGACTTACATTTTGCTGTCTTTTACACTTGTTCTCTCACTACTCTGTGTTATTCATTAGTATTTGCTCTGAATGACTACTGATTTCTAGCTGTTTCCTATAATGGGCCTTCTTTTCTACTTGCGGGACTTCACTACATGTAGAAACAACTTTATAAACTCTTCTCTGAAATTGAGAAGCTATATACACTTGTCTTTCAACTGTTTTGCAGTTGAATACTAGTTATCAGTGAATTCTAGTGGTTTAAACACTGTTTTCTTGTGAAGTAACTCTACTTCAAGGATTTCTGCAGTGTATAACATCCTTTCTAGACTAGAAACTTACATTTTGATGTCTTTTACACTTGTTCTCTCACTATTCTGTGATATTCATTAGTATTTGCTGTAAATGACTACTGATTTCTAGCTGTTTCCTATAATGGGCCTGCTTTTCTACTTGTGGGACCTCACCACATGTATCAACAACTTTATACACTATTCTCTGGCCTTGGGAAGCTATATAAACTTGTCTTTCAACTGTTTTACAGTTAAATACTACTTTTCAGTGAATTCTGGTGGTTTGAAACTCTGGTTTCATGTGAACTAACTCTATTTCAAGGATTTCTGCAGTGTAGAACATCCTTTGTAGACTAGACACTTTCATTTTGATGTCTTTTACACTAGTCCTCTCACTATTCTGTGATATTCATTAGTATTTGCTCTGAATGACTACTGATTTCTAGCTGTTTCCTATAATGGGCCTTCTTTTCTACTTGTGGGACTTCACCACATGTAGAAACAACTTTATACACTCTTCTCTGAACTTGAGAAGCTATATACACTTGTCTTTCAACTGTTTTACACTTGAATACTACTTTTCAGTGAATTCTGGTGGTTTCAAACACTGGTTTCATGTGAACTAACTCTATGTCAAGCATTTGTGCAGTGTACAACATCCTTTCTAGACTAGAGACTTACATTTTGCTGTCTTTTACACTTGTTCTCTCACTATTGTGTGTTATTCATTAGTATTTGCTCTGAATGACTACTGATTTCTAGCTGTTTCCTATAATGGGCCTTCTTTTCTACTTGTGGGACTTCACCACATGTAGAAACAACTTTATACTCTCTTCTCTGAACTTGAGAAGCTATATACACTTGTCTTTCAACAGTTTTACACTTGAATACTACTTTTCAGTGAATTCTGGTGGTTTCAAACACTGGTTTCATGTGAACTAACTCTATTTCAAGGATTTGTGCAGTGTACAACATCCTTTCTAGACTAGAGACTTACATTTTCATGTCTTTTACACTTGTTCTCTCTCTATTATGTGATATTCATTAGTATTTTCTCTGAATGACTACTGATTTCTAGCTGTTTCCTATAATGGGCCTGCTTTTCTACTTGTGGGACCTCACCACATGTATCAACAACTTTATACACTATTCTCTGGCCTTGGGAAGCTATATAAACTTGTCTTTCAACTGTTTTACAGTTAAACACTACTTTTCAGTGAATTCTGGTGGTTTCAAACACTGGTTTCATGTGAACTAACTCGATTTCAAAGATTTCTGCAGTGTAGAACATCCTTTCTAGACTAGACACTTTCATTTTGATGTCTTTTACACTAGTCCTCTCAATATTCTGTGATATTCATTAGTATTTGCTCTGAATGACTACTGATTTCTAGCTGTTTCCTATAATGGGCCTTCTTTTCTACTTGTGGGACTTCACCACATGTAGAAACAACTTTATACACTCTTCTCTGAACTTGAGAAGCTATATACACTTGTCTTTCAACTGTTTTACACTTGAATACTACTTTTCAGTGAATTCTGGTGGTTTCAAACACTGGTTTCATGTGAACTAACTCTAGGTCAAGCATTTGTGCAGTGTACAACATCCTTTCTAGAATAGAGACTTACATTTTGCTGTCTTTTACACTTGTTCTGTCACTATTCTGTGTTATTCATTAGTATTGGCTCTGAATGACTACTGATTTCTAGCTGTTTCCTATAATGGGCCTTCTTTTCTACTTGTGGGACTTCACCACATGTAGAAACAACTTTATACTCTCTTCTCTGAACTTGAGAAGCTATATACACTTGTCTTTCAACTGTTTTACACTTGAATACTACTTTTCAGTGAATTCTGGTGGTTTGAAACACTGTTTTCATGTGAAGTAACTCTATGTCAAGCATTTGTGCAGTGTACAACATCCTTTCTAGACTAGACACTTTCATTTTGATGTCTTTTACACTAGTCCTCTCACTATTCTGTGATATTCATTAGTATTTGCTCTGAATGACTACTGATTTCTAGCTGTTTCCTATAATGGGCCTTCTTTTCTACTTGTGGGACTTCACCACATGTAGAAACAACTTTATACACTCTTCTCTGAACTTGAGAAGCTATATACACTTGTCTTTCAACTGTTTTACACTTGAATACTACTTTTCAGTGAATTCTGGTGGTTTCAAACACTGGTTTCATGTGAACTAACTCTATGTCAAGCATTTGTGCAGTGTACAACATCCTTTCTAGAATAGAGACTTACATTTTGCTGTCTTTTACACTTGTTCTCTCACTATTCTGTGTTATTCCTTAGTATTGGCTCTGAATGACTACTGATTTCTAGCTGTTTCCTATAATGGACCTTCTTTTCTACTTGTGGGACTTCACCACATGTAGAAACAACTTTATACTCTCTTCTCTGAACTTGAGAAGCTATATACACTTGTCTTTCAACTGTTTTACACTTGAATACTACTTTTCAGTGAATTCTGGTGGTTTGAAACACTGGTTTCATGTGAACTAACTCTATGTCAAGCATTTGTGCAGTGTACAACATCCTTTCTAGACTCGAGACTTACATTTTGATGTCTTTTACACTTGTTCTCTCTCTATTATGTGATATTCATTAGTATTTGCTCTGAATGACTACTGATTTCGAGCTGTTTCCTATAATGGGCCTTCTTTTCTACTTGTGGGACATAACCACATGTAGAAACAACTTTATACACTCTTCTCTGAACTTGAGAAGCTATATACACTTGTCTTTCAACTGTTTTACAGTTGAATACTACTTTTCAGTGAATTCTGGTGGTTTCAAACACTGCTTTCATGTGAACCAACTCTATTTCAAGGATTTGTGCAGTGTACAAAATCCTTTCTAGACTAGAGACTTACATTTTGATGTCTTTTACACTTGTTCTCTCTCTATTATGTGATATTCATTAGTATTTGCTCTGAATGACTATTGATTTCTAGCTGTTTCCTATAATGGGCCTGATTTTCTACTTGTGGGACCTCACCACATGTATCAACAACTTTATACACTATTCTCTGGCCTTGGGAAGCTATATAAACTTGTCTTTCAACTGTTTTACAGTTAAACACTACTTTTCAGTGAATTCTGGTGGTTTGAAACACTGGTTTCATGTGAACTAACTCTATTTCAAGGATTTCTGCAGTGTAGAACATCCTTTCTAGACTAGACACTTTCATTTTGATGTCTTTTACACTAGTCCTCTCACTATTCTGTGATATTCATTAGTATTTGCTCTGAATGACTACTGATTTCTAGCTGTTTCCTATAATGGGCCTTCTTTTCTACTTGTGGGACTTCACCACATGTAGAAACAACTTTATACACTCTTCTCTGAACTTGAGAAGCTATATACACTTGTCTTTCAACTGTTTTACTCTTGAATACTACTTTTCAGTGAATTCTGGTCGTTTCAAACACTGGTTTCATGTGAACTAACTCTATGTCAAGCATTTGTGCAGTGTACAACATCCTTTCTAGACTAGAGACTTACATTTTGCTGTCTTTTACACTTGTTCTCTCACTACTCTGTGTTATTCATTACTATTTGCTCTGAATGACTACTGATTTCTAGCTGTTTCCTATAATGGGCCTTCTTTTCTACTTGCGGGACTTCACTACATGTAGAAACAACTTTATACACTCTTCTCTGAAATTGAGAAGCTATATACACTTGTCTATCAACTGTTTTGCAGTTGAATACTAGTTATCAGTGAATTCTAGTGGTTTAAACACTGTTTTCTTGTGAAGTAACTCTACTTCAAGGATTTCTGCAGTGTATAACATCCTTTCTAGACTAGAAACTTACATTTTGATGTCTTTTACACTTGTTCTCTCACTATTCTGTGATATTCATTAGTATTTGCTGTAAATGACTACTGATTTCTAGCTGTTTCCTATAATGGGCCTGCTTTTCTACTTGTGGGACCTCACCACATGTATCAACAACTTTATACACTATTCTCTGGCCTTGGGAAGCTATATAAACTTGTCTTTCAACTGTTTTACAGTTAAATACTACTTTTCAGTGAATTCTGGTGGTTTGAAACTCTGGTTTCATGTGAACTAACTCTATTTCAAGGATTTCTGCAGTGTAGAACATCCTTTGTAGACTAGACACTTTCATTTTGATGTCTTTTACACCAGTCCTCTCACTATTCTGTGATATTCATTAGTATTTGCTCTGAATGACTACTGATTTCTAGCTGTTTCCTATAATGGGCCTTCTTTTCTACTTGTGGGACTTCACCACATGTAGAAACAACTTTATACACTCTTCTCTGAACTTGAGAAGCTATATACACTTGTCTTTCAACTGTTTTACACTTGAATACTACTTTTCAGTGAATTCTGGTGGTTTCAAACACTGGTTTCATGTGAACTAACTCTAGGTCAAGCATTTGTGCAGTGTACAACATCCTTTCTAGAATAGAGACTTACATTTTGCTGTCTTTTACACTTGTTCTGTCACTATTCTGTGTTATTCATTAGTATTGGCTCTGAATGACTACTGATTTCTAGCTGTTTCCTATAATGGGCCTTCTTTTCTACTTGTGGGACTTCACCACATGTAGAAACAACTTTATACTCTCTTCTCTGAACTTGAGAAGCTATATACACTTGTCTTTCAACTGTTTTACACTTGAATACTACTTTTCAGTGAATTCTGGTGGTTTGAAACACTGTTTTCATGTGAAGTAACTCTATGTCAAGCATTTGTGCAGTGTACAACATCCTTTCTAGACTAGAGACTTACATTTTGATGTCTTTTACACTTGTTCTCTCTCTATTATGTGATATTCATTAGTATTTGCTCTGAATGACTACTGATTTCTAGCTGTTTCGTATAATGGGCCTTCTTTTCTACTTGTGGGACTTCACCACATGTAGAAACAACTTTATACACTCTTCTCTGAACTTGAGAAGCTATATACACTTGTCTTTCAACTGTTTTACACTTGAATACTACTTTTCAGTGAATTCTGGTGGTTTCAAACACTGGTTTCATGTGAACTAACTCTATTTCAAGGATTTGTGCAGTGTACAACATCCTTTCTAGACTAGAGACTTACATTTTCATGTCTTTTACACTTGTTCTCTCTCTATTATGTGATATTCATTAGTATTTGCTCTGAATGACTACTGATTTCTAGCTGTTTCCTATAATGGGCCTGCTTTTCTACTTGTGGGACCTCACCACATGTATCAACAACTTTATACACTATTCTCTGGCCTTCAGAAGCTATATAAACTTGTCTTTCAACTGTTTTACAGTTAAACACTACTTTTCAGTGAATTCTGGTGGTTTGAAACACTGATTTCATGTGAACTAACTCTATTTAAAGCATTTCTGCAGTGTAGAACATTCTTTCTAGACTAGACACTTTCATTTTGATGTCTTTTACACTAGTCCTCTCACTATTCTGTGATATTCATTAGTATTTGCTCTGAATGACTACTGATTTCTAGCTGTTTCCTATAATGGGCCTTCTTTTCTACTTGTGGGACTTCACCACATGTAGAAACAACTTTATACACTATTCTCTGAACTTGAGAAGCTATATACACTTGTCTTTCAACTGTTTTACACTTGAATACTACTTTTCAGTGAATTCTGGTGGTTTCAAACACTGGTTTCATGTGAACTAACTCTATGTCAAGCATTTGTGCAGTGTACAACATCCTTTCTAGAATAGAGACTTACATTTTGCTCTCTTTTACACTTGTTCTCTCACTATTCTGTGTTATTCATTAGTATTTGCTCTGAATGACTACTGATTTCTAGCTGTTTCCTATAATGGGCCTTCTTTTCTACTTGCGGGACTTCACTACATGTAGAAACAACTTTATACACTCTTCTCTGAAATTGAGAAGCTATATACACTTGTCTTTCAACTGTTTTGCAGTTGAATACTAGTTATCAGTGAATTCTAGTGGTTTAAACACTGTTTTCTTGTGAAGTAACTCTACTTCAAGGATTTCTGCAGTGTATAACATCCTTTCTAGACTAGAAACTTACATTTTGATGTCTTTTACACTTGTTCTCTCACTATTCTGTGATATTCATTAGTATTTGCTGTAAATGACTACTGATTTCTAGCTGTTTCCTATAATGGGCCTGCTTTTCTACTTGTGGGACCTCACCACATGTATCAACAACTTTATACAGTATTCTCTGGCCTTGGGAAGCTATATAAACTTGTCTTTCAACTGTTTTACAGTTAAATACTACTTTTCAGTGAATTCTGGTGGTTTGAAACACTGGTTTCATGTGAACTAACTCTATTTCAAGGATTTCTGCAGTGTAGAACATCCTTTGTAGACTAGACACTTTCATTTTGATGTCTTTTACACTAGTCCTCTCACTATTCTGTGATATTCATTAGTATTTGCTCTGAATGACTACTGATTTCTAGCTGTTTCCTATAATGGGCCTTCTTTTCTACTTGTGGGACTTCACCACATGTAGAAACAACTTTATACACTCTTCTCTGAACTTGAGAAGCTATATACACTTGTCTTTCAACTGTTTTGCAGTTGAATACTAGTTATCAGTGAATTCTAGTGGTTTAAACACTGTTTTCTTGTGAAGTAACTCTACTTCAAGGATTTCTGCAGTGTATAACATCCTTTCTAGACTAGAAACTTACATTTTGATGTCTTTTACACTTGTTCTCTCACTATTCTGTGATATTCATTAGTATTTGCTGTAAATGACTACTGATTTCTAGCTGTTTCCTATAATGGGCCTGCTTTTCTACTTGTGGGACCTCACCACATGTATCAACAACTTTATACACTATTCTCTGGCCTTGGGAAGCTATATAAACTTGTCTTTCAACTGTTTTACAGTTAAATACTACTTTTCAGTGAATTCTGGTGGTTTGAAACTCTGGTTTCATGTGAACTAACTCTATTTCAAGGATTTCTGCAGTGTAGAACATCCTTTGTAGACTAGACACTTTCATTTTGATGTCTTTTACACTAGTCCTCTCACTATTCTGTGATATTCATTAGTATTTGCTCTGAATGACTACTGATTTCTAGCTGTTTCCTATAATGGGCCTTCTTTTCTACTTGTGGGACTTCACCACATGTAGAAACAACTTTATACACTCTTCTCTGAACTTGAGAAGCTATATACACTTGTCTTTCAACTGTTTTACACTTGAATACTACTTTTCAGTGAATTCTGGTGGTTTCAAACACTGGTTTCATGTGAACTAACTCTATGTCAAGCATTTGTGCAGTGTACAACATCCTTTCTAGACTAGAGACTTACATTTTGCTGTCTTTTACACTTGTTCTCTCACTATTCTGTGTTATTCATTAGTATTTGCTCTGAATGACTACTGATTTCTAGCTGTTTCCTATAATGGGCCTTCTTTTCTACTTGTGGGACTTCACCACATGTAGAAACAACTTTATACTCTCTTCTCTGAACTTGAGAAGCTATATACACTTGTCTTTCAACAGTTTTACACTTGAATACTACTTTTCAGTGAATTCTGGTGGTTTCAAACACTGGTTTCATGTGAACTAACTCTATTTCAAGGATTTGTGCAGTGTACAACATCCTTTCTAGACTAGAGACTTACATTTTCATGTCTTTTACACTTGTTCTCTCTCTATTATGTGATATTCATTAGTATTTTCTCTGAATGACTACTGATTTCTAGCTGTTTCCTATAATGGGCCTGCTTTTCTACTTGTGGGACCTCACCACATGTATCAACAACTTTATACACTATTCTCTGGCCTTGGGAAGCTATATAAACTTGTCTTTCAACTGTTTTACAGTTAAACACTACTTTTCAGTGAATTCTGGTGGTTTCAAACACTGGTTTCATGTGAACTAACTCGATTTCAAAGATTTCTGCAGTGTAGAACATCCTTTCTAGACTAGACACTTTCATTTTGATGTCTTTTACACTAGTCCTCTCAATATTCTGTGATATTCATTAGTATTTGCTCTGAATGACTACTGATTTCTAGCTGTTTCCTATAATGGGCCTTCTTTTCTACTTGTGGGACTTCACCACATGTAGAAACAACTTTATACACTCTTCTCTGAACTTGAGAAGCTATATACACTTGTCTTTCAACTGTTTTACACTTGAATACTACTTTTCAGTGAATTCTGGTGGTTTCAAACACTGGTTTCATGTGAACTAACTCTAGGTCAAGCATTTGTGCAGTGTACAACATCCTTTCTAGAATAGAGACTTACATTTTGCTGTCTTTTACACTTGTTCTGTCACTATTCTGTGTTATTCATTAGTATTGGCTCTGAATGACTACTGATTTCTAGCTGTTTCCTATAATGGGCCTTCTTTTCTACTTGTGGGACTTCACCACATGTAGAAACAACTTTATACTCTCTTCTCTGAACTTGAGAAGCTATATACACTTGTCTTTCAACTGTTTTACACTTGAATACTACTTTTCAGTGAATTCTGGTGGTTTGAAACACTGTTTTCATGTGAAGTAACTCTATGTCAAGCATTTGTGCAGTGTACAACATCCTTTCTAGACTAGACACTTTCATTTTGATGTCTTTTACACTAGTCCTCTCACTATTCTGTGATATTCATTAGTATTTGCTCTGAATGACTACTGATTTCTAGCTGTTTCCTATAATGGGCCTTCTTTTCTACTTGTGGGACTTCACCACATGTAGAAACAACTTTATACACTCTTCTCTGAACTTGAGAAGCTATATACACTTGTCTTTCAACTGTTTTACACTTGAATACTACTTTTCAGTGAATTCTGGTGGTTTCAAACACTGGTTTCATGTGAACTAACTCTATGTCAAGCATTTGTGCAGTGTACAACATCCTTTCTAGAATAGAGACTTACATTTTGCTGTCTTTTACACTTGTTCTCTCACTATTCTGTGTTATTCCTTAGTATTGGCTCTGAATGACTACTGATTTCTAGCTGTTTCCTATAATGGACCTTCTTTTCTACTTGTGGGACTTCACCACATGTAGAAACAACTTTATACTCTCTTCTCTGAACTTGAGAAGCTATATACACTTGTCTTTCAACTGTTTTACACTTGAATACTACTTTTCAGTGAATTCTGGTGGTTTGAAACACTGGTTTCATGTGAACTAACTCTATGTCAAGCATTTGTGCAGTGTACAACATCCTTTCTAGACTCGAGACTTACATTTTGATGTCTTTTACACTTGTTCTCTCTCTATTATGTGATATTCATTAGTATTTGCTCTGAATGACTACTGATTTCGAGCTGTTTCCTATAATGGGCCTTCTTTTCTACTTGTGGGACATAACCACATGTAGAAACAACTTTATACACTCTTCTCTGAACTTGAGAAGCTATATACACTTGTCTTTCAACTGTTTTACAGTTGAATACTACTTTTCAGTGAATTCTGGTGGTTTCAAACACTGCTTTCATGTGAACCAACTCTATTTCAAGGATTTGTGCAGTGTACAAAATCCTTTCTAGACTAGAGACTTACATTTTGATGTCTTTTACACTTGTTCTCTCTCTATTATGTGATATTCATTAGTATTTGCTCTGAATGACTATTGATTTCTAGCTGTTTCCTATAATGGGCCTGATTTTCTACTTGTGGGACCTCACCACATGTATCAACAACTTTATACACTATTCTCTGGCCTTGGGAAGCTATATAAACTTGTCTTTCAACTGTTTTACAGTTAAACACTACTTTTCAGTGAATTCTGGTGGTTTGAAACACTGGTTTCATGTGAACTAACTCTATTTCAAGGATTTCTGCAGTGTAGAACATCCTTTCTAGACTAGACACTTTCATTTTGATGTCTTTTACACTAGTCCTCTCACTATTCTGTGATATTCATTAGTATTTGCTCTGAATGACTACTGATTTCTAGCTGTTTCCTATAATGGGCCTTCTTTTCTACTTGTGGGACTTCACCACATGTAGAAACAACTTTATACACTCTTCTCTGAACTTGAGAAGCTATATACACTTGTCTTTCAACTGTTTTACTCTTGAATACTACTTTTCAGTGAATTCTGGTCGTTTCAAACACTGGTTTCATGTGAACTAACTCTATGTCAAGCATTTGTGCAGTGTACAACATCCTTTCTAGACTAGAGACTTACATTTTGCTGTCTTTTACACTTGTTCTCTCACTACTCTGTGTTATTCATTACTATTTGCTCTGAATGACTACTGATTTCTAGCTGTTTCCTATAATGGGCCTTCTTTTCTACTTGCGGGACTTCACTACATGTAGAAACAACTTTATACACTCTTCTCTGAAATTGAGAAGCTATATACACTTGTCTATCAACTGTTTTGCAGTTGAATACTAGTTATCAGTGAATTCTAGTGGTTTAAACACTGTTTTCTTGTGAAGTAACTCTACTTCAAGGATTTCTGCAGTGTATAACATCCTTTCTAGACTAGAAACTTACATTTTGATGTCTTTTACACTTGTTCTCTCACTATTCTGTGATATTCATTAGTATTTGCTGTAAATGACTACTGATTTCTAGCTGTTTCCTATAATGGGCCTGCTTTTCTACTTGTGGGACCTCACCACATGTATCAACAACTTTATACACTATTCTCTGGCCTTGGGAAGCTATATAAACTTGTCTTTCAACTGTTTTACAGTTAAATACTACTTTTCAGTGAATTCTGGTGGTTTGAAACTCTGGTTTCATGTGAACTAACTCTATTTCAAGGATTTCTGCAGTGTAGAACATCCTTTGTAGACTAGACACTTTCATTTTGATGTCTTTTACACCAGTCCTCTCACTATTCTGTGATATTCATTAGTATTTGCTCTGAATGACTACTGATTTCTAGCTGTTTCCTATAATGGGCCTTCTTTTCTACTTGTGGGACTTCACCACATGTAGAAACAACTTTATACACTCTTCTCTGAACTTGAGAAGCTATATACACTTGTCTTTCAACTGTTTTACACTTGAATACTACTTTTCAGTGAATTCTGGTGGTTTCAAACACTGGTTTCATGTGAACTAACTCTAGGTCAAGCATTTGTGCAGTGTACAACATCCTTTCTAGAATAGAGACTTACATTTTGCTGTCTTTTACACTTGTTCTGTCACTATTCTGTGTTATTCATTAGTATTGGCTCTGAATGACTACTGATTTCTAGCTGTTTCCTATAATGGGCCTTCTTTTCTACTTGTGGGACTTCACCACATGTAGAAACAACTTTATACTCTCTTCTCTGAACTTGAGAAGCTATATACACTTGTCTTTCAACTGTTTTACACTTGAATACTACTTTTCAGTGAATTCTGGTGGTTTGAAACACTGTTTTCATGTGAAGTAACTCTATGTCAAGCATTTGTGCAGTGTACAACATCCTTTCTAGACTAGAGACTTACATTTTGATGTCTTTTACACTTGTTCTCTCTCTATTATGTGATATTCATTAGTATTTGCTCTGAATGACTACTGATTTCTAGCTGTTTCGTATAATGGGCCTTCTTTTCTACTTGTGGGACTTCACCACATGTAGAAACAACTTTATACACTCTTCTCTGAACTTGAGAAGCTATATACACTTGTCTTTCAACTGTTTTACACTTGAATACTACTTTTCAGTGAATTCTGGTGGTTTCAAACACTGGTTTCATGTGAACTAACTCTATTTCAAGGATTTGTGCAGTGTACAACATCCTTTCTAGACTAGAGACTTACATTTTCATGTCTTTTACACTTGTTCTCTCTCTATTATGTGATATTCATTAGTATTTGCTCTGAATGACTACTGATTTCTAGCTGTTTCCTATAATGGGCCTGCTTTTCTACTTGTGGGACCTCACCACATGTATCAACAACTTTATACACTATTCTCTGGCCTTCAGAAGCTATATAAACTTGTCTTTCAACTGTTTTACAGTTAAACACTACTTTTCAGTGAATTCTGGTGGTTTGAAACACTGATTTCATGTGAACTAACTCTATTTAAAGCATTTCTGCAGTGTAGAACATTCTTTCTAGACTAGACACTTTCATTTTGATGTCTTTTACACTAGTCCTCTCACTATTCTGTGATATTCATTAGTATTTGCTCTGAATGACTACTGATTTCTAGCTGTTTCCTATAATGGGCCTTCTTTTCTACTTGTGGGACTTCACCACATGTAGAAACAACTTTATACACTATTCTCTGAACTTGAGAAGCTATATACACTTGTCTTTCAACTGTTTTACACTTGAATACTACTTTTCAGTGAATTCTGGTGGTTTCAAACACTGGTTTCATGTGAACTAACTCTATGTCAAGCATTTGTGCAGTGTACAACATCCTTTCTAGAATAGAGACTTACATTTTGCTCTCTTTTACACTTGTTCTCTCACTATTCTGTGTTATTCATTAGTATTTGCTCTGAATGACTACTGATTTCTAGCTGTTTCCTATAATGGGCCTTCTTTTCTACTTGCGGGACTTCACTACATGTAGAAACAACTTTATACACTCTTCTCTGAAATTGAGAAGCTATATACACTTGTCTTTCAACTGTTTTGCAGTTGAATACTAGTTATCAGTGAATTCTAGTGGTTTAAACACTGTTTTCTTGTGAAGTAACTCTACTTCAAGGATTTCTGCAGTGTATAACATCCTTTCTAGACTAGAAACTTACATTTTGATGTCTTTTACACTTGTTCTCTCACTATTCTGTGATATTCATTAGTATTTGCTGTAAATGACTACTGATTTCTAGCTGTTTCCTATAATGGGCCTGCTTTTCTACTTGTGGGACCTCACCACATGTATCAACAACTTTATACAGTATTCTCTGGCCTTGGGAAGCTATATAAACTTGTCTTTCAACTGTTTTACAGTTAAATACTACTTTTCAGTGAATTCTGGTGGTTTGAAACACTGGTTTCATGTGAACTAACTCTATTTCAAGGATTTCTGCAGTGTAGAACATCCTTTGTAGACTAGACACTTTCATTTTGATGTCTTTTACACTAGTCCTCTCACTATTCTGTGATATTCATTAGTATTTGCTCTGAATGACTACTGATTTCTAGCTGTTTCCTATAATGGGCCTTCTTTTCTACTTGTGGGACTTCACCACATGTAGAAACAACTTTATACACTCTTCTCTGAACTTGAGAAGCTATATACACTTGTCTTTCAACTGTTTTACACTTGAATACTACTTTTCAGTGAATTCTGGTGGTTTCAAACACTGGTTTCATGTGAACTAACTCTATGTCAAGCATTTGTGCAGTGTACAACATCCTTTCTAGACTAGAGACTTACATTTTGCTGTCTTTTACACTTGTTCTCTCACTATTCTGTGTTATTCATTAGTATTTGCTCTGAATGACTACTGATTTCTAGCTGTTTCCTATAATGGGCCTTCTTTTCTACTTGTGGGACTTCACCACATGTAGAAACAACTTTATACACTCTTCTCTGAAATTGAGAAGCTATATACACTTGTCTTTCAACTGTTTTGCAGTTGAATACTAGTTATCAGTGAATTCTAGTGGTTTAAACACTGTTTTCTTGTGAAGTAACTCTACTTCAAGGATTTCTGCAGTGTATAACATCCTTTCTAGACTAGAAACTTACATTTTGATGTCTTTTACACATGTTCTCTCACTATTCTGTGATATTCATTGGTATTTGCTGTAAATGACTACTGATTTCTAGCTGTTTCCTATAATGGGCCTGCTTTTCTACTTGTGAGACCTCACCACATGTATCAACAACTTTATACACTATTCTCTGGCCTTGGGAAGCTATATAAACTTGTCTTTCAACTGTTTTACAGTTAAACACTACTTTTCAGTGAATTCTGGTGGTTTCAAACACTGGTTTCATGTGAACTAACTCGATTTCAAAGATTTCTGCAGTGTACAACATCCTTTCTAGACTAGAGACTTACATTTTGCTGTCTTTTACACTTGTTCTCTCACTATTCTGTGTTATTCATTAGTATTTGCTCTGAATGACTACTGATTTCTAGCTGTTTCCTATAATGGGCCTTCTTTTCTACTTGTGGGACTTCACCACATGTAGAAACAACTTTATACTCTCTTCTCTGAACTTGAGAAGCTATATACACTTGTCTTTCAACTGTTTTACACTTGAATACTACTTTTCAGTGAATTCTGGTGGTTTCAAACACTGGTTTCATGTGAACTAACTCTATTTCAAGGATTTGTGCAGTGTACAACATCCTTTCTAGACTAGAGACTTACATTTTCATGTCTTTTACACTTGTTCTCTCTCTATTATGTGATATTCATTAGTATTTGCTCTGAATGACTACTGATTTCTAGCTGTTTCCT
Source organism: Cnephaeus nilssonii (assembly GCF_951640355.1). Classification (NCBI taxonomy): domain Eukaryota; kingdom Metazoa; phylum Chordata; class Mammalia; order Chiroptera; family Vespertilionidae; genus Cnephaeus; species Cnephaeus nilssonii. The sequence goes on along the minus strand of NW_027645478.1, from coordinate 138,907 downwards.
ATAATGGGCCTGCTTTTCTACTTGTGGGACCTCACCACATGTATCAACAACTTTATACACTATTCTCTGGCCTTGGGAAGCTATATAAACTTGTCTTTCAACTGTTTTACAGTTAAACACTACTTTTCAGTGAATTCTGGTGGTTTCAAACACTGGTTTCATGTGAACTAACTCGATTTCAAAGATTTCTGCAGTGTAGAACATCCTTTCTAGACTAGACACTTTCATTTTGATGTCTTTTACACTAGTCCTCTCAATATTCTGTGATATTCATTAGTATTTGCTCTGAATGACTACTGATTTCTAGCTGTTTCCTATAATGGGCTTTCTTTTCTACTTGTGGGACTTCACCACATGTAGAAACAACTTTATACACTCTTCTCTGAACTTGAGAAGCTATATACACTTGTCTTTCAACTGTTTTACACTTGAATACTACTTTTCAGTGAATTCTGGTGGTTTCAAACACTGGTTTCATGTGAACTAACTCTATGTCAAGCATTTGTGCAGTGTACAACATCCTTTCTAGAATAGAGACTTACATTTTGCTGTCTTTTACACTTGTTCTGTCACTATTCTGTGTTATTCATTAGTATTGGCTCTGAATGACTACTGATTTCTAGCTGTTTCCTATAATGGGCCTTCTTTTCTACTTGTGGGACTTCACCACATGTAGAAACAACTTTATACACTCTTCTCTGAACTTGAGAAGCTATATACACTTGTCTTTCAACTGTTTTACAGTTGAATACTACTTTTCAGTGAATTCTGGTGGTTTCAAACACTGGTTTCATGTGAACTAACTCTATTTCAAGGATTTGTGCAGTGTACAACATCCTTTCTAGACTAGAGACTTACATTTTGATGTCTTTTACACTTGTTCTCTCTCTATTATGTGATATTCATTAGTATTTGCTCTGAATGACTACTGATTTCTAGCTGTTTCCTATAATGGGCCTGCTTTTCTACTTGTGGGACCTCACCACATGTATCAACAACTTTATACACTATTCTCTGGCCTTGGGAAGCTATATAAACTTGTCTTTCAACTGTTTTACAGTTAAACACTACTTTTCAGTGAATTCTGGTGGTTTGAAACACTGGTTTCATGTGAACTAACTCTATTTCAAGGATTTCTGCAGTGTAGAACATCCTTTCTAGACTAGACACTTTCATTTTGATGTCTTTTACACTAGTCCTCTCACTATTCTGTGATATTCATTAGTATTTGCTCTGAATGACTACTGATTTCTAGCTGTTTCCTATAATGGGCCTTCTTTTCTACTTGTGGGACTTCACCACATGTAGAAACAACTTTATACAATCTTCTCTGAACTTGAGAAACTATATACACTTGTCTTTCAACTGTTTTACACTTGAATACTACTTTTCAGTGAATTCTGGTGGTTTGAAACACTGTTTTCATGTGAACTAACTCTATGTCAAGCATTTGTGCAGTGTACAACATCCTTTCTAGACTAGAGATTTACATTTTGATGTCTTTTACACTTGTTCTCTCTCTATTATGTGATATTCATTAGTATTTGCTCTGAATGACTACTGATTTCTAGCTGTTTCCTATAATGGGCCTTCTTTTCTACTTGTGGGACTTCACCACATGTAGAAACAACTTTATACACTCTTCTCTGAACTTGAGAAGCTATATACACTTCTCTTTCAACTGTTTTACAGTTGAATACTACTTTTCAGTGAATTCTGGTGGTTTCATACACTGGTTTCATGTGAACTAACTCTATTTCAAGGATTTGTGCAGTGTACAACATCCTTTCTAGACTAGAGACTTACATTTTCATGTCTTTTACACTTGTTCTCTCTCTATTATGTGATATTCATTAGTATTTGCTCTGAATGACTACTGATTTCTACCTGTTTCCTATAATGGGCCTGCTTTTCTACTTGTGGGACCTCACCACATGTATCAACAACTTTATACACTATTCTCAGGCCTTGGGAAGCTATATAAACTTGTCTTTCAACTGTTTTACAGTTAAACACTACTTTTCAGTGAATTCTGGTGGTTTGAAACACTGGTTTCATGTGAACTAACTCTATTTCAAGGATTTCTGCAGTGTAGAACATCCTTTCTAGACTAGACACTTTCATTTTGATGTCTTTTACACTAGTCCTCCTACTATTCTGTGATATTCATTAGTATTTGCTCTGAATGACTACTGATTTCTAGCTGTTTCCTATAATGGGCCTTCTTTTCTACTTGTGGGACTTCACCACATGTAGAAACAACTTTATACACTCTTCTCTGAACTTGAGAAGCTATATACACTTGTCTTTCAACTGTTTTACAGTTAAACACTACTTTTCAGTGAATTCTGGTGGTTTGAAACACTGGTTTCATGTGAACTAACTCTATTTCAAGGATTTCTGCAGTGTAGAACATCCTTTCTAGACTAGACACTTTCATTTTGATGTCTTTTACACTAGTCCTCTCACTATTCTGTGATATTCATTAGTATTTGCTCTGAATGACTACTGATTTCTAGCTGTTTCCTATAATGGGCCTTCTTTTCTACTTGTGGGACTTCACCACATGCAGAAACAACTTTATACACTCTTCTCTGAACTTGAGAAGCTATATACACTTGTCTTTCAACTGTTTTACAGTTAAACACTACTTTTCAGTGAATTCTGGTGGTTTGAAACACTGGTTTCATGTGAATTAACTCTATTTCAAGGATTTCTGCAGTGTAGTACATCCTTTCTAGACTAGACACTTTCATTTTGATGTCTTTTACACTAGTCCTCTCACTATTCTGTGATATTCATTAGTATTTGCTCTGAATGACTACTGATTTCTAGCTGTTTCCTATAATGGGCCTGCTTTTCTACTTGTGGGACCTCACCACATGTATCAACAACTTTATACACTATTCTCTGGCCTTGGGAAGCTATATAAACTTGTCTTTCAACTGTTTTACAGTTAAACACTACTTTTCAGTGAATTCTGGTGGTTTGAAACACTGGTTTCATGTGAACTAACTCTATTTCAAGGATTTCTGCAGTGTAGAACATCCTTTCTAGACTAGACACTTTCATTTTGATGTCTTTTACACTAGTCCTCTCACTATTCTGTGATATTCATTAGTATTTGCTCTGAATGACTACTGATTTCTAGCTGTTTCCTATAATGGGCCTTCTTTTCTACTTGTGGGACTTCACCACATGTAGAAACAACTTTATACACTCTTCTCTGAACTTGAGAAGCTATATACACTTGTCTTTCAACTGTTTTACACTTGAATACTACTTTTCAGTGAATTCTGGTGGTTTCAAACACTGGTTTCATGTGAACTAACTCTATGTCAAGCATTTGTGCAGTGTACAACATCCTTTCTAGAATAGAGACTTACATTTTGCTGTCTTTTACACTTGTTCTCTCACTATTCTGTGTTATTCCTTAGTATTGGCTCTGAATGACTACTGATTTCTAGCTGTTTCCTATAATGGACCTTCTTTTCTACTTGTGGGACTTCACCACATGTATCAACAACTTTATACACTATTCTCTAGCCTTGGGAAGCTATATAAACTTGTCTTTCAACTGTTTTACAGTTAAACACTACTTTTCAGTGAATTCTGGTGGTTTGAAACACTGGTTTCATGTGAACTAACTCTATTTCAAGGATTTCTGCAGTGTAGAACATCCTTTCTAGACTAGACACTTTCATTTTGATGTCTTTTACACTAGTCCTCTCACTATTCTGTGATATTCATTAGTATTTGCTCTGAATGACTACTGATTTCTAGCTGTTTCCTATAATGGGCCTTCTTTTCTACTTGTGGGACTTCACCACATGTAGAAACAACTTTATACACTCTTCTCTGAACTTGAGAAGCTATATACACTTGTCTTTCAACTGTTTTACTCTTGAATACTACTTTTCAGTGAATTCTGGTCTTTTCAAACACTGGTTTCATGTGAACTAACTCTATGTCAAGCATTTGTGCAGTGTACAACATCCTTTCTAGACTAGAGACTTACATTTTGCTGTCTTTTACACTTGTTCTCTCACTATTCTGTGTTATTCATTAGTATTTGCTCTGAATGACTACTGATTTCTAGCTGTTTCCTATAATGGGCCTTCTTTTCTACTTGCGGGACTTCACTACATGTAGAAACAACTTTATACACTCTTCTCTGAAATTGAGAAGCTATATACACTTGTCTTTCAACTGTTTTGCAGTTGAATACTAGTTATCAGTGAATTCCAGTGGTTTAAACACTGTTTTCTTGTGAAGTAACTCTACTTCAAGGATTTCTGCAGTGTATAACATCCTTTCTAGACTAGAAACTTACATTTTGATGTCTTTTACACTTGTTCTCTCACTATTCTGTGATATTCATTAGTATTTGCTGTAAATGACTACTGATTTCTAGCTGTTTCCTATAATGGGCCTGCTTTTCTACTTGTGGGACCTCACCACATGTATCAACAACTTTATACACTATTCTCTGGCCTTGGGAAGCTATATAAACTTGTCTTTCAACTGTTTTACAGTTAAATACTACTTTTCAGTGAATTCTGGTGGTTTGAAACACTGGTTTCATGTGAACTAACTCTATTTCAAGGATTTCTGCAGTGTAGAACATCCTTTCTAGACTAGACACTTTCATTTTGATGTCTTTTACACTAGTCCTCTCACTATTCTTTGATATTCATTAGTATTTGCTCTGAATGACTACTGATTTCTAGCTGTTTCCTATAATGGGCCTTCTTTTCTACTTGTGGGACTTCACCACATGTAGAAACAACTTTATACACTCTTCTCTGAACTTGAGAAGCTATATACACTTGTCTTTCAACTGTTTTACTCTTGAATACTACTTTTCAGTGAATTCTTGTCGTTTCAAACACTGGTTTCATGTGAACTAACTCTATGTCAAGCATTTGTGCAGTGTACAACATCCTTTCTAGAATAGAGACTTACATTTTGCTGTCTTTTACACTTGTTCTCTCACTATTCTGTGTTATTCATTAGTATTGGCTCTGAATGACTACTGATTTCTAGCTGTTTCCTATAATGGGCCTTCTTTTCTACTTGTGGGACTCACCACATGTAGAAACAACTTTATACTCTCTTCTCTGAACTTGAGAAGCTATATACACTTGTCTTTCAACTGTATTACACTTGAATACTACTTTTCAGTGAATTCTGGTGGTTTCAAACACTGGTTTCATGTGAACTAACTCTATGTCAAGCATTTGTGCAGTGTACAACATCCTTTCTAGACTAGAGACTTACATTTTGCTGTCTTTTACACTTGTTCTCTCAATATTCTGTGTTATTCATTAGTATTTGCTCTGAATGACTACTGATTTCTAGCTGTTTCCTATAATGGGCCTTCTTTTCTACTTGCGGGACTTCACTACATGTAGAAACAACTTTATACACTCTTCTCTGAAATTGAGAAGCTATATACACTTGTCTTTCAACTGTTTTGCAGTTGAATACTAGTTATCAGTGAATTCTAGTGGTTTAAACACTGTTTTCTTGTGAAGTAACTCTACTTCAAGGATTTCTGCAGTGTATAACATCCTTTCTAGACTAGAAACTTACATTTTGATGTCTTTTACACTTGTTCTCTCACTATTCTGTGATATTCATTAGTATTTGCTGTAAATGACTACTGATTTCTAGCTGTTTCCTATAATGGGCCTGCTTTTCTACTTGTGGGACCTCACCACATGTATCAACAACTTTATACACTATTCTCTGGCCTTGGGAAGCTATATAAACTTGTCTTGAAACTGTTTTACAGTTAAATTCTACTTTTCAGTGAATTCTGGTGGTTTGAAACACAGGTTTCATGTGAACTAACTCTATTTCAAGGATTTCTGCAGTGTAGAACATCCTTTGTAGACTAGACACTTTCATTTTGATGTCTTTTACATTAGTCCTCTCACTATTCTGTGATATTCATTAGTATTTGCTCTGAATGACTATTGATTTTTAGCTGTTTCCTATAATGGGCCTTCTTTTCTACTTGTGGGACTTCACCACATGTAGAAACAACTTTATACACTCTTCTCTGAACTTGAGAAGCTATATACACTTGTCTTTCAACTGTTTTACACTTGAATACTACTTTTCAGTGAATTCTGGTGGTTTCAAACACTGGTTTCATGTGAACTAACTCTATGTCAAGCATTTGTGCAGTGTACAACATCCTTTCTAGAATAGAGACTTACATTTTGCTGTCTTTTACACTTGTTCTCTCACTATTCTGTGTTATTCATTAGTATTGGCTCTGAATGACTACTGATTTCTAGCTGTTTCCTATAATGGGCCTTCTTTTCTACTTGTGGGACTCACCACATGTAGAAACAACTTTATACTCTCTTCTCTGAACTTGAGAAGCTATATACACTTGTCTTTCAACTGTATTACACTTGAATACTACTTTTCAGTGAATTCTGGTGGTTTCAAACACTGGTTTCATGTGAACTAACTCTATGTCAAGCATTTGTGCAGTGTACAACATCCTTTCTAGACTAGAGACTTACATTTTGCTGTCTTTTACACTTGTTCTCTCACTATTCTGTGTTATTCATTAGTATTTGCTCTGAATGACTACTGATTTCTAGCTGTTTCCTATAATGGGCCTTCTTTTCTACTTGCGGGACTTCACTACATGTAGAAACAACTTTATACACTCTTCTCTGAAATTGAGAAGCTATATACACTTGTCTTTCAACTGTTTTGCAGTTGAATACTAGTTATCAGTGAATTCTAGTGGTTTAAACACTGTTTTCTTGTGAAGTAACTCTACTTCAAGGATTTCTGCAGTGTATAACATCCTTTCTAGACTAGAAACTTACATTTTGATGTCTTTTACACTTGTTCTCTCACTATTCTGTGATATTCATTAGTATTTGCTGTAAATGACTACTGATTTCTAGCTGTTTCCTATAATGGGCCTGCTTTTCTACTTGTGGGACCTCACCACATGTATCAACAACTTTATACACTATTCTCTGGCCTTGGGAAGCTATATAAACTTGTCTTGAAACTGTTTTACAGTTAAATTCTACTTTTCAGTGAATTCTGGTGGTTTGAAACACAGGTTTCATGTGAACTAACTCTATTTCAAGGATTTCTGCAGTGTAGAACATCCTTTGTAGACTAGACACTTTCATTTTGATGTCTTTTACATTAGTCCTCTCACTATTCTGTGATATTCATTAGTATTTGCTCTGAATGACTATTGATTTTTAGCTGTTTCCTATAATGGGCCTTCTTTTCTACTTGTGGGACTTCACCACATGTAGAAACAACTTTATACACTCTTCTCTGAACTTGAGAAGCTATATACACTTGTCTTTCAACTGTTTTACACTTGAATACTACTTTTCAGTGAATTCTGGTGGTTTCAAACACTGGTTTCATGTGAACTAACTCTATGTCAAGCATTTGTGCAGTGTACAACATCCTTTCTAGAATAGAGACTTACATTTTGCTGTCTTTTACACTTGTTCTCTCACTATTCTGTGTTATTCATTAGTATTGGCTCTGAATGACTACTGATTTCTAGCTGTTTCCTATAATGGGCCTTCTTTTCTACTTGTGGGACTCACCACATGTAGAAACAACTTTATACTCTCTTCTCTGAACTTGAGAAGCTATATACACTTGTCTTTCAACTGTATTACACTTGAATACTACTTTTCAGTGAATTCTGGTGGTTTCAAACACTGGTTTCATGTGAACTAACTCTATGTCAAGCATTTGTGCAGTGTACAACATCCTTTCTAGACTAGAGACTTACATTTTGCTGTCTTTTACACTTGTTCTCTCAATATTCTGTGTTATTCATTAGTATTTGCTCTGAATGACTACTGATTTCTAGCTGTTTCCTATAATGGGCCTTCTTTTCTACTTGCGGGACTTCACTACATGTAGAAACAACTTTATACACTCTTCTCTGAAATTGAGAAGCTATATACACTTGTCTTTCAACTGTTTTGCAGTTGAATACTAGTTATCAGTGAATTCTAGTGGTTTAAACACTGTTTTCTTGTGAAGTAACTCTACTTCAAGGATTTCTGCAGTGTATAACATCCTTTCTAGACTAGAAACTTACATTTTGATGTCTTTTACACTTGTTCTCTCACTATTCTGTGATATTCATTAGTATTTGCTGTAAATGACTACTGATTTCTAGCTGTTTCCTATAATGGGCCTGCTTTTCTACTTGTGGGACCTCACCACATGTATCAACAACTTTATACACTATTCTCTGGCCTTGGGAAGCTATATAAACTTGTCTTGAAACTGTTTTACAGTTAAATTCTACTTTTCAGTGAATTCTGGTGGTTTGAAACACAGGTTTCATGTGAACTAACTCTATTTCAAGGATTTCTGCAGTGTAGAACATCCTTTGTAGACTAGACACTTTCATTTTGATGTCTTTTACATTAGTCCTCTCACTATTCTGTGATATTCATTAGTATTTGCTCTGAATGACTATTGATTTTTAGCTGTTTCCTATAATGGGCCTTCTTTTCTACTTGTGGGACTTCACCACATGTAGAAACAACTTTATACACTCTTCTCTGAACTTGAGAAGCTATATACACTTGTCTTTCAACTGTTTTACACTTGAATACTACTTTTCAGTGAATTCTGGTGGTTTCAAACACTGGTTTCATGTGAACTAACTCTATGTCAAGCATTTGTGCAGTGTACAACATCCTTTCTAGAATAGAGACTTACATTTTGCTGTCTTTTACACTTGTTCTCTCACTATTCTGTGTTATTCATTAGTATTGGCTCTGAATGACTACTGATTTCTAGCTGTTTCCTATAATGGGCCTTCTTTTCTACTTGTGGGACTCACCACATGTAGAAACAACTTTATACTCTCTTCTCTGAACTTGAGAAGCTATATACACTTGTCTTTCAACTGTATTACACTTGAATACTACTTTTCAGTGAATTCTGGTGGTTTCAAACACTGGTTTCATGTGAACTAACTCTATGTCAAGCATTTGTGCAGTGTACAACATCCTTTCTAGACTAGAGACTTACATTTTGCTGTCTTTTACACTTGTTCTCTCAATATTCTGTGTTATTCATTAGTATTTGCTCTGAATGACTACTGATTTCTAGCTGTTTCCTATAATGGGCCTTCTTTTCTACTTGCGGGACTTCACTACATGTAGAAACAACTTTATACACTCTTCTCTGAAATTGAGAAGCTATATACACTTGTCTTTCAACTGTTTTGCAGTTGAATACTAGTTATCAGTGAATTCTAGTGGTTTAAACACTGTTTTCTTGTGAAGTAACTCTACTTCAAGGATTTCTGCAGTGTATAACATCCTTTCTAGACTAGAAACTTACATTTTGATGTCTTTTACACTTGTTCTCTCACTATTCTGTGATATTCATTAGTATTTGCTGTAAATGACTACTGATTTCTAGCTGTTTCCTATAATGGGCCTGCTTTTCTACTTGTGGGACCTCACCACATGTATCAACAACTTTATACACTATTCTCTGGCCTTGGGAAGCTATATAAACTTGTCTTGAAACTGTTTTACAGTTAAATTCTACTTTTCAGTGAATTCTGGTGGTTTGAAACACAGGTTTCATGTGAACTAACTCTATTTCAAGGATTTCTGCAGTGTAGAACATCCTTTGTAGACTAGACACTTTCATTTTGATGTCTTTTACATTAGTCCTCTCACTATTCTGTGATATTCATTAGTATTTGCTCTGAATGACTATTGATTTTTAGCTGTTTCCTATAATGGGCCTTCTTTTCTACTTGTGGGACTTCACCACATGTAGAAACAACTTTATACACTCTTCTCTGAACTTGAGAAGCTATATACACTTGTCTTTCAACTGTTTTACACTTGAATACTACTTTTCAGTGAATTCTGGTGGTTTCAAACACTGGTTTCATGTGAACTAACTCTATGTCAAGCATTTGTGCAGTGTACAACATCCTTTCTAGAATAGAGACTTACATTTTGCTGTCTTTTACACTTGTTCTCTCACTATTCTGTGTTATTCATTAGTATTGGCTCTGAATGACTACTGATTTCTAGCTGTTTCCTATAATGGGCCTTCTTTTCTACTTGTGGGACTCACCACATGTAGAAACAACTTTATACTCTCTTCTCTGAACTTGAGAAGCTATATACACTTGTCTTTCAACTGTATTACACTTGAATACTACTTTTCAGTGAATTCTGGTGGTTTCAAACACTGGTTTCATGTGAACTAACTCTATGTCAAGCATTTGTGCAGTGTACAACATCCTTTCTAGACTAGAGACTTACATTTTGCTGTCTTTTACACTTGTTCTCTCAATATTCTGTGTTATTCATTAGTATTTGCTCTGAATGACTACTGATTTCTAGCTGTTTCCTATAATGGGCCTTCTTTTCTACTTGCGGGACTTCACTACATGTAGAAACAACTTTATACACTCTTCTCTGAAATTGAGAAGCTATATACACTTGTCTTTCAACTGTTTTGCAGTTGAATACTAGTTATCAGTGAATTCTAGTGGTTTAAACACTGTTTTCTTGTGAAGTAACTCTACTTCAAGGATTTCTGCAGTGTATAACATCCTTTCTAGACTAGAAACTTACATTTTGATGTCTTTTACACTTGTTCTCTCACTATTCTGTGATATTCATTAGTATTTGCTGTAAATGACTACTGATTTCTAGCTGTTTCCTATAATGGGCCTGCTTTTCTACTTGTGGGACCTCACCACATGTATCAACAACTTTATACACTATTCTCTGGCCTTGGGAAGCTATATAAACTTGTCTTGAAACTGTTTTACAGTTAAATTCTACTTTTCAGTGAATTCTGGTGGTTTGAAACACAGGTTTCATGTGAACTAACTCTATTTCAAGGATTTCTGCAGTGTAGAACATCCTTTGTAGACTAGACACTTTCATTTTGATGTCTTTTACATTAGTCCTCTCACTATTCTGTGATATTCATTAGTATTTGCTCTGAATGACTATTGATTTTTAGCTGTTTCCTATAATGGGCCTTCTTTTCTACTTGTGGGACTTCACCACATGTAGAAACAACTTTATACACTCTTCTCTGAACTTCAGAAGCTATATACACTTGTCTTTCAACTGTTTTACACTTGAATACTACTTTTCAGTGAATTCTGGTGGTTTCAAACACTGGTTTCATGTGAACTAACTCTATGTCAAGCATTTGTGCAGTGTACAACATCCTTTCTAGACTAGAGACTTACATTTTGCTGTCTTTTACACTTGTTCTCTCACTATTCTGTGTTATTCATTAGTATTTGCTCTGAATGACTACTGATTTCTAGCTGTTTCCTATAATGGGCCTTCTTTTCTACTTGCGGGACTTCACTACATGTAGAAACAACTTTATACACTCTTCTCTGAAATTGAGAAGCTATATACACTTGTCTTTCAACTGTTTTGCAGTTGAATACTAGTTATCAGTGAATTCTAGTGGTTTAAACACTGTTTTCTTGTGAAGTAACTCTACTTCAAGGATTTCTGCAGTGTATAACATCCTTTCTAGACTAGAAACTTACATTTTGATGTCTTTTACACTTGTTCTCTCACTATTCTGTGATATTCATTAGTATTTGCTGTAAATGACTACTGATTTCTAGCTGTTTCCTATAATGGGCCTGCTTTTCTACTTGTGGGACCTCACCACATGTATCAACAACTTTATACACTATTCTCTGGCCTTGGGAAGCTATATAAACTTGTCTTTCAACTGTTTTACAGTTAAATACTACTTTTCAGTGAATTCTGGTGGTTTGAAACACTGGTTTCATGTGAACTAACTCTATTTCAAGGATTTCTGCAGTGTAGAACATCCTTTGTAGACTAGACACTTTCATTTTGATGTCTTTTACACTAGTCCTCTCACTATTCTGTGATATTCATTAGTATTTGCTCTGAATGACTACTGATTTCTAGCTGTTTCCTATAATGGGCCTTCTTTTCTACTTGTGGGACTTCACCACATGTAGAAACAACTTTATACACTCTTCTCTGAACTTGAGAAGCTATATACACTTGTCTTTCAACTGTTTTACACTTGAATACTACTTTTCAGTGAATTCTGGTGGTTTCAAACACTGGTTTCATGTGAACTAACTCTATGTCAAGCATTTGTGCAGTGTACAACATCCTTTCTAGAATAGAGACTTACATTTTGCTGTCTTTTACACTTGTTCTCTCTCTATTATGTGATATTCATTAGTATTTGCTCTGAATGACTACTGATTTCTAGCTGTTTCCTATAATGGGCCTTCTTTTCTACTTGTGGGACTTCACCACATGTAGAAACAACTTTATACAATCTTCTCTGAACTTGAGAAGCTATATACACTTGTCTTTCAACTGTTTTACAGTTGAATACTACTTTTCAGTGAATTCTGGTGGTTTCAAACACTGGTTTCATGTGAACCAACTCTATTTCAAGGATTTGTGCAGTGTACAACATCCTTTCTAGACTAGAGACTTACATTTTCATGTCTTTTACACTTGTTCTCTCTCTATTATGTGATATTCATTAGTATTTGCTCTGAATGACTATTGATTTCTAGCTGTTTCCTATAATGGGCCTGCTTTTCTACTTGTGGGACCTCACCACATGTATCAACAACTTTATACACTATTCTCTAGCCTTGGGAAGCTATATAAACTTGTCTTTCAACTGTTTTACAGTTAAACACTACTTTTCAGTGAATTCTGGTGGTTTGAAACACTGGTTTCATGTGAACTAACTCTATTTCAAGGATTTCTGCAGTGTAGAACATCCTTTCTAGACTAGATACTTTCATTTTGATGTCTTTTACACTAGTCCTCTCACTATTCTGTGATATTCATTAGTATTTGCTCTGAATGACTACTGATTTCTAGCTGTTTCCTATAATGGGCCTTCTTTTCTACTTGTGGGACTTCACCACATGTAGAAACAACTTTATACACTCTTCTCTGAACTTGAGAAGCTATATACACTTGTCTTTCAACTGTTTTACTCTTGAATACTACTTTTCAGTGAATTCTGGTCTTTTCAAACACTGGTTTCATGTGAACTAACTCTATGTCAAGCATTTGTGCAGTGTACAACATCCTTTCTAGACTAGAGACTTACATTTTGCTGTCTTTTACACTTGTTCTCTCACTATTCTGTGTTATTCATTAGTATTTGCTCTGAATGACTACTGATTTCTAGCTGTTTCCTATAATGGGCCTTCTTTTCTACTTGCGGGACTTCACTACATGTAGAAACAACTTTATACACTCTTCTCTGAAATTGAGAAGCTATATACACTTGTCTTTCAACTGTTTTGCAGTTGAATACTAGTTATCAGTGAATTCTAGTGGTTTAAACACTGTTTTCTTGTGAAGTAACTCTACTTCAAGGATTTCTGCAGTGTATAACATCCTTTCTAGACTAGAAACTTACATTTTGATGTCTTTTACACTTGTTCTCTCACTATTCTGTGATATTCATTAGTATTTGCTGTAAATGACTACTGATTTCTAGCTGTTTCCTATAATGGGCCTGCTTTTCTACTTGTGGGACCTCACCACATGTATCAACAACTTTATACACTATTCTCTGGCCTTGGGAAGCTATATAAACTTGTCTTTCAACTGTTTTACAGTTAAATACTACTTTTCAGTGAATTCTGGTGGTTTGAAACACTGGTTTCATGTGAACTAACTCTATTTCAAGGATTTCTGCAGTGTAGAACATCCTTTCTAGACTAGACACTTTCATTTTGATGTCTTTTACACTAGTCCTCTCACTATTCTGTGATATTCATTAGTATTTGCTCTGAATGACTACTGATTTCTAGCTGTTTCCTATAATGGGCCTTCTTTTCTACTTGTGGGACTTCACCACATGTAGAAACAACTTTATACACTCTTCTCTGAACTTGAGAAGCTATATACACTTGTCTTTCAACTGTTTTACTCTTGAATACTACTTTTCAGTGAATTCTTGTCGTTTCAAACACTGGTTTCATGTGAACTAACTCTATGTCAAGCATTTGTGCAGTGTACAACATCCTTTCTAGACTAGAGACTTACATTTTGCTCTCTTTTACACTTGTTCTCTCACTATTCTGTGTTATTCATTAGTATTTGCTCTGAATGACTACTGATTTCTAGCTGTTTCCTATAATGGGCCTTCTTTTCTACTTGCGGGACTTCACTACATGTAGAAACAACTTTATACACTCTTCTCTGAAATTGAGAAGCTATATACACTTGTATTTCAACTGTTTTGCAGTTGAATACTAGTTATCAGTGAATTCTAGTGGTTTAAACACTGTTTTCTTGTGAAGTAACTCTACTTCAAGGATTTCTGCAGTGTATAACATCCTTTCTAGACTAGAAACTTACATTTTGATGTCTTTTACACTTGTTCTCTCACTATTCTGTGATATTCATTAGTATTTGCTGTAAATGACTACTGATTTCTAGCTGTTTCCTATAATGGGCCTGTTTTTCTACTTGTGGGACCTCACCACATGTATCAACAACTTTATACACTATTCTCTGGCCTTGGGAAGCTATATAAACTTGTCTTTCAACTGTTTTACAGTTAAATACTACTTTTCAGTGAATTCTGGTGGTTTGAAACACTGGTTTCATGTGAACTAACTCTATTTCAAGGATTTCTGCAGTGTAGAACATCCTTTGTAGACTAGACACTTTCATTTTGATGTCTTTTACACTTGTTTTCTCTCTATTCTGTGATATTCATTAGTATTTGCTCTGAATGACTACTGATTTCTAGCTGTTTCCTATAATGGGCCTTCTTTTCTACTTGTGGGACTTCACCACATGTAGAAACAACTTTATACACTCTTCTCTGAACTTGAGAAGCTATATACACTTGTCTTTCAACTGTTTTACACTTGAATACTACTTTTCAGTGAATTCTGGTGGTTTCAAACACTGGTTTCATGTGAACTAACTCTATGTCAAGCATTTGTGCAGTGTACAACATCCTTTCTAGACTAGAGACTTACATTTTGCTGTCTTTTACACTTGTTCTCTCACTATTCTGTGTTATTCATTAGTATTTGCTCTGAATGACTACTGATTTCTAGCTGTTTCCTATAATGGGCCTTCTTTTCTACTTGTGGGACTTCACCACATGTAGAAACAACTTTATACTCTCTTCTCTGAACTTGAGAAGCTATATACACTTGTCTTTCAACTGTTTTACACTTGAATACTACTTTTCAGTGAATTCTGGTGGTTTCAAACACTGGTTTCATGTGAACTAACTCTATGCCAAGCATTTGTGCAATGTACAACATCCTTTCTAGACTAGAGACTTACATTTTGCTGTCTTTTACACTTGTTCTCTCACTATTCTGTGATATTCATTAGTATTTGCTCTGAATGACTACTGATTTCTAGCTGTTTCCTATAATGGGCCTTCTTTTCTACTTGTGGGACTTCACCACATGCAGAAACAACTTTATACACTCTTCTCTGAACTTGAGAAGCTATATACACTTGTCTTTCAACTGTTTTACAGTTGAATACTACTTTTCAGTGAATTCTGGTGGTTTCAAACACTGGTTTCATGTGAACTAACTCTATTTCAAGGATTTGTGCAGTGTACAACATCCTTTCTAGACTAGAGACTTACATTTTCATGTCTTTTACACTTGTTCTCTCTCTATTATGTGATATTCATTAGTATTTGCTCTGAATGACTACTGATTTCTAGCTGTTTCCTATAATGGGCCTGCTTTTCTACTTGTGGGACCTCACCACATGTATCAACAACTTTATACACTCTTCTCTGAACTTGAGAAGCTATATACACTTGTCTTTCAACTGTTTTACACTTGAATACTACTTTTCAGTGAATTCTGGTGGTTTCAAACACTGGTTTCATGTGAACTAACTCTATGTCAAGCATTTGTGCAGTGTACAACATCCTTTCTAGAATAGAGACTTACATTTTGCTGTCTTTTACACTTGTTCTCTCACTATTCTGTGTTATTCATTAGTATTGGCTCTGAATGACTACTGATTTCTAGCTGTTTCCTATAATGGGCCTTCTTTTCTACTTGTGGGACTCACCACATGTAGAAACAACTTTATACTCTCTTCTCTGAACTTGAGAAGCTATATACACTTGTCTTTCAACTGTATTACACTTGAATACTACTTTTCAGTGAATTCTGGTGGTTTGAAACACTGGTTTCATGTGAACTAACTCTATGTCAAGCATTTGTGCAGTGTACAACATCCTTTCTAGACTCGAGACTTACATTTTGATGTCTTTTACACTTGTTCTCTCTCTATTATGTGATATTAATTAGTATTTGCTCTGAATGACTACTGATTTCTAGCTGTTTCCTATAATGGGCCTTCTTTTCTACTTGTGGGACTTCACCACATGTAGAAACAACTTTATACAATCTTCTCTGAACTTGAGAAGCTATATACACTTGTCTTTCAACTGTTTTACAGTTGAATACTACTTTTCAGTGAATTCTGGTGGTTTCAAACACTGGTTTCATGTGAACCAACTCTATTTCAAGGATTTGTGTAGTGTACAACATCCTTTCTAGACTAGAGACTTACATTTTCATGTCTTTTACACTTGTTCTCTCTCTATTATGTGATATTCATTAGTATTTGCTCTGAATGACTATTGATTTCTAGCTGTTTCCTATAATGGGCCTGCTTTACTACTTGTGGGACCTCACCACATGTATCAACAACTTTATACACTATTCTCTACCCTTGGGAAGCTATATAAACTTGTCTTTCAACTGTTTTACAGTTAAACACTACTTTTCAGTGAATTCTGGTGGTTTGAAACACTGGTTTCATGTGAACTAACTCTATTTCAAGGATTTCTGCAGTGTAGAACATCCTTTCTAGACTAGACACTTTCATTTTGATGTCTTTTACACTAGTCCTCTCACTATTCTGTGATATTCATTAGTATTTGCTCTGAATGACTACTGATTTCTAGCTGTTTCCTATAATGGGCCTTCTTTTCTACTTGTGGGACTTCACCACATGTAGAAACAACTTTATACACTCTTCTCTGAACTTGAGAAGCTATATACACTTGTCTTTCAACTGTTTTACTCTTGAATACTACTTTTCAGTGAATTCTGGTCTTTTCAAACACTGGTTTCATGTGAACTAACTCTATGTCAAGCATTTGTGCAGTGTACAACATCCTTTCTAGACTAGAGACTTACATTTTGCTGTCTTTTACACTTGTTCTCTCACTATTCTGTGTTATTCATTAGTATTTGCTCTGAATGACTACTGATTTCTAGCTGTTTCCTATAATGGGCCTTCTTTTCTACTTGCGGGACTTCACTACATGTAGAAACAACTTTATACACTCTTCTCTGAAATTGAGAAGCTATATACACTTGTATTTCAACTGTTTTGCAGTTGAATACTAGTTATCAGTGAATTCTAGTGGTTTAAACACTGTTTTCTTGTGAAGTAACTCTACTTCAAGGATTTCTGCAGTGTATAACATCCTTTCTAGACTAGAAACTTACATTTTGATGTCTTTTACACTTGTTCTCTCACTATTCTGTGATATTCATTAGTATTTGCTGTAAATGACTACTGATTTCTAGCTGTTTCCTATAATGGGCCTGTTTTTCTACTTGTGGGACCTCACCACAGGTATCAACAACTTTATACACTATTCTCTGGCCTTGGGAAGCTATATAAACTTGTCTTTCAACTGTTTTACAGTTAAATACTACTTTTCAGTGAATTCTGGTGGTTTGAAACACTGGTTTCATGTGAAGTAACTCTATTTCAAGGATTTCTGCAGTGTAGAACATCCTTTGTAGACTAGACACTTTCATTTTGATGTCTTTTACACTTGTTTTCTCTCTATTCTGTGATATTCATTAGTATTTGCTCTGAATGACTACTGATTTCTAGCTGTTTCCTATAATGGGCCTTCTTTTCTACTTGTGGGACTTCACCACATGTAGAAACAACTTTATACACTCTTCTCTGAACTTGAGAAGCTATATACACTTGTCTTTCAACTGTTTTACACTTGAATACTACTTTTCAGTGAATTCTGGTGGTTTCAAACACTGGTTTCATGTGAACTAACTCTATGTCAAGCATTTGTGCAGTGTACAACATCCTTTCTAGACTAGAGACTTACATTTTGCTGTCTTTTACACTTGTTCTCTCACTATTCTGTGTTATTCATTAGTATTTGCTCTGAATGACTACTGATTTCTAGCTGTTTCCTATAATGGGCCTTCTTTTCTACTTGTGGGACTTCACCACATGTAGAAACAACTTTATACTCTCTTCTCTGAACTTGAGAAGCTATATACACTTGTCTTTCAACTGTTTTACACTTGAATACTACTTTTCAGTGAATTCTGGTGGTTTCAAACACTGGTTTCATGTGAACTAACTCTATGCCAAGCATTTGTGCAATGTACAACATCCTTTCTAGACTAGAGACTTACATTTTGATGTCTTTTACACTTGTTCTCTCACTATTCTGTGATATTCATTAGTATTTGCTCTGAATGACTACTGATTTCTAGCTGTTTCCTATAATGGGCCTTCTTTTCTACTTGTGGGACTTCACCACATGTAGAAACAACTTTATACACTCTTCTCTGAACTTGAGAAGCTATATACACTTGTCTTTCAACTGTTTTACAGTTGAATACTACTTTTCAGTGAATTCTGGTGGTTTCAAACACTGGTTTCATGTGAACTAACTCTATTTCAAGGATTTGTGCAGTGTACAACATCCTTTCTAGACTAGAGACTTACATTTTCATGTCTTTTACACTTGTTCTCTCTCTATTATGTGATATTCATTAGTATTTGCTCTGAATGACTACTGATTTCTAGCTGTTTCCTATAATGGGCCTGCTTTTCTACTTGTGGGACCTCACCACATGTATCAACAACTTTATACACTCTTCTCTGAACTTGAGAAGCTATATACACTTGTCTTTCAACTGTTTTACACTTGAATACTACTTTTCAGTGAATTCTGGTGGTTTCAAACACTGGTTTCATGTGAACTAACTCTATGTCAAGCATTTGTGCAGTGTACAACATCCTTTCTAGAATAGAGACTTACATTTTGCTGTCTTTTACACTTGTTCTCTCACTATTCTGTGTTATTCATTAGTATTGGCTCTGAATGACTACTGATTTCTAGCTGTTTCCTATAATGGGCCTTCTTTTCTACTTGTGGGACTCACCACATGTAGAAACAACTTTATACTCTCTTCTCTGAACTTGAGAAGCTATATACACTTGTCTTTCAACTGTATTACACTTGAATACTACTTTTCAGTGAATTCTGGTGGTTTGAAACACTGGTTTCATGTGAACTAACTCTATGTCAAGCATTTGTGCAGTGTACAACATCCTTTCTAGACTCGAGACTTACATTTTGATGTCTTTTACACTTGTTCTCTCTCTATTATGTGATATTAATTAGTATTTGCTCTGAATGACTACTGATTTCTAGCTGTTTCCTATAATGGGCCTTCTTTTCTACTTGTGGGACTTCACCACATGTAGAAACAACTTTATACAATCTTCTCTGAACTTGAGAAGCTATATACACTTGTCTTTCAACTGTTTTACAGTTGAATACTACTTTTCAGTGAATTCTGGTGGTTTCAAACACTGGTTTCATGTGAACCAACTCTATTTCAAGGATTTGTGTAGTGTACAACATCCTTTCTAGACTAGAGACTTACATTTTCATGTCTTTTACACTTGTTCTCTCTCTATTATGTGATATTCATTAGTATTTGCTCTGAATGACTATTGATTTCTAGCTGTTTCCTATAATGGGCCTGCTTTACTACTTGTGGGACCTCACCACATGTATCAACAACTTTATACACTATTCTCTACCCTTGGGAAGCTATATAAACTTGTCTTTCAACTGTTTTACAGTTAAACACTACTTTTCAGTGAATTCTGGTGGTTTGAAACACTGGTTTCATGTGAACTAACTCTATTTCAAGGATTTCTGCAGTGTAGAACATCCTTTCTAGACTAGACACTTTCATTTTGATGTCTTTTACACTAGTCCTCTCACTATTCTGTGATATTCATTAGTATTTGCTCTGAATGACTACTGATTTCTAGCTGTTTCCTATAATGGGCCTTCTTTTCTACTTGTGGGACTTCACCACATGTAGAAACAACTTTATACACTCTTCTCTGAACTTGAGAAGCTATATACACTTGTCTTTCAACTGTTTTACTCTTGAATACTACTTTTCAGTGAATTCTGGTCTTTTCAAACACTGGTTTCATGTGAACTAACTCTATGTCAAGCATTTGTGCAGTGTACAACATCCTTTCTAGACTAGAGACTTACATTTTGCTGTCTTTTACACTTGTTCTCTCACTATTCTGTGTTATTCATTAGTATTTGCTCTGAATGACTACTGATTTC
Organism: Cnephaeus nilssonii; assembly: GCF_951640355.1. Lineage (NCBI taxonomy): Eukaryota > Metazoa > Chordata > Mammalia > Chiroptera > Vespertilionidae > Cnephaeus > Cnephaeus nilssonii. The sequence continues at coordinate 118,396 of NW_027645478.1, read as the reverse complement.
TAGCTGTTTCCTATAATGGGCCTTCTTTTCTACTTGCGGGACTTCACTACATGTAGAAACAACTTTATACACTCTTCTCTGAAATTGAGAAGCTATATACACTTGTCTTTCAACTGTTTTGCAGTTGAATACTAGTTATCAGTGAAATCTAGTGGTTTAAACACTGTTTTCTTGTGAAGTAACTCTACTTCAAGGATTTCTGCAGTGTATAACATCCTTTCTAGACTAGAAACTTACATTTTGATGTCTTTTACACTTGTTCTCTCACTATTCTGTGATATTCATTAGTATTTGCTGTAAATGACTACTGATTTCTAGCTGTTTCCTATAATGGGCCTGCTTTTCTACTTGTGGGACCTCACCACATGTATCAACAACTTTATACACTATTCTCTGGCCTTGGGAAGCTATATAAACTTGTCTTTCAACTGTTTTACAGTTAAATACTACTTTTCAGTGAATTCTGGTGGTTTGAAACACTGGTTTCATGTGAACTAACTCTATTTCAAGGATTTCTGCAGTGTAGAACATCCTTTCTAGACTAGACACTTTCATTTTCATGTCTTTTACACTAGTCCTCTCACTATTCTGTGATATTCATTAATATTTGCTCTGAATGACTACTGATTTCTAGCTGTTTCCTATAATGGGCCTTCTTTTCTACTTGTGGGACTTCACCACATGTAGAAACAACTTTATACACTCTTCTCTGAACTTGAGAAGCTATATACACTTGTCTTTCAACTGTTTTACTCTTGAATACTACTTTTCAGTGAATTCTGGTCATTTCAAACACTGGTTTCATGTGAACTAACTCTATGTCAAGCATTTGTGCAGTGTACAACATCCTTTCTAGACTAGAGACTTACATTTTGCTGTCTTTTACACTTGTTCTCTCACTATTCTGTGTTATTCATTAGTATTTGCTCTGAATGACTACTGATTTCTAGCTGTTTCCTATAATGGGCCTTCTTTTCTACTTGCGGGACTTCACTACATGTAGAAACAACTTTATACACTCTTCTCTGAAATTGAGAAGCTATATACACTTGTATTTCAACTGTTTTGCAGTTGAATACTAGTTATCAGTGAATTCTAGTGGTTTAAACACTGTTTTCTTGTGAAGTAACTCTACTTCAAGGATTTCTGCAGTGTATAACATCCTTTCTAGACTAGAAACTTACATTTTGATGTCTTTTACACTTGTTCTCTCACTATTCTGTGATATTCATTAGTATTTGCTGTAAATGACTACTGATTTCTAGCTGTTTCCTATAATGGGCCTGTTTTTCTACTTGTGGGACCTCACCACATGTATCAACAACTTTATACACTATTCTCTGGCCTTGGGAAGCTATATAAACTTGTCTTTCAACTGTTTTACAGTTAAATACTACTTTTCAGTGAATTCTGGTGGTTTGAAACACTGGTTTCATGTGAACTAACTCTATTTCAAGGATTTCTGCAGTGTAGAACATCCTTTGTAGACTAGACACTTTCATTTTGATGTCTTTTACACTTGTTTTCTCTCTATTCTGTGATATTCATTAGTATTTGCTCTGAATGACTACTGATTTCTAGCTGTTTCCTATAATGGGCCTTCTTTTCTACTTGTGGGACTTCACCACATGTAGAAACAACTTTATACACACTTCTCTGAACTTGAGAAGCTATATACACTTGTCTTTCAACTGTTTTACACTTGAATACTACTTTTCAGTGAATTCTGGTGGTTTCAAACACTGGTTTCATGTGAACTAACTCTATGTCAAGCATTTGTGCAGTGTACAACATCCTTTCTAGACTAGAGACTTACATTTTGCTGTCTTTTACACTTGTTCTCTCACTATTCTGTGTTATTCATTAGTATTTGCTCTGAATGACTACTGATTTCTAGCTGTTTCCTATAATGGGCCTTCTTTTCTACTTGTGGGACTTCACCACATGTAGAAACAACTTTATACTCTCTTCTCTGAACTTGAGAAGCTATATACACTTGTCTTTCAACTGTTTTACAGTTGAATACTACTTTTCAGTGAATTCTGGTGGTTTCAAACACTGGTTTCATGTGAACTAACTCTATTTCAAGGATTTGTGCAGTGTACAACATCCTTTCTAGACTAGAGACTTACATTTTCATGTCTTTTACACTTGTTCTCTCTCTATTATGTGATATTCATTAGTATTTGCTCTGAATGACTACTGATTTCTAGCTGTTTCCTATAATGGGCCTTCTTTTCTACTTGTGGGACTTCACCACATGTAGAAACAACTTTATACACTCTTCTCTGAACTTGAGAAGCTATATACACTTGTCTTTCAACTGTTTTACAGTTGAATACTACTTTTCAGTGAATTCTGGTGGTTTCAAACACTGGTTTCATGTGAACTAACTCTATTTCAAGGATTTGTGCAGTGTACAACATCCTTTCTAGACTAGAGACTTACATTTTCATGTCTTTTACACTTGTTCTCTCTCTATTATGTGATATTCATTAGTATTTGCTCTGAATGACTACTGATTTCTAGCTGTTTCCTATAATGGGCCTGCTTTTCTACTTGTGGGACCTCACCACATGTATCAACAACTTTATACACTATTCTCTGGCCTTGGGAAGCTATATAAACTTGTCTTTCAACTGTTTTACAGTTAAACACTACTTTTCAGTGAATTCTGGTTGTTTGAAACACTGGTTTCATGTGAGCTAACTCTATTTCAAGGATTTCTGCAGTGTAGAACATCCTTTCTAGACTAGACACTTTCATTTTGATGTCTTTTACACTAGTCCTCTCACTATTCTGTGATATTCATTAGTATTTGCTCTGAATGACTACTGATTTCTAGCTGTTTCCTATAATGGGCCTTCTTTTCTACTTGAGGGACTTCACCACATGTAGAAACAACTTTATACACTCTTCTCTGAACTAGAGAAGCTATATACACTTGTCTTTCAACTGTTTTACACTTGAATACTACTTTTCAGTGAATTCTGGTGGTTTCAAACACTGGTTTCATGTGAACTAACTCTATGTCAAGCATTTGTGCAGTGTACAACATCCTTTCTAGAATAGAGACTTACATTTTGCTGTCTTTTACACTTGTTCTCTCACTATTCTGTGTTATTCATTAGTATTGGCTCTGAATGACTACTGATTTCTAGCTGTTTCCTATAATGGGCCTTCTTTTCTACTTGTGGGACTCACCACATGTAGAAACAACTTTATACTCTCTTCTCTGAACTTGAGAAGCTATATACACTTGTCTTTCCACTGTTTTACACTTGAATACTACTTTTCAGTGAATTCTGGTCGTTTCAAACACTGGTTTCATGTGAACTAACTCTATGTCAAGCATTTGTGCAGTGTACAACATCCTTTCTAGACTAGAGACTTACATTTTGCTGTCTTTTACACTTGTTCTCTCACTATTCTGTGTTATTCATTAGTATTTGCTCTGAATGACTACTGATTTCTAGCTGTTTCCTATAATGGGCCTTCTTTTCTACTTGCGGGACTTCACTACATGTAGAAACAACTTTATACAATCTTCTCTGAAATTGAGAAGCTATATACACTTGTCTTTCAACTGTTTTGCAGTTGAATACTAGTTATCAGTGAATTCTAGTGGTTTAAACACTGTTTTCTTGTGAAGTAACTCTACTTCAAGGATTTCTGCAGTGTATAACATCCTTTCTAGACTAGAAACTTACATTTTCATGTCTTTTACACTTGTTCTCTCACTATTCTGTGATATTCATTAGTATTTGCTGTAAATGACTACTGATTTCTAGCTGTTTCCTATAATGGGCCTGCTTTTCTACTTGTGGGACCTCACCACATGTATCAACAACTTTATACACTATTCTCTGGCCTTGGGAAGCTATATAAACTTGTCTTTCAACTGTTTTACAGTTAAATACTACTTTTCAGTGAATTCTGGTGGTTTGAAACACTGGTTTCATGTGAACTAACTCTATTTCAAGGATTTCTGCAGTGTAGAACATCCTTTGTAGACTAGACACTTTCATTTTGATGTCTTTTACACTAGTCCTCTCACTATTCTGTGATATTCATTAGTATTTGCTCTGAATGACTACTGATTTCTAGCCTTTTCCTATAATGGGCCTTCTTTTCTACTTGTGGGACTTCACCACATGTAGAAACAACTTTATACACTCTTCTCTGAACTTGAGAAGCTATATACACTTGTCTTTCAACTGTTTTACACTTGAATACTACTTTTCAGTGAATTCTGGTGGTTTCAAACACTGGTTTCATGTGAACTAACTCTATGTCAAGCATTTGTGCAGTGTACAACATCCTTTCTAGACTAGAGACTTACATTTTGCTGTCTTTTACACTTGTTCTCTCACTATTCTGTGTTATTCATTAGTATTTGCTCTGAATGACTACTGATTTCTAGCTGTTTCCTATAATGGGCCTTCTTTTCTACTTGTGGGACTTCACCACATGTAGAAACAACTTTATACTCTCTTCTCTGAACTTGAGAAGCTATATACACTTGTCTTTCAACTGTTTTACACTTGAATACTACTTTTCAGTGAATTCTGGTGGTTTCAAACACTGGTTTCATGTGAACTAACTCTATTTCAAGGATTTCTGCAGTGTAGAACATCCTTTCTAGACTAGACACTTTCATTTTGATGTCTTTTACACTAGTCCTCTCACTATTCTGTGATATTCATTAGTATTTGCTCTGAATGACTACTGATTTCTAGCTGTTTCCTATAATGGGCCTTCTTTTCTACTTGTGGGACTTCACCACATGTAGAAACAACTTTATACACTCTTCTCTGAACTTGAGAAGCTATATACACTTGTCTTTCAACTGTTTTACACTTGAATACTACTTTTCAGTGAATTCTGGTGGTTTCAAACACTGGTTTCATGTGAACTAACTCTATGTCAAGCATTTGTGCAGTGTACAACATCCTTTCTAGACTAGAGACTTACATTTTGCTGTCTTTTACACTTGTTCTCTCAATATTCTGTGTTATTCATTATTATTTGCTCTGAATGACTACTGATTTCTAGCTGTTTCCTATAATGGGCCTTCTTTTCTACTTGCGGGACTTCACTACATGTAGAAACAACTTTATACACTCTTCTCTGAAATTGAGAAGCTATATACACTTGTCTTTCAACTGTTTTGCAGTTGAATACTAGTTATCAGTGAATTCTAGTGGTTTAAACACTGTTTTCTTGTGAAGTAACTCTACTTCAAGGATTTCTGCAGTGTATAACATCCTTTCTAGACTAGAAACTTACATTTTGATGTCTTTTACACTTGTTCTCTCACTATTTTGTGATATTCATTAGTATTTGCTGTAAATGACTACTGATTTCTAGCTGTTTCCTATAATGGGCCTGCTTTTCTACTTGTGGGACCTCACCACATGTATCAACAACTTTATACACTATTCTCTGGCCTTGGAAAGCTATATAAACTTGTTTTGAAACTGTTTTACAGTTAAATACTACTTTTCAGTGAATTCTGGTGGTTTGAAACACTGGTTTCATGTGAACTAACTCTATTTCAAGGATTTCTGCAGTGTAGAACATCCTTTGTAGACTAGACACTTTCATTTTGATGTCTTTTACACTAGTCCTCTCACTATTCTGTGATATTCATTAGTATTTGCTCTGAATGACTACTGATTTCTAGCTGTTTCCTATAATGGGCCTTCTTTTCTACTTGTGGGACTTCATCACATGTAGAAACAACTTTATACACTCTTCTCTGAACTTGAGAAGCTATATACACTTGTCTTTCAACTGTTTTACACTTGAATACTACTTTTCAGTGAATTCTGGTGGTTTCAAACACTGGTTTCATGTGAAGTAACTCTATGTCAAGCATTTGTGCAGTGTACAACATCCTTTCTAGACTAGAGACTTACATTTTGCTGTCTTTTACACTTGTTCTCTCACTATTCTGTGTTATTCATTAGTATTTGCTCTGAATGACTACTGATTTCTAGCTGTTTCCTATAATGGGCCTTCTTTTCTACTTGCGGGACTTCACTACATGTAGAAACAACTTTATACACTCTTCTCTGAACTAGAGAAGCTATATACACTTGTCTTTCAACTGTTTTGCAGTTGAATACTAGTTATCAGTGAATTCTAGTGGTTTAAACACTGTTTTCTTGTGAAGTAACTCTACTTCAAGGATTTCTGCAGTGTATAACATCCTTTCTAGACTAGAAACTTACATTTTGATGTCTTTTACACTTGTTCTCTCACTATTCTGTGATATTCATTAGTATTTGCTCTGAATGACTACTGATTTCTAGCTGTTTCCTATAATGGGCCTTCTTTTCTACTTGTGGGACTTCACCACATGTAGAAACAACTTTATACACACTTGTCTGAACTTGAGAAGCTATATACATTTGTCTTTCAACTGTTTTACAGTTGAATACTACTTTTCAGTGAATTCTGGTGGTTTCAAACACTGGTTTCATGTGAACTAACTCTATTTCAAGGATTTGTGCAGTGTACAACATCCTTTCTAGACTAGAGACTTACATTTTGATGTCTTTTACACTTGTTCTCTCTCTATTATGTGATATTCATTAGTATTTGCTCTGAATGACTACTGATTTCTAGCTGTTTCCTATAATGGGCCTTCTTTTCTACTTGTGGGACTTCACCACATGTAGAAACAACTTTATACACTCTTCTCTGAACTTGAGAAGCTATATACACTTGTCTTTCAACTGTTTTACAGTTGAATACTACTTTTCAGTGAATTCTGGTGGTTTCAAACACTGGTTTCATGTGAACTAACTCTATTTCAAGAATTTGTGCAGTGTACAATATCCTTTCTAGACTAGAGACTTACATTTTCATGTCTTTTACACTTGTTCTCTCTCTATTATGTGATATTCATTAGTATTTGCTCTGAATGACTACTGATTTCTAGCTGTTTCCTATAATGGGCCTGCTTTTCTACTTGTGGGACCTCACCACATGTATCAACAACTTTATACACTATTCTCTGGCCTTCAGAAGCTATATAAACTTGTCTTTCAACTGTTTTACAGTTAAACACTACTTTTCAGTGAATTCTGGTGGTTTGAAACACTGGTTTCATGTGAACTAACTCTATTTCAAGGATTTCTGCAGTGTAGAACATTCTTTCTAGACTAGACACTTTCATTTTGATGTCTTTTACACTAGTCCTCTCACTATTCTGTGATATTCATTGGTATTTGCTCTGAATGACTACTGATTTCTAGCTATTTCCTATAATGGGCCTTCTTTTCTACTTGTGGGACTTCACCACATGTAGAAACAACTTTATATACTCTTCTCTGAACTTGAGAAGCTATATACACTTGTCTTTCAACTGTTTTACACTTGAATACTACTTTTCAGTGAATTCTGGTGGTTTCAAACACTGGTTTCATGTGAACTAACTCTATGTCAAGCATTTGTGCAGTGTCAACATCCTTTCTAGAATAGAGACTTACATTTTGCTGTCTTTTACACTTGTTCTCTCACTATTCTGTGATATTCATTAGTATTTGCTCTGAATGACTACTGATTTCTAGCTGTTTCCTATAATGGGCCTTCTTTTCTACTTGTGGGACTTCACCACATGGAGAAACAACTTTATACTCTCTTCTCTGAACTTGAGAAGGTATATACACTTGTCTTTCAACTGTTTTACACTTGAATACTACTTTTCAGTGAATTCTGGTGGTTTCAAACACTGGTTTCATGTGAACTAACTCTATTTCAAGGATTTGTGCAGTGTACAACATCCTTTCTAGACTAGAGACTTACATTTTCATGTCTTTTACACTTGTTCTCTCTCTATTATGTGATATTCATTAGTATTTGCTCTGAATGACTACTGATTTCTAGCTGTTTCCTATAATGGGCCTGCTTTTCTACTTGTGGGACCTCACCACATGTATCAACAACTTTATACACTATTCTCTGGCCTTGGGAAGCTATATAAACTTGTCTTTCAACTGTTTTACAGTTAAACACTACTTTTCAGTGAATTCTGGTGGTTTGAAACACTGGTTTCATGTGAACTAACTCTATTTCAAGGATTTCTGCAGTGTAGAACATCCTTTCTAGACTAGACACTTTCATTTTGATGTCTTTTACACTAGTCCTCTCAATATTCTGTGATATTCATTAGTATTTGCTCTGAATGACTACTGATTTCTAGCTGTTTCCTATAATGGGCCTTCTTTTCTACTTGTGGGACTTCACCACATGTAGAAACAACTTTATACACTCTTCTCTGAACTTGAGGAGCTATATACACTTGTCTTTCAACTGTTTTACACTTGAATACTACTTTTCAGTGAATTCTGGTGGTTTCAAACACTGGTTTCATGTGAACTAACTCTATGTCAAGCATTTGTGCAGTGTACAACATCCTTTCTAGAATAGAGACTTACATTTTGCTGTCTTTTACACTTCTTCTGTCACTATTCTGTGTTATTCATTAGTATTGGCTCTGAATGACTACTGATTTCTAGCTGTTTCCTATAATGGGCCTTCTTTTCTACTTGTGGGACTTCACCACATGTAGAAACAACTTTATACTCTCTTCTCTGAACTTGAGAAGCTATATACACTTGTCTTTCAACTGTTTTACACTTGAATACTACTTTTCAGTGAATTCTGGTGGTTTCAAACACTGGTTTCATGTGAACTAACTCTATTTCAAGGATTTGTGCAGTGTACAACATCCTTTCTAGACTAGAGACTTACATTTTCATGTCTTTTACACTTGTTCTCTCTCTATTATGTGATATTCATTAGTATTTGCCCTGAATGACTACTGATTTCTAGCTGTTTCCTATAATGGGCCTGCTTTTCTACTTGTGGGACCTCACCACATGTATCAACAACTTTATACACTATTCTCTGGCCTTGGGAAGCTATATAAACTTGTCTTTCAACTGTTTTACAGTTAAACACTACTTTTCAGTGAATTCTGGTGGTTTCAAACACTGGTTTCATGTGAACTAACTCTATTTCAAGGATTTCTGCAGTGTAGAACATCTTTTCTAGACTAGACACTTTCATTTTGATGTCTTTTACACTAGTCCTCTCACTATTCTGTGATATTCATTAGTATTTGCTCTGAATGACTACTGATTTCTAGCTGTTTCCTATAATGGGCCTTCTTTTCTACTTGTGGGACTTCACCACATGTAGAAACAACTTTATACACTCTTCTCTGAACTTGAGAAGCTATATACACTTGTCTTTCAACTGTTTTACTCTTGAATACTACTTTCCAGTGAATTCTGGTCGTTTCAAACACTGGTTTCATGTGAACTAACTCTATGTCAAGCATTTGTGCAGTGTACAACATCCTTTCTAGACTAGAGACTTACATTTTGCTGTCTTTTACACTTGTTCTCTCACTATTCTGTGTTATTCATTAGTATTTGCTCTGAATGACTACTGATTTCTAGCTGTTTCCTATAATGGGCCTTCTTTTCTACTTGCGGGACTTCACTACATGTAGAAACAACTTTATACAATCTTCTCTGAAATTGAGAAGCTATATACACTTGTCTTTCAACTGTTTTGCAGTTGAATACTAGTTATCAGTGAATTCTAGTGGTTTAAACACTGTTTTCTTGTGAAGTAACTCTACTTCAAGGATTTCTGCAGTGTATAACATCCTTTCTAGACTAGAAACTTACATTTTGATGTCTTTTACACTTGTTCTCTCACTATTCTGTGATATTCATTAGTATTTGCTGTAAATGACTACTGATTTCTAGCTGTTTCCTATAATGGGCCTGCTTTTCTACTTGTGGGACCTCACCACATGTATCAACAACTTTATACACTATTCTCTGGCCTTGGGAAGCTATATAAACTTGTCTTTCAACTGTTTTACACTTAAATACTACTTTTCAGTGAATTCTGGTGGTTTGAAACACTGGTTTCATGTGAACTAACTCTATTTCAAGGATTTCTGCAGTGTAGAACATCCTTTGTAGACTAGACACTTTCATTTTGATGTCTTTTACACTAGTCCTCTCACTATTCTGTGATATTCATTAGTATTTGCTCTGAATGACTACTGATTTCTAGCCTTTTCCTATAATGGGCCTTCTTTTCTACTTGTGGGACTTCACCACATGTAGAAACAACTTTATACACTCTTCTCTGAACTTGAGAAGCTATATACACTTGTCTTTCAACTGTTTTACACTTGAATACTACTTTTCAGTGAATTCTGGTGGTTTCAAACACTGGTTTCATGTGAACTAACTCTATGTCAAGCATTTGTGCAGTGTACAACATCCTTTCTAGACTAGAGACTTACATTTTGCTGTCTTTTACACTTGTTCTCTCACTATTCTGTGTTATTCATTAGTATTTGCTCTGAATGACTACTGATTTCTAGCTGTTTCCTATAATGGGCCTTCTTTTCTACTTGTGGGACTTCACCACATGTAGAAACAACTTTATACTCTCTTCTCTGAACTTGAGAAGCTATATACACTTGTCTTTCAACTGTTTTACACTTGAATACTACTTTTAAGTGAATTCTGGTGGTTTCAAACACTGGTTTCATGTGAACTAACTCTATTTCAAGGATTTCTGCAGTGTAGAACATCCTTTCTAGACTAGACACTTTCATTTTGATGTCTTTTACACTAGTCCTCTCACTATTCTGTGATATTCATTAGTATTTGCTCTGAATGACTACTGATTTCTAGCTGTTTCCTATAATGGGCCTTCTTTTCTACTTGTGGGACTTCACCACATGTAGAAACAACTTTATACACTCTTCTCTGAACTTGAGAAGCTATATACACTTGTCTTTCAACTGTTTTACACTTGAATACTACTTTTCAGTGAATTCTGGTGGTTTCAAACACTGGTTTCATGTGAACTAACTCTATGTCAAGCATTTGTGCAGTGTACAACATCCTTTCTAGACTAGAGACTTACATTTTGCTGTCTTTTACACTTGTTCTCTCAATATTCTGTGTTATTCATTATTATTTGCTCTGAATGACTACTGATTTCTAGCTGTTTCCTATAATGGGCCTTCTTTTCTACTTGCGGGACTTCACTACATGTAGAAACAACTTTATACACTCTTCTCTGAAATTGAGAAGCTATATACACTTGTCTTTCAACTGTTTTGCAGTTGAATACTAGTTATCAGTGAATTCTAGTGGTTTAAACACTGTTTTCTTGTGAAGTAACTCTACTTCAAGGATTTCTGCAGTGTATAACATCCTTTCTAGACTAGAAACTTACATTTTGATGTCTTTTACACTTGTTCTCTCACTATTTTGTGATATTCATTAGTATTTGCTGTAAATGACTACTGATTTCTAGCTGTTTCCTATAATGGGCCTGCTTTTCTACTTGTGGGACCTCACCACATGTATCAACAACTTTATACACTATTCTCTGGCCTTGGAAAGCTATATAAACTTGTCTTGAAACTGTTTTACAGTTAAATACTACTTTTCAGTGAATTCTGGTGGTTTGAAACACTGGTTTCATGTGAACTAACTCTATTTCAAGGATTTCTGCAGTGTAGAACATCCTTTGTAGACTAGACACTTTCATTTTGATGTCTTTTACACTAGTCCTCTCACTATTCTGTGATATTCATTAGTATTTGCTCTGAATGACTACTGATTTCTAGCTGTTTCCTATAATGGGCCTTCTTTTCTACTTGTGGGACTTCATCACATGTAGAAACAACTTTATACACTCTTCTCTGAACTTGAGAAGCTATATACACTTGTCTTTCAACTGTTTTACAGTTGAATACTACTTTTCATTGAATTCTGGTGGTTTCAAACACTGGTTTCATGTGAAGTAACTCTATGTCAAGCATTTGTGCAGTGTACAACATCCTTTCTAGACTAGAGACTTACATTTTGCTGTCTTTTACACTTGTTCTCTCACTATTCTGTGTTATTCATTAGTATTTGCTCTGAATGACTACTGATTTCTAGCTGTTTCCTATAATGGGCCTTCTTTTCTACTTGCGGGACTTCACTACATGTAGAAACAACTTTATACACTCTTCTCTGAACTAGAGAAGCTATATACACTTGTCTTTCAACTGTTTTGCAGTTGAATACTAGTTATCAGTGAATTCTAGTGGTTTAAACACTGTTTTCTTGTGAAGTAACTCTACTTCAAGGATTTCTGCAGTGTATAACATCCTTTCTAGACTAGAAACTTACATTTTGATGTCTTTTACACTTGTTCTCTCACTATTCTGTGATATTCATTAGTATTTGCTCTGAATGACTACTGATTTCTAGCTGTTTCCTATAATGGGCCTTCTTTTCTACTTGTGGGACTTCACCACATGTAGAAACAACTTTATACACACTTGTCTGAACTTGAGAAGCTATATACATTTGTCTTTCAACTGTTTTACAGTTGAATACTACTTTTCAGTGAATTCTGGTGGTTTCAAACACTGGTTTCATGTGAACTAACTCTATTTCAAGGATTTGTGCAGTGTACAACATCCTTTCTAGACTAGAGACTTACATTTTGATGTCTTTTACACTTGTTCTCTCTCTATTATGTGATATTCATTAGTATTTGCTCTGAATGACTACTGATTTCTAGCTGTTTCCTATAATGGGCCTTCTTTTCTACTTGTGGGACTTCACCACATGTAGAAACAACTTTATACACTCTTCTCTGAACTTGAGAAGCTATATACACTTGTCTTTCAACTGTTTTACAGTTGAATACTACTTTTCAGTGAATTCTGGTGGTTTCAAACACTGGTTTCATGTGAACTAACTCTATTTCAAGAATTTGTGCAGTGTACAATATCCTTTCTAGACTAGAGACTTACATTTTCATGTCTTTTACACTTGTTCTCTCTCTATTATGTGATATTCATTAGTATTTGCTCTGAATGACTACTGATTTCTAGCTGTTTCCTATAATGGGCCTGCTTTTCTACTTGTGGGACCTCACCACATGTATCAACAACTTTATACACTATTCTCTGGCCTTCAGAAGCTATATAAACTTGTCTTGAAACTGTTTTACAGTTAAATACTACTTTTCAGTGAATTCTGGTGGTTTGAAACACTGGTTTCATGTGAACTAACTCTATTTCAAGGATTTCTGCAGTGTAGAACATCCTTTGTAGACTAGACACTTTCATTTTGATGTCTTTTACACTAGTCCTCTCACTATTCTGTGATATTCATTAGTATTTGCTCTGAATGACTACTGATTTCTAGCTGTTTCCTATAATGGGCCTTCTTTTCTACTTGTGGGACTTCATCACATGTAGAAACAACTTTATACACTCTTCTCTGAACTTGAGAAGCTATATACACTTGTCTTTCAACTGTTTTACAGTTGAATACTACTTTTCATTGAATTCTGGTGGTTTCAAACACTGGTTTCATGTGAAGTAACTCTATGTCAAGCATTTGTGCAGTGTACAACATCCTTTCTAGACTAGAGACTTACATTTTGCTGTCTTTTACACTTGTTCTCTCACTATTCTGTGTTATTCATTAGTATTTGCTCTGAATGACTACTGATTTCTAGCTGTTTCCTATAATGGGCCTTCTTTTCTACTTGCGGGACTTCACTACATGTAGAAACAACTTTATACACTCTTCTCTGAACTAGAGAAGCTATATACACTTGTCTTTCAACTGTTTTGCAGTTGAATACTAGTTATCAGTGAATTCTAGTGGTTTAAACACTGTTTTCTTGTGAAGTAACTCTACTTCAAGGATTTCTGCAGTGTATAACATCCTTTCTAGACTAGAAACTTACATTTTGATGTCTTTTACACTTGTTCTCTCACTATTCTGTGATATTCATTAGTATTTGCTCTGAATGACTACTGATTTCTAGCTGTTTCCTATAATGGGCCTTCTTTTCTACTTGTGGGACTTCACCACATGTAGAAACAACTTTATACACACTTGTCTGAACTTGAGAAGCTATATACATTTGTCTTTCAACTGTTTTACAGTTGAATACTACTTTTCAGTGAATTCTGGTGGTTTCAAACACTGGTTTCATGTGAACTAACTCTATTTCAAGGATTTGTGCAGTGTACAACATCCTTTCTAGACTAGAGACTTACATTTTGATGTCTTTTACACTTGTTCTCTCTCTATTATGTGATATTCATTAGTATTTGCTCTGAATGACTACTGATTTCTAGCTGTTTCCTATAATGGGCCTTCTTTTCTACTTGTGGGACTTCACCACATGTAGAAACAACTTTATACACTCTTCTCTGAACTTGAGAAGCTATATACACTTGTCTTTCAACTGTTTTACAGTTGAATACTACTTTTCAGTGAATTCTGGTGGTTTCAAACACTGGTTTCATGTGAACTAACTCTATTTCAAGAATTTGTGCAGTGTACAATATCCTTTCTAGACTAGAGACTTACATTTTCATGTCTTTTACACTTGTTCTCTCTCTATTATGTGATATTCATTAGTATTTGCTCTGAATGACTACTGATTTCTAGCTGTTTCCTATAATGGGCCTGCTTTTCTACTTGTGGGACCTCACCACATGTATCAACAACTTTATACACTATTCTCTGGCCTTCAGAAGCTATATAAACTTGTCTTTCAACTGTTTTACAGTTAAACACTACTTTTCAGTGAATTCTGGTGGTTTGAAACACTGGTTTCATGTGAACTAACTCTATTTCAAGGATTTCTGCAGTGTAGAACATTCTTTCTAGACTAGACACTTTCATTTTGATGTCTTTTACACTAGTCCTCTCACTATTCTGTGATATTCATTGGTATTTGCTCTGAATGACTACTGATTTCTAGCTATTTCCTATAATGGGCCTTCTTTTCTACTTGTGGGACTTCACCACATGTAGAAACAACTTTATATACTCTTCTCTGAACTTGAGAAGCTATATACACTTGTCTTTCAACTGTTTTACACTTGAATACTACTTTTCAGTGAATTCTGGTGGTTTCAAACACTGGTTTCATGTGAACTAACTCTATGTCAAGCATTTGTGCAGTGTCAACATCCTTTCTAGAATAGAGACTTACATTTTGCTGTCTTTTACACTTGTTCTCTCACTATTCTGTGATATTCATTAGTATTTGCTCTGAATGACTACTGATTTCTAGCTGTTTCCTATAATGGGCCTTCTTTTCTACTTGTGGGACTTCACCACATGTAGAAACAACTTTATACTCTCTTCTCTGAACTTGAGAAGGTATATACACTTGTCTTTCAACTGTTTTACACTTGAATACTACTTTTCAGTGAATTCTGGTGGTTTCAAACACTGGTTTCATGTGAACTAACTCTATTTCAAGGATTTGTGCAGTGTACAACATCCTTTCTAGACTAGAGACTTACATTTTCATGTCTTTTACACTTGTTCTCTCTCTATTATGTGATATTCATTAGTATTTGCTCTGAATGACTACTGATTTCTAGCTGTTTCCTATAATGGGCCTGCTTTTCTACTTGTGGGACCTCACCACATGTATCAACAACTTTATACACTATTCTCTGGCCTTGGGAAGCTATATAAACTTGTCTTTCAACTGTTTTACAGTTAAACACTACTTTTCAGTGAATTCTGGTGGTTTGAAACACTGGTTTCATGTGAACTAACTCTATTTCAAGGATTTCTGCAGTGTAGAACATCCTTTCTAGACTAGACACTTTCATTTTGATGTCTTTTACACTAGTCCTCTCAATATTCTGTGATATTCATTAGTATTTGCTCTGAATGACTACTGATTTCTAGCTGTTTCCTATAATGGGCCTTCTTTTCTACTTGTGGGACTTCACCACATGTAGAAACAACTTTATACACTCTTCTCTGAACTTGAGGAGCTATATACACTTGTCTTTCAACTGTTTTACACTTGAATACTACTTTTCAGTGAATTCTGGTGGTTTCAAACACTGGTTTCATGTGAACTAACTCTATGTCAAGCATTTGTGCAGTGTACAACATCCTTTCTAGAATAGAGACTTACATTTTGCTGTCTTTTACACTTCTTCTGTCACTATTCTGTGTTATTCATTAGTATTGGCTCTGAATGACTACTGATTTCTAGCTGTTTCCTATAATGGGCCTTCTTTTCTACTTGTGGGACTTCACCACATGTAGAAACAACTTTATACTCTCTTCTCTGAACTTGAGAAGCTATATACACTTGTCTTTCAACTGTTTTACACTTGAATACTACTTTTCAGTGAATTCTGGTGGTTTCAAACACTGGTTTCATGTGAACTAACTCTATTTCAAGGATTTGTGCAGTGTACAACATCCTTTCTAGACTAGAGACTTACATTTTCATGTCTTTTACACTTGTTCTCTCTCTATTATGTGATATTCATTAGTATTTGCCCTGAATGACTACTGATTTCTAGCTGTTTCCTATAATGGGCCTGCTTTTCTACTTGTGGGACCTCACCACATGTATCAACAACTTTATACACTATTCTCTGGCCTTGGGAAGCTATATAAACTTGTCTTTCAACTGTTTTACAGTTAAATACTACTTTTCAGTGAATTCTGGTGGTTTCAAACACTGGTTTCATGTGAACTAACTCTATTTCAAGGATTTCTGCAGTGTAGAACAACCTTTGTAGACTAGACACTTTCATTTTGATGTCTTTTACACTAGTCCTCTCACTATTCTGTGATATTCATTAGTATTTGCTCTGAATGACTACTGATTTCTAGCTGTTTCCTATAATGGGCCTTCTTTTCTACTTGTGGGACTTCACCACATGTAGAAACAACTTTATACACTCTTCTCTGGACTTGTGAAGCTATATAAACTTGTCTTTCAACTGTTTTACAGTTGAATACTACTTTTCAGTGAATTCTGGTCGTTTCAAACACTGGTTTCATGTGAACTAACTCTATTTCAAGGATTTCTGCAGTGTACAACATCCTTTCTAGACTAGACACTTACATTTTGATGTCTTTTACACTTGTTCTCTCACTGTTCTGTGATATCCATTAGTATTTGCTCTGAATTACTACTGATTTCTAGCTGTTTCCTATAATAGGCCTTCTTTTCTACTTGTGGGACTTCACCACATGTAGAAACAACTTTATACACTCTTCTCTGAACTTGAGAAGCTATATACACTTGTCTTTCAACTGTTTTACAGTTGAATACTACTTTTTAGTGAATTCTGGTGGTTTCAAACACTGGTTTCATTTGAACTACCTCTATTTCAAGCATTTCTGCAGTGTACAACATCCTTTCTAGACAAGACACATTCATTTTGATGTCTTTTACACTTGTTTTCTCACTATTCTGTGATATTCATTAGTATTTGCTCTGAATGACTACTGATTTCTAGCTGTTTCCTTTAATGGGCCTTCTTTTCTTCTTGTAGGACTTCACCACATGTAGAAACAACTTTATACAGTCTTCTCTGAACTTGAGAAGCTATATACACTTGTCTTTCAACTGTTTTACAGTTGAATACTACTATTCAGTGACTTCTGGTGGTTTCAAACACTGGTTTCATGTGAACTAACTCTATTTCAAGCATTTGTGCCGTGTACAACATCCTTTCTAGACTAGAGACTTACATTTTGATGTCTTTTACACTTGTTTTCTCACTATTCTGTGATATTTATTAGTATTTGCTCTGAATGACTACTGATTTCTAGCTGTTTCCTATAATGGGCCTTCTGATCTACTTGTGGGACTTCACCACATGTAGAAACAACTTGCTATACTCTTCTCTGGACTTGCGAAGCTATATAAACTTGTCTTTCAACTGTTTTACACTTGAATACTACCTTTCAGTGAATTCTGGTGGTTTCAAACACTAGTTTCTTGTGAACTAACTCTATTTCAAGGATTTCTGCAGTGAACAACATCCTTCCTAGACTAGGCACTTACATTTTGATGGTTTTCCCCTTGTTCTCACACAATTCTATGATATTCATTAGTATTTGCTCTGAATTACTACTGATTTCTAGCTGAGTCCTATAAAGGGCCTTCTGCTCTACTTGTGGGACTTCTCCACAAGTACAAACAACATTATACACTCTTCTCTGAACTTGAGAAGCTATATATACTTGTCCTTTAACTGTTTTACAGTTGAATGCTACTTCTCTGTGGATTCTAGTGGTTTAAAACACTGGTTTCATGTGAACGAACTCTATTTCCAGGATTTCTGCAGTGTACAACATCCTTTCTAGACTAGAGACTTACATTTTGATGTCTTTTACACTTGTTCTCTCTCTATTATGTGATATTCATTAGTATTTGCTCTGAAGGACTACTGATTTCTAGCTGTTTCCTATAATGGGCCTTCTTTTCTACTTGTGGGACTTCACCACATGTAGAAACAACTTTATACACTCTTCTCTGAACTTGAGAAGCTATATACACTTGTCTTTCAACTGTTTTACAGTTGAATACTACTTTTTAGTGAATTCTGGTGGTTTCAAACACTGGTTTCATGTGAACTAACTCTATTTCAAGCATTTCTGCAGTGTACAACATCCTTTCTAGACAAGACACATTCATTTTGATGTCTTTTACACTTGTTTTCTCACTATTCTGTGATATTCATTAGTATTGGCTCTGAATGACTACTGATTTCTAGCTGTTTCCTTTCATGGGCCTTCTTTTCTACTTGTGGGACTTCACCACATGTAGAAACAACTTTATACACTCTTCTCTGAACTTGAGAAGCTATATACACTTGTCTTTCAACTGTTTTACAGTTGAATACTACTTTTCAGTGAATTCTGGTGGTTTCAAACACTGGTTTCATGTGAACTAACTCTATTTCAAGCATTTGTGCAGTGTACAACATCCTTTCTAGACTAGAGACTTACATTTTGCTGTCTTTTACACTTGTTCTCTCACTATTCTGTGACATTCATTAGTATTTGCTCTGAATGACTACTGATTTCTAGCTGTTTCCTATAATGGGCCTTCTTTTCTACTTGTGGGACTTCACCACATGTAGAAACAACTTTATACTCTCTTCTCTGAACTTGAGAAGGTATATACACTTGTCTTTCAACTGTTTTACACTTGAATACTACTTTTCAGTGAATTCTGGTGGTTTCAAACACTGGTTTCATGTGAACTAACTCTATTTCAAGGATTTGTGCAGTGTACAACATCCTTTCTAGACTAGAGACTTACATTTTCATGTCTTTTACACTTGTTCTCTCTCTATTATGTGATATTCATTAGTATTTGCTCTGAATGACTACTGATTTCTAGCTGTTTCCTATAATGGGCCTGCTTTTCTACTTGTGGGACCTCACCACATGTATCAACAACTTTATACACTATTCTCTGGCCTTGGGAAGCTATATAAACTTGTCTTTCAACTGTTTTACAGTTAAACACTACTTTTCAGTGAATTCTGGTGGTTTGAAACACTGGTTTCATGTGAACTAACTCTATTTCAAGGATTTCTGCAGTGTAGAACATCCTTTCTAGACTAGACACTTTCATTTTGATGTCTTTTACACTAGTCCTCTCAATATTCTGTGATATTCATTAGTATTTGCTCTGAATGACTACTGATTTCTAGCTGTTTCCTATAATGGGCCTTCTTTTCTACTTGTGGGACTTCACCACATGTAGAAACAACTTTATACACTCTTCTCTGAACTTGAGGAGCTATATACACTTGTCTTTCAACTGTTTTACACTTGAATACTACTTTTCAGTGAATTCTGGTGGTTTCAAACACTGGTTTCATGTGAACTAACTCTATGTCAAGCATTTGTGCAGTGTACAACATCCTTTCTAGAATAGAGACTTACATTTTGCTGTCTTTTACACTTCTTCTGTCACTATTCTGTGTTATTCATTAGTATTGGCTCTGAATGACTACTGATTTCTAGCTGTTTCCTATAATGGGCCTTCTTTTCTACTTGTGGGACTTCACCACATGTAGAAACAACTTTATACTCTCTTCTCTGAACTTGAGAAGCTATATACACTTGTCTTTCAACTGTTTTACACTTGAATACTACTTTTCAGTGAATTCTGGTGGTTTCAAACACTGGTTTCATGTGAACTAACTCTATTTCAAGGATTTGTGCAGTGTACAACATCCTTTCTAGACTAGAGACTTACATTTTCATGTCTTTTACACTTGTTCTCTCTCTATTATGTGATATTCATTAGTATTTGCCCTGAATGACTACTGATTTCTAGCTGTTTCCTATAATGGGCCTGCTTTTCTACTTGTGGGACCTCACCACATGTATCAACAACTTTATACACTATTCTCTGGCCTTGGGAAGCTATATAAACTTCTCTTTCAACTGTTTTACAGTTAAATACTACTTTTCAGTGAATTCTGGTGGTTTCAAACACTGGTTTCATGTGAACTAACTCTATTTCAAGGATTTCTGCAGTGTAGAACAACCTATGTAGACTAGACACTTTCATTTTGATGTCTTTTACACTAGTCCTCTCACTATTCTGTGATATTCATTAGTATTTGCTCTGAATGACTACTGATTTCTAGCTGTTTCCTATAATGGGCCTTCTTTTCTACTTGTGGGACTTCTCCACATGTAGAAACAACTTTATACACTCTTCTCTGGACTTGTGAAGCTATATAAACTTGTCTTTCAACTGTTTTACAGTTGAATACTACTTTTCAGTGAATTCTGGTCGTTTCAAACACTGGTTTCATGTGAACTAACTCTATTTCAAGGATTTCTGCAGTGTACAACATCCTTTCTAGACTAGACACTTACATTTTGATGTCTTTTACACTTGTTCTCTCACTGTTCTGTGATATCCATTAGTATTTGCTCTGAATTACTACTGATTTCTAGCTGTTTCCTATAATAGGCCTTCTTTTCTACTTGTGGGACTTCACCACATGTAGAAACAACTTTATACACTCTTCTCTGAACTTGAGAAGCTATATACACTTGTCTTTCAACTGTTTTACAGTTGAATACTACTTTTTAGTGAATTCTGGTGGTTTCAAACACTGGTTTCATTTGAACTACCTCTATTTCAAGCATTTCTGCAGTGTACAACATCCTTTCTAGACAAGACACATTCATTTTGATGTCTTTTACACTTGTTTTCTCACTATTCTGTGATATTCATTAGTATTTGCTCTGAATGACTACTGATTTCTAGCTGTTTCCTTTAATGGGCCTTCTTTTCTTCTTGTAGGACTTCACCACATGTAGAAACAACTTTATACAGTCTTCTCTGAACTTGAGAAGCTATATACACTTGTCTTTCAACTGTTTTACAGTTGAATACTACTATTCAGTGACTTCTGGTGGTTTCAAACACTGGTTTCATGTGAACTAACTCTATTTCAAGCATTTGTGCCGTGTACAACATCCTTTCTAGACTAGAGACTTACATTTTGATGTCTTTTACACTTGTTTTCTCACTATTCTGTGATATTTATTAGTATTTGCTCTGAATGACTACTGATTTCTAGCTGTTTCCTATAATGGGCCTTCTGATCTACTTGTGGGACTTCACCACATGTAGAAACAACTTGCTATACTCTTCTCTGGACTTGCGAAGCTATATAAACTTGTCTTTCAACTGTTTTACACTTGAATACTACCTTTCAGTGAATTCTGGTGGTTTCAAACACTGGTTTCTTGTGAACTAACTCTATTTCAAGGATTTCTGCAGTGAACAACATCCTTCCTAGACTAGGCACTTACATTTTGATGGTTTTCCCCTTGTTCTCACACAATTCTATGATATTCATTAGTATTTGCTCTGAATTACTACTGATTTCTAGCTGAGTCCTATAAAGGGCCTTCTGCTCTACTTGTGGGACTTCTCCACAAGTACAAACAACATTATACACTCTTCTCTGAACTTGAGAAGCTATATATACTTGTCCTTTAACTGTTTTACAGTTGAATGCTACTTCTCTGTGGATTCTAGTGGTTTAAAACACTGGTTTCATGTGAACGAACTCTATTTCCAGGATTTCTGCAGTGTACAACATCCTTTCTAGACTAGAGACTTACATTTTGATGTCTTTTACACTTGTTCTCTCTCTATTATGTGATATTCATTAGTATTTGCTCTGAAGGACTACTGATTTCTAGCTGTTTCCTATAATGGGCCTTCTTTTCTACTTGTGGGACTTCACCACATGTAGAAACAACTTTATACACTCTTCTCTGAACTTGAGAAGCTATATACACTTGTCTTTCAACTGTTTTACAGTTGAATACTACTTTTTAGTGAATTCTGGTGGTTTCAAACACTGGTTTCATGTGAACTAACTCTATTTCAAGCATTTCTGCAGTGTACAACATCCTTTCTAGACAAGACACATTCATTTTGATGTCTTTTACACTTGTTTTCTCACTATTCTGTGATATTCATTAGTACTTGCTCTGAATGACTACTGATTCCTAGCAGTTTCCCATAATGGGCCTTCTTTTCTACTTGTGGGACTTCACCACATGTAGAAAAAACTTTATACAGTCTTCTCTGAACTTGAGAAGCTATATACACTTGTCTTTCAACTGTTTTACAGTTGAATACTACTACTCAGTGACTTCTGGTGGTTTCAAACACTGGTTTCATGTGAACTAACTCTATTTCAAGCATTTGTGCCGTGTACAACATGCTTTCTAGACTAGAGACTTACATTTTGATATCTTTTACTCTTGTTCTCTCATAATTCTGTGATATTCATTAGTATTTCCTATCAATTACTACTTCTTTCTTGTAGTGTCCTATAATGGGCCTTCTGGTCTACTTGTGGGACTTCACCACATGAAGAAACATCTTTATACACTCTTCTCTGAACTTGAGAAGCTATATACACTTGTCTTTCAACTGTTTTACAGTTTAATGCTACTTTTCTGTGAATTCTTGTGTTTTCAAACACTGGTTTCATGTGAACTAACTCTATTTCAAGGATTTCTGCAGTGAACAACATCCTTCCTAGACTAGGCACTTACATTTTGATGGTTTTCCCCTTGTTCTCACACAATTCTATGATATTCATTAATATTTGCTCTGAATTACTACTGATTTCTAGCTGAGTCCTATAAAGGGCCTTCTGCTCTACTTGTGGGACTTCTCCACAAGTACAAACAACATTATACACTCTTCTCTGAACTTGAGAAGCTATATATACTTGTCCTTTAACTGTTTTACAGTTGAATGCTACTTTTCTGTGGATTCTAGTGGTTTAAAACACTGGTTTCATGTGAACTAACTCTATTTCAAGGATTTCTGCAGTGTACAACATCCTTTCTAGACTAGAGACTTACATTTTGATGTCTTTTACACTTGTTCTCTCTCTATTATGTGATATTCATTAGTATTTTCTCTGAATTACTACTGATTTCTAGCTGTTTCCTATAATGGGCCTTCTTTTCTACTTGTGGGACTTCACCACATGTAGAAACAACTTTATACACTCTTCTCTGAACTTGAGAAGCTATATACACTTGTCTTTCAACTGTTTTACACTTGAATACTACTTTTTAGTGAATTCTGGTGGTTTCAAACACTGGTTTCATGTGAACTAACTCTATTTCAAGCATTTCTGCAGTGTACAACATCCTTTCTAGACAAGACACATTCATTTTGATGTCTTTTACACTTGTTTTCTCACTATTCTGTGATATTCATTAGTACTTGCTCTGAATGACTACTGATTTCTAGCTGTTTCCTTTCATGGGCCTTCTTTTCTAATTGTGGGACTTCATCACATGTAGAAACAACTTTATACACTCTTCTCTGAACTTGAGAAGCTATATACACTTGTCTTTCAACTGTTTTACACTTGAATACTACTTTTCAGTGAATTCTGGTGGTTTCAAACACTGGTTTCATGTGAACTAACTCTATTTCAAGCATTTGTGCAGTGTACAACATCCTTTCTAGACTAGAGACTTACATTTTGCTGTCTTTTACACTTGTTCTCTCACTATTCTGTGACATTCATTAGTATTTGCTCTGAATGACTACTGATTTCTAGCTGTTTCCTATAATGGGCCTTCTTTTCTACTTGTGGGACTTCACCACATGTAGAAACAACTTTATACACTCTTCTCTGAACTTGAGAAGCTATATACACTTGTCTTTCAACAGTTGTACACTTGAATACTACTTTTTAGTGAATTCTGGTGGTTTCAAACACTGGTTTCATGTGAACTAACTCTATTTCAAGGATTTGTGCAGTGTACAACATCCTTTCTAGACTAGAGACTTACATTTTGATGTCTTTTACACTTGTTCTCTCTCTATTATGTGATATTCATTAGTATTTGCTCTGAATGACTACTGATTTCTAGCTGTTTCCTATAATGGGCCTTCTTTTCTACTTGTGGGACTTCTCCACATGTAGAAACAACTTTATACACTCTTTTCTGAACTTTTGAAGCTATATAAACTTGTCTTTCAACTGTTTTACAGTTGAATACTACTTTTCAGTGAATTCTGGTTGTTTCAAACACTGGTTTCATGTGAACTAACTCTATTTCAAGGATTTCTGCAGTGTACAACATCCTTTCTAGACTAGACACTTACATTTTGATGTCTTTTACACTTGTTCTCTCACTATTCTGTGATATTCATTAGTACTTGCTCTGAATGACTACTGATTTCTAGCAGTTTCCCATAATGGGCCTTCTTTTCTACTTGTGGGACTTCACCACATGTAGAAAAAACTTTATACAGTCTTCTCTGAACTTGAGAAGCTATATACACTTGTCTTTCAACTGTTTTACAGTTGAATACTACTATTCAGTGACTTCTGGTGGTTTCAAACACTGGTTTCATGTGAACTAACTCTATTTCAAGCATTTGTGCCGTGTACAACATGCTTTCTAGACTAGAGACTTACATTTTGATATCTTTTACTCTTGTTCTCTCATAATTCTGTGATATTCATTAGTATTTCCTATCAATTACTACTTCTTTCTTGTAGTGTCCTATAATGGGCCTTCTGGTCTACTTGTGGGACTTCACCACATGAAGAAACATCTTTATACACTCTTCTCTGAACTTGAGAAGCTATATACACTTGTCTTTCAACTGTTTTACTGTTTAATGCTACTTTTCTGTGAATTCTTGTGTTTTCAAACACTGGTTTCATGTGAACTAACTCTATTTCAAGGATTTCTGCAGTGAACAACATCCTTCCTAGACTAGGCACTTACATTTTGATGGTTTTCCCCTTGTTCTCACACAATTCTATGATATTCATTAGTATTTGCTCTGAATTACTACTGATTTCTAGCTGAGTCCTATAAAGGGCCTTCTGCTCTACTTGTGGGACTTCTCCACAAGTACAAACAACATTATACACTCTTCTCTGAACTTGAGAAGCTATATATACTTGTCCTTTAACTGTTTTACAGTTGAATGCTACTTTTCTGTGGATTCTAGTGGTTTAAAACACTGGTTTCATGTGAACTAACTCTATTTCAAGCATTTCTGCAGTGTACAACATCCTTTCTAGACAAGACACATTCATTTTGATGTCTTTTACACTTCTTTTCTCACTATTCTGTGATATTCATTAGTATTTCCTATCAATTACTACTTCTTTCTTGTAGTGTCCTATAATGGGCCTTCTGGTCTACTTGTGGGACTTCACCACATGAAGAAACATCTTTATACACTCTTCTCTGAACTTGAGAAGCTATATACACTTGTCTTTCAACTGTTTTACAGTTTAATGCTACTTTTCTGTGAATTCTTGTGTTTTCAAACACTGGTTTCATGTGAACTAACTCTATTTCAAGGATTTCTGCAGTGTACAACATCCTTTCTAGACTAGAGACTTACATTTTGATGTCTTTTACACTTGTTCTCTCTCTATTATGTGATATTCATTAGTATTTTCTCTGAATTACTACTGATTTCTAGCTGTTTCCTATAATGGGCCTTCTTTTCTACTTGTGGGACTTCACCACATGTAGAAACAACTTTATACACTCTTCTCTGAACTTGAGAAGCTATATACACTTGTCTTTCAACTGTTTTACAGTTGAATACTACTTTTTAGTGAATTCTGGTGGTTTCAAACACTGGTTTCATGTGAACTAACTCTATTTCAAGCATTTCTGCAGTGTACAACATCCTTTCTAGACAAGACACATTCATTTTGATGTCTTTTACACTTGTTTTCTCACTATTCTGTGATATTCATTAGTACTTGCTCTGAATGACTACTGATTTCTAGCTGTTTCCTTTCATGGGCCTTCTTTTCTAATTGTGGGACTTCATCACATGTAGAAACAACTTTATACACTCTTCTCTGAACTTGAGAAGCTATATACACTTGTCTTTCAACTGTTTTACACTTGAATACTACTTTTCAGTGAATTCTGGTGGTTTCAAACACTGGTTTCATGTGAACTAACTCTATTTCAAGCATTTGTGCAGTGTACAACATCCTTTCTAGACTAGAGACTTACATTTTGCTGTCTTTTACACTTGTTCTCTCACTATTCTGTGACATTCATTAGTATTTGCTCTGAATGACTACTGATTTCTAGCTGTTTCCTATAATGGGCCTTCTTTTCTACTTGTGGGACTTCACCACATGTAGAAACAACTTTATACACTCTTCTCTGAACTTGAGAAGCTATATACACTTGTCTTTCAACAGTTGTACACTTGAATACTACTTTTTAGTGAATTCTGGTGGTTTCAAACACTGGTTTCATGTGAACTAACTCTATTTCAAGGATTTGTGCAGTGTACAACATCCTTTCTAGACTAGAGACTTACATTTTGATGTCTTTTACACTTGTTCTCTCTCTATTATGTGATATTCATTAGTATTTGCTCTGAATGACTACTGATTTCTAGCTGTTTCCTATAATGGGCCTTCTTTTCTACTTGTGGGACTTCTCCACATGTAGAAACAACTTTATACACTCTTTTCTGAACTTTTGAAGCTATATAAACTTGTCTTTCAACTGTTTTACAGTTGAATACTACTTTTCAGTGAATTCTGGTTGTTTCAAACACTGGTTTCATGTGAACTAACTCTATTTCAAGGATTTCTGCAGTGTACAACATCCTTTCTAGACTAGACACTTACATTTTGATGTCTTTTACACTTGTTCTCTCACTATTCTGTGATATTCATTAGTACTTGCTCTGAATGACTACTGATTTCTAGCAGTTTCCCATAATGGGCCTTCTTTTCTACTTGTGGGACTTCACCACATGTAGAAAAAACTTTATACAGTCTTCTCTGAACTTGAGAAGCTATATACACTTGTCTTTCAACTGTTTTACAGTTGAATACTACTATTCAGTGACTTCTGGTGGTTTCAAACACTGGTTTCATGTGAACTAACTCTATTTCAAGCATTTGTGCCGTGTACAACATGCTTTCTAGACTAGAGACTTACATTTTGATATCTTTTACTCTTGTTCTCTCATAATTCTGTGATATTCATTAGTATTTCCTATCAATTACTACTTCTTTCTTGTAGTGTCCTATAATGGGCCTTCTGGTCTACTTGTGGGACTTCACCACATGAAGAAACATCTTTATACACTCTTCTCTGAACTTGAGAAGCTATATACACTTGTCTTTCAACTGTTTTACAGTTTAATGCTACTTTTCTGTGAATTCTTGTGTTTTCAAACACTGGTTTCATGTGAACTAACTCTATTTCAAGGATTTCTGCAGTGAACAACATCCTTCCTAGACTAGGCACTTACATTTTGATGGTTTTCCCCTTGTTCTCACACAATTCTATGATATTCATTAGTATTTGCTCTGAATTACTACTGATTTCTAGCTGAGTCCTATAAAGGGCCTTCTGCTCTACTTGTGGGACTTCTCCACAAGTACAAACAACATTATACACTCTTCTCTGAACTTGAGAAGCTATATATACTTGTCCTTTAACTGTTTTACAGTTGAATGCTACTTTTCTGTGGATTCTAGTGGTTTAAAACACTGGTTTCATGTGAACTAACTCTATTTCAAGCATTTCTGCAGTGTACAACATCCTTTCTAGACAAGACACATTCATTTTGATGTCTTTTACACTTCTTTTCTCACTATTCTGTGATATTCATTAGTATTTCCTATCAATTACTACTTCTTTCTTGTAGTGTCCTATAATGGGCCTTCTGGTCTACTTGTGGGACTTCACCACATGAAGAAACATATTTATACACTCTTCTCTGAAGTTGAGAAGCTATATACACTTGTCTTTCAACTGTTTTACAGTTTAATGCTACTTTTCTGTGAATTCTTGTGTTTTCAAACACTGGTTTCATGTGAACTAACTCTATTTCAAGGATTTCTGCAGTGTACAACATCCTTTCTAGACTAGAGACTTACATTTTGATGTCTTTTACACTTGTTCTCTCTCTATTATGTGATATTCATTAGTATTTTCTCTGAATTACTACTGATTTCTAGCTGTTTCCTATAATGGGCCTTCTTTTCTACTTGTGGGACTTCACCACATGTAGAAACAACTTTATACACTCTTCTCTGAACTTGAGAAGCTATATACACTTGTCTTTCAACTGTTTTACAGTTGAATACTACTTTTTAGTGAATTCTGGTGGTTTCAAACACTGGTTTCATGTGAACTAACTCTATTTCAAGCATTTCTGCAGTGTACAACATCCTTTCTAGACAAGACACATTCATTTTGATGTCTTTTACACTTGTTTTCTCACTATTCTGTGATATTCATTAGTACTTGCTCTGAATGACTACTGATTTCTAGCTGTTTCCTTTCATGGGCCTTCTTTTCTAATTATGGGACTTCATCACATGTAGAAACAACTTTATACACTCTTCTCTGAACTTGAGAAGCTATATACACTTGTCTTTCAACTGTTTTACACTTGAATACTACTTTTCAGTGAATTCTGGTGGTTTCAAACACTGGTTTCATGTGAACTAACTCTATTTCAAGCATTTGTGCAGTGTACAACATCCTTTCTAGACTAGAGACTTACATTTTGCTGTCTTTTACACTTGTTCTCTCACTATTCTGTGACATTCATTAGTATTTGCTCTGAATGACTACTGATTTCTAGCTGTTTCCTATAATGGGCCTTCTTTTCTACTTGTGGGACTTCACCACATGTAGAAACAACTTTATACACTCTTCTCTGAACTTGAGAAGCTATATACACTTGTCTTTCAACAGTTGTACACTTGAATACTACTTTTTAGTGAATTCTGGTGGTTTCAAACACTGGTTTCATGTGAACTAACTCTATTTCAAGGATTTGTGCAGTGTACAACATCCTTTCTAGACTAGAGACTTACATTTTGATGTCTTTTACACTTGTTCTCTCTCTATTATGTGATATTCATTAGTATTTGCTCTGAATGACTACTGATTTCTAGCTGTTTCCTATAATGGGCCTTCTTTTCTACTTGTGGGACTTCTCCACATGTAGAAACAACTTTATACACTCTTTTCTGAACTTTTGAAGCTATATAAACTTGTCTTTCAACTGTTTTACAGTTGAATACTACTTTTCAGTGAATTCTGGTTGTTTCAAACACTGGTTTCATGTGAACTAACTCTATTTCAAGGATTTCTGCAGTGTACAACATCCTTTCTAGACTAGACACTTACATTTTGATGTCTTTTACACTTGTTCTCTCACTATTCTGTGATATTCATTAGTACTTGCTCTGAATGACTACTGATTTCTAGCAGTTTCCCATAATGGGCCTTCTTTTCTACTTGTGGGACTTCACCACATGTAGAAAAAACTTTATACAGTCTTCTCTGAACTTGAGAAGCTATATACACTTGTCTTTCAACTGTTTTACAGTTGAATACTACTATTCAGTGACTTCTGGTGGTTTCAAACACTGGTTTCATGTGAACTAACTCTATTTCAAGCATTTGTGCCGTGTACAACATGCTTTCTAGACTAGAGACTTACATTTTGATATCTTTTACTCTTGTTCTCTCATAATTCTGTGATATTCATTAGTATTTCCTATCAATTACTACTTCTTTCTTGTAGTGTCCTATAATGGGCCTTCTGGTCTACTTGTGGGACTTCACCACATGAAGAAACATCTTTATACACTCTTCTCTGAACTTGAGAAGCTATATACACTTGTCTTTCAACTGTTTTACAGTTTAATGCTACTTTTCTGTGAATTCTTGTGTTTTCAAACACTGGTTTCATGTGAACTAACTCTATTTCAAGGATTTCTGCAGTGAACAACATCCTTCCTAGACTAGGCACTTACATTTTGATGGTTTTCCCCTTGTTCTCACACAATTCTATGATATTCATTAGTATTTGCTCTGAATTACTACTGATTTCTAGCTGAGTCCTATAAAGGGCCTTCTGCTCTACTTGTGGGACTTCTCCACAAGTACAAACAACATTATACACTCTTCTCTGAACTTGAGAAGCTATATATACTTGTCCTTTAACTGTTTTACAGTTGAATGCTACTTTTCTGTGGATTCTAGTGGTTTAAAACACTGGTTTCATGTGAACTAACTCTATTTCAAGCATTTCTGCAGTGTACAACATCCTTTCTAGACAAGACACATTCATTTTGATGTCTTTTACACTTCTTTTCTCACTATTCTGTGATATTCATTAGTATTTCCTATCAATTACTACTTCTTTCTTGTAGTGTCCTATAATGGGCCTTCTGGTCTACTTGTGGGACTTCACCACATGAAGAAACATATTTATACACTCTTCTCTGAAGTTGAGAAGCTATATACACTTGTCTTTCAACTGTTTTACAGTTTAATGCTACTTTTCTGTGAATTCTTGTGTTTTCAAACACTGGTTTCATGTGAACTAACTCTATTTCAAGGATTTCTGCAGTGTACAACATCCTTTCTAGACTAGAGACTTACATTTTGATGTCTTTTACACTTGTTCTCTCTCTATTATGTGATATTCATTAGTATTTTCTCTGAATTACTACTGATTTCTAGCTGTTTCCTATAATGGGCCTTCTTTTCTACTTGTGGGACTTCACCACATGTAGAAACAACTTTATACACTCTTCTCTGAACTTGAGAAGCTATATACACTTGTCTTTCAACTGTTTTACAGTTGAATACTACTTTTTAGTGAATTCTGGTGGTTTCAAACACTGGTTTCATGTGAACTAACTCTATTTCAAGCATTTCTGCAGTGTACAACATCCTTTCTAGACAAGACACATTCATTTTGATGTCTTTTACACTTGTTTTCTCACTATTCTGTGATATTCATTAGTACTTGCTCTGAATGACTACTGATTTCTAGCTGTTTCCTTTCATGGGCCTTCTTTTCTAATTATGGGACTTCATCACATGTAGAAACAACTTTATACACTCTTCTCTGAACTTGAGAAGCTATATACACTTGTCTTTCAACTGTTTTACACTTGAATACTACTTTTCAGTGAATTCTGGTGGTTTCAAACACTGGTTTCATGTGAACTAACTCTATTTCAAGCATTTGTGCAGTGTACAACATCCTTTCTAGACTAGAGACTTACATTTTGCTGTCTTTTACACTTGTTCTCTCACTA
The DNA here is from genome assembly GCF_951640355.1 of Cnephaeus nilssonii. Taxonomy (NCBI): domain Eukaryota; kingdom Metazoa; phylum Chordata; class Mammalia; order Chiroptera; family Vespertilionidae; genus Cnephaeus; species Cnephaeus nilssonii. The sequence continues at coordinate 86,859 of NW_027645478.1, read as the reverse complement.
TTCTGTGACATTCATTAGTATTTGCTCTGAATGACTACTGATTTCTAGCTGTTTCCTATAATGGGCCTTCTTTTCTACTTGTGGGACTTCACCACATGTAGAAACAACTTTATACACTCTTCTCTGAACTTGAGAAGCTATATACACTTGTCTTTCAACAGTTGTACACTTGAATACTACTTTTTAGTGAATTCTGGTGGTTTCAAACACTGGTTTCATGTGAACTAACTCTATTTCAAGGATTTGTGCAGTGTACAACATCCTTTCTAGACTAGAGACTTACATTTTGATGTCTTTTACACTTGTTCTCTCTCTATTATGTGATATTCATTAGTATTTGCTCTGAATGACTACTGATTTCTAGCTGTTTCCTATAATGGGCCTTCTTTTCTACTTGTGGGACTTCTCCACATGTAGAAACAACTTTATACACTCTTTTCTGAACTTTTGAAGCTATATAAACTTGTCTTTCAACTGTTTTACAGTTGAATACTACTTTTCAGTGAATTCTGGTTGTTTCAAACACTGGTTTCATGTGAACTAACTCTATTTCAAGGATTTCTGCAGTGTACAACATCCTTTCTAGACTAGACACTTACATTTTGATGTCTTTTACACTTGTTCTCTCACTATTCTGTGATATTCATTAGTACTTGCTCTGAATGACTACTGATTTCTAGCAGTTTCCCATAATGGGCCTTCTTTTCTACTTGTGGGACTTCACCACATGTAGAAAAAACTTTATACAGTCTTCTCTGAACTTGAGAAGCTATATACACTTGTCTTTCAACTGTTTTACAGTTGAATACTACTATTCAGTGACTTCTGGTGGTTTCAAACACTGGTTTCATGTGAACTAACTCTATTTCAAGCATTTGTGCCGTGTACAACATGCTTTCTAGACTAGAGACTTACATTTTGATATCTTTTACTCTTGTTCTCTCATAATTCTGTGATATTCATTAGTATTTCCTATCAATTACTACTTCTTTCTTGTAGTGTCCTATAATGGGCCTTCTGGTCTACTTGTGGGACTTCACCACATGAAGAAACATCTTTATACACTCTTCTCTGAACTTGAGAAGCTATATACACTTGTCTTTCAACTGTTTTACAGTTTAATGCTACTTTTCTGTGAATTCTTGTGTTTTCAAACACTGGTTTCATGTGAACTAACTCTATTTCAAGGATTTCTGCAGTGAACAACATCCTTCCTAGACTAGGCACTTACATTTTGATGGTTTTCCCCTTGTTCTCACACAATTCTATGATATTCATTAGTATTTGCTCTGAATTACTACTGATTTCTAGCTGAGTCCTATAAAGGGCCTTCTGCTCTACTTGTGGGACTTCTCCACAAGTACAAACAACATTATACACTCTTCTCTGAACTTGAGAAGCTATATATACTTGTCCTTTAACTGTTTTACAGTTGAATGCTACTTTTCTGTGGATTCTAGTGGTTTAAAACACTGGTTTCATGTGAACTAACTCTATTTCAAGCATTTCTGCAGTGTACAACATCCTTTCTAGACAAGACACATTCATTTTGATGTCTTTTACACTTGTTTTCTCACTATTCTGTGATATTCATTAGTATTTCCTATCAATTACTACTTCTTTCTTGTAGTGTCCTATAATGGGCCTTCTGGTCTACTTGTGGGACTTCACCACATGAAGAAACATCTTTATACACTCTTCTCTGAACTTGAGAAGCTATATACACTTGTCTTTCAACTGTTTTACAGTTTAATGCTACTTTTCTGTGAATTCTTGTGTTTTCAAACACTGGTTTCATGTGAACTAACTCTATTTCAAGGATTTCTGCAGTGAACAACATCCTTCCTAGACTAGGCACTTACATTTTGCTGGTTTTCCCCTTGTTCTCACACAATTCTATGATATTCATTAGTATTTGCTCTGAATTACTACTGATTTCTAGCTGAGTCCTATAAAGGGCCTTCTGCTCTACTTGTGGGACTTCTCCACAAGTACAAACAACATTATACACTCTTCTCTGAACTTGAGAAGCTATATATACTTGTCCTTTAACTGTTTTACAGTTGAATGCTACTTTTCTGTGGATTCTAGTGGTTTAAAACACTGGTTTCATGTGAACGAACTCTATTTCCAGGATTTCTGCAGTGTACAACATCCTTTCTAGACTAGAGACTTACATTTTGATGTCTTTTACACTTGTTCCCTCTCTATTATGTGATATTCATTAGTATTTTCTCTGAATTACTACTGATTTCTAGCTGTTTCCTATAATGGGCCTTCTGGTCTACTTGTGGGACTTCACCACATGTAGAAACAACTTTATACACTCTTCTCTGAACTTGAGAAGCTATATACACTTGTCTTTCAACTGTTTTACAGTTGAATACTACTTTTTAGTGAATTCTGGTGGTTTCAAACACTGGTTTCATGTGAACTAACTCTATTTCAAGCATTTCTGCAGTGTACAACATCCTTTCTAGACAAGACACATTCATTTTGATGTCTTTTACACTTGTTTTCTCACTATTCTGTGATATTCATTAGTATTTGCTCTGAATGACTACTGATTTCTAGCTGTTTCCTTTCATGGGCCTTCTTTTCTACTTGTGGGACTTCACCACATGTAGAAACAACTTTATACACTCTTCTCTGAACTTGAGAAGCTATATACACTTGTCTTTCAACTGTTTTACAGTTGAATACTACTTTTCAGTGAATTCTGGTGGTTTCAAACACTGGTTTCATGTGAACTAACTCTATTTCAAGCATTTGTGCAGTGTACAACATCCTTTCTAGACTAGAGACTTACATTTTGCTGTCTTTTACACTTGTTCTCTCACTATTCTGTGATATTCATTAGTATTTGCTCTGAATGACTACTGATTTCTAGCTGTTTCCTATAATGGGCCATCTTTTCTACTTGTGGGACTTCACCACATGTAGAAACAACTTTATACACTCTTCTCTGAATTTGAGAAGCTATATACACTTGCCTGTCAACTGTTTTACAGTTGAATACTACTTTTCAGTGAATTCTGGTGGTTTCAAACACTGGTTTCATGTGAACTAACTCTATTTCAAGCATTTGTGCAGTGTACAACATCCTTTCTAGACTAGAGACTTACATTTTTATGTCTTTTACACTTGTTCTCTTTCTATTATGTGATATTCATTAGTATTTTCTCTGAATTACTACTGATTTCTAGCTGTTTCCTATAATGGGCCTTCTTTTCTACTTGTGGGACTTCACCACATGTAGAAACAACTTTATACACTCTTCTCTGAACTTGAGAAGCTATATACACTTGTCTTTCAACTGTTTTACAGTTGAATACTACTTTTTATTGAATTCTGGTGGTTTCAAACACTGGTTTCATGTGAACTAACTCTATTTCAAGCATTTCTGCAGTGTACAACATCCTTTCTAGACAAGACACATTCATTTTGATGTCTTTTACACTTGTTCTCTCACTATTCTGTGATATTCATTAGTATTTGCTCTGAATGACTACTGATTTCTAGCTGTTTCCTTTAATGGGCCTTCTTTTCTACTTGTGGGACTTTACCACATGTAGAAACAACTTTATACACTCTTCTCTGAAGTTGAGAAGCTATATACACTTCTCTTTCAAATGTTTTACAGTTGAATACTACTTTTCAGTGAATTCTGGTGGTTTCAAACACTGGTTTCATGTGAACTAACTCTATTTCAAGCATTTCTGCAGTGTACAACATCCTTTCTAGACTAGAGACTTACATTTTTATGTCTTTTACACTTTTTCTGTCTCTATTATGTGATATTCATTAGTATTTGCTCTGAATGACTACTGATTTCTAGCTGTTTCCTATAATGGGCCTTCTGCTCTACTTGTGGGACTTCAACACATGTAGAAACAACTTACTACACTCTTCTCTGGACTTGCGAAGCTATATAAACTTGTCTTTCAACTGTTTTACAGTTGAATACTACTTTTCAGTGAATTCTGGTGGTTTCAAACACTGGTTTCATGTGAACTAACTCTATTTCAAGCATTTCTGCAGTGTACAACATCCTTTCTAGACAAGACACATTCATTTTGATGTCTTTTACAATTGTTTTCTCACTATTCTGTGATATTCATTAGTATTTGCTCTGAATGACTACTGATTTCTAGCTGTTTCCTATAATGGGCCTTCTTTTCTACTTGTGGGACTTCACCACATCTAGAAACAACTTACTACACTCTTCTCTGGACTTGCGAAGCTATATCAACTTGTCTTTCAACTGTTTTACAGTTGAATACTACTTTTCAGTGAATTCTGGTGGTTTCAAACACTGGTTTCATGTGAACTCTCTCTATTTTAAGGATTTCTGCAGTGTACAACATCCTTTCTAGACTAGACACTGTCATTTTGCTGTCTTTTACACTTGTTCTCTCACTATTCTGTGACATTCATTAGTATTTGCTCTGAATGACTACTGATTTCTAGCTGTTTCCTATAATGGGCCTTCTTTTCTACTTGTGGGACTTCACCACATGTAGAAACAACTTTATACACTCTTCTCTGAACTTGAGAAGCTATATACACTTGTCTTTCAACAGTTTTACACTTGAATACTACTTTTTAGTGAATTCTGGTGGTTTCAAACACTGGTTTCATGTGAACTAACTCTATTTCAAGGATTTGTGCAGTGTACAACATCCTTTCTAGACTAGAGACTTACATTTTGATGTCTTTTACACTTGTTCTCTCTCTATTATGTGATATTCATAAGTATTTGCTCTGAATAACTACTGATTTCTAGCTGTTTCCTATAATGGGCCTTCTTTTCTACTTGTGGGACTTCTCCACATGTAGAAACAACTTTATACACTCTTTTCTGAACTTTTGAAGCTATATAAACTTGTCTTTCAACTGTTTTACAGTTGAATACTACTTTTCAGTGAATTCTGGTTGTTGCAAACACTGGTTTCATGTGAACTAACTCTATTTCAAGGATTTCTGCAGTGTACAACATCCTTTCTAGACTAGACACTTACATTTTGATGTCTTTTACACTTGTTCTCTCACTATTCTGTGATATTCATTAGTACTTGCTCTGAATGACTACTGATTTCTAGCAGTTTCCCATAATGGGCCTTCTTTTCTACTTGTGGGACTTCACCACATGTAGAAAAAACTTTATACAGTCTTCTCTGAACTTGAGAAGCTATATACACTTGTCTTTCAACTGTTTTACAGTTGAATACTACTATTCAGTGACTTCTGGTGGTTTCAAACACTGGTTTCATGTGAACTAACTCTATTTCAAGCATTTGTGCCGTGTACAACATGCTTTCTAGACTAGAGACTTACATTTTGATATCTTTTACTCTTGTTCTCTCATAATTCTGTGATATTCATTAGTATTTCCTATCAATTACTACTTCTTTCTTGTAGTGTCCTATAATGGGCCTTCTGGTCTACTTGTGGGACTTCACCACATGAAGAAACATCTTTATACACTCTTCTCTGAACTTGAGAAGCTATATACACTTGTCTTTCAACTGTTTTACAGTTTAATGCTACTTTTCTGTGAATTCTTGTGTTTTCAAACACTGGTTTCATGTGAACTAACTCTATTTCAAGGATTTCTGCAGTGAACAACATCCTTCCTAGACTAGGCACTTACATTTTGATGGTTTTCCCCTTGTTCTCACACAATTCTATGATATTCATTAGTATTTGCTCTGAATTACTACTGATTTCTAGCTGAGTCCTATAAAGGGCCTTCTGCTCTACTTGTGGGACTTCTCCACAAGTACAAACAACATTATACACTCTTCTCTGAACTTGAGAAGCTATATATACTTGTCCTTTAACTGTTTTACAGTTGAATGCTACTTTTCTGAGGATTCTAGTGGTTTAAAACACTGGTTTCATGTGAACGAACTCTATTTCCAGGATTTCTGCAGTGTACAACATCCTTTCTAGACAAGACACATTCATTTTGATGTCTTTTACACTTGTTTTCTCACTATTCTGTGATATTCATTAGTATTTCCTATCAATTACTACTTCTTTCTTGTAGTGTCCTATAATGGGCCTTCTGGTCTACTTGTGGGACTTCACCACATGAAGAAACATCTTTATACACTCTTCTCTGAACTTGAGAATCTATATACACTTGTCTTTCAACTGTTTTACAGTTTAATGCTACTTTTCTGTGAATTCTTGTGTTTTCAAACACTGGTTTCATGTGAACTAACTCTATTTCAAGGATTTCTGCAGTGAACAACATCCTTCCTAGACTAGGCACTTACATTTTGATGGTTTTCCCCTTGTTCTCACACAATTCTATGATATTCATTAGTATTTGCTCTGAATTACTACTGATTTCTAGCTGAGTCCTATAAAGGGCCTTCTGCTCTACTTGTGGGACTTCTCCACAAGTACAAACAACATTATACACTCTTCTCTGAACTTGAGAAGCTATATATACTTGTCCTTTAACTGTTTTACAGTTGAATGCTACTTTTCTGTGGATTCTAGTGGTTTAAAACACTGGTTTCATCTGAACGAACTCTATTTCCAGGATTTCTGCAGTGTACAACATCCTTTCTAGACTAGAGATTACATTTTGATGTCTTTTACACTTGTTCTCTCTCTATTATGTGATATTCATTAGTATTTTCTCTGAATTACTACTGATTTCTAGCTGTTTCCTATAATGGGCCTTCTTTTCTACTTGTGGGACTTCACCACATGTAGAAACAACTTTATACACTCTTCTCTGAACTTGAGAAGCTATATACACTTGTCTTTCAACTGTTTTACAGTTGAATACTACTTTTTAGTGAATTCTGGTGGTTTCAAACACTGGTTTCATGTGAACTAACTCTATTTCAAGCATTTCTGCAGTGTACAACATCCTTTCTAGACAAGACACATTCATTTTGATGTCTTTTACACTTGTTTTCTCACTATTCTGTGATATTCATTAGTATTTGCTCTGAATTACTACTGATTTCTAGCTGTTTCCTTTCATGGGCCTTCTTTTCTACTTGTGGGACTTCACCACATGTAGAAACAACTTTATACACTCTTCTCTGAACTTGAGAAGCTATATACACTTGTCTTTCAACTGTTTTACAGTTGAATACTACTTTTCAGTGAATTCTGGTGGTTTCAAACACTGGTTTCATGTGAACTAACTCTATTTCAAGCATTTGTGCAGTGTACAACATCCTTTCTAGACTAGAGACTTACATTTTGCTGTCTTTTACACTTGTTCTCTCACTATTCTGTGATATTCATTAGTATTTGCTCTGAATGACTACTGATTTCTAGCTGTTTCCTATAATGGGCCTTCTTTTCTACTTGTGGGACTTCACCACATGTAGAAACAACTTTATACACTCTTCTCTGAATTTGAGAAGCTATATACACTTGCCTGTCAACTGTTTTACACTTGAATACTACTTTTCAGTGAATTCTGGTGGTTTCAAACACTGGTTTCATGTGAACTAACTCTATTTCAAGCATTTGTGCAGTGTACAACATCCTTTCTAGACTAGAGACTTACATTTTGCTGTCTTTTACACTTGTTCTCTCACTATTCTGTGACATTCATTAGTATTTGCTCTGAATGACTACTGATTTCTAGCTGTTTCCTATAATGGGCCTTCTTTTCTACTTGTGGGACTTCACCACATGTAGAAACAACTTTATACACTCTTCTCTGAACTTGAGAAGCTATATACACTTGTCTTTCAACAGTTGTACACTTGAATACTACTTTTTAGTGAATTCTGGTGGTTTCAAACACTGGTTTCATGTGAACTAACTCTATTTCAAGGATTTGTGCAGTGTACAACATCCTTTCTAGACTAGAGACTTACATTTTCATGTCTTTTACACTTGTTCTCTCTCTATTATGTGATATTCATTAGTATTTGCTCTGAATGACTACTGATTTCTAGCTGTTTCCTATAATGGGCCTTCTTTTCTACTTGTGGGACTTCACCACATGTAGAAACAACTTTATACACTCTTTTCTGAACTTTTGAAGCTATATAAACTTGTCTTTCAACTGTTTTACAGTTGAATACTACTTTTCAGTGAATTCTGGTTGTTTCAAACACTGGTTTCATGTGAACTAACTCTATTTCAAGGATTTCTGCAGTGTACAACATCCTTTCTAGACTAGACACTTACATTTTGATGTCTTTTACACTTGTTCTCTCACTATTCTGTGATATTCATTAGTACTTGCTCTGAATGACTACTGATTTCTAGCAGTTTCCCATAATGGGCCTTCTTTTCTACTTGTGGGACTTCACCACATGTAGAAAAAACTTTATACAGTCTTCTCTGAACTTGAGAAGCTATATACACTTGTCTTTCAACTGTTTTACAGTTGAATACTACTATTCAGTGACTTCTGGTGGTTTCAAACACTGGTTTCATGTGAACTAACTCTATTTCAAGCATTTGTGCTGTGTACAACATGCTTTCTAGACTAGAGACTTACATTTTGATATCTTTTACTCTTGTTCTCTCATAATTCTGTGATATTCATTAGTATTTCCTATCAATTACTACTTCTTTCTTGTAGTGTCCTATAATGGGCCTTCTGGTCTACTTGTGGGACTTCACCACATGAAGAAACATCTTTATACACTCTTCTCTGAACTTGAGAAGCTATATACACTTGTCTTTCAACTGTTTTACAGTTTAATGCTACTTTTCTGTGAATTCTTGTGTTTTCAAACACTGGTTTCATGTGAACTAACTCTATTTCAAGGATTTCTGCAGTGAACAACATCCTTCCTAGACTAGGCACTTACATTTTGATGGTTTTCCCCTTGTTCTCACACAATTCTATGATATTCATTAGTATTTGCTCTGAATTACTACTGATTTCTAGCTGAGTCCTATAAAGGGCCTTCTGCTCTACTTGTGGGACTTCTCCACAAGTACAAACAACATTATACACTCTTCTCTGAACTTGAGAAGCTATATATACTTGTCCTTTAACTGTTTTACAGTTGAATGCTACTTTTCTGAGGATTCTAGTGGTTTAAAACACTGGTTTCATGTGAACGAACTCTATTTCCAGGATTTCTGCAGTGTACAACATCCTTTCTAGACAAGACACATTCATTTTGATGTCTTTTACACTTGTTTTCTCACTATTCTGTGATATTCATTAGTATTTCCTATCAATTACTACTTCTTTCTTGTAGTGTCCTATAATGGGCCTTCTGGTCTACTTGTTGGACTTCACCACATGAAGAAACATCTTTATACACTCTTCTCTGAACTTGAGAATCTATATACACTTGTCTTTCAACTGTTTTACAGTTTAATGCTACTTTTCTGTGAATTCTTGTGTTTTCAAACACTGGTTTCATGTGAACTAACTCTATTTCAAGGATTTCTGCAGTGAACAACATCCTTCCTAGACTAGGCACTTACATTTTGATGGTTTTCCCCTTGTTCTCACACAATTCTATGATATTCATTAGTATTTGCTCTGAATTACTACTGATTTCTAGCTGAGTCCTATAAAGGGCCTTCTGCTCTACTTGTGGGACTTCTCCACAAGTACAAACAACATTATACACTCTTCTCTGAACTTGAGAAGCTATATATACTTGTCCTTTAACTGTTTTACAGTTGAATGCTACTTTTCTGTGGATTCTAGTGGTTTAAAACACTGGTTTCATCTGAACGAACTCTATTTCCAGGATTTCTGCAGTGTACAACATCCTTTCTAGACTAGAGATTACATTTTGATGTCTTTTACACTTGTTCTCTCTCTATTATGTGATATTCATTAGTATTTTCTCTGAATTACTACTGATTTCTAGCTGTTTCCTATAATGGGCCTTCTTTTCTACTTGTGGGACTTCACCACATGTAGAAACAACTTTATACACTCTTCTCTGAACTTGAGAAGCTATATACACTTGTCTTTCAACTGTTTTACAGTTGAATACTACTTTTTAGTGAATTCTGGTGGTTTCAAACACTGGTTTCATGTGAACTAACTCTATTTCAAGCATTTCTGCAGTGTACAACATCCTTTCTAGACAAGACACATTCATTTTGATGTCTTTTACACTTGTTTTCTCACTATTCTGTGATATTCATTAGTATTTGCTCTGAATTACTACTGATTTCTAGCTGTTTCCTTTCATGGGCCTTCTTTTCTACTTGTGGGACTTCACCACATGTAGAAACAACTTTATACACTCTTCTCTGAACTTGAGAAGCTATATACACTTGTCTTTCAACTGTTTTACAGTTGAATACTACTTTTCAGTGAATTTTGGTGGTTTCAAACACTAGTTTCATGTGAACTAACTCTATTTCAAGCATTTGTGCAGTGTACAACATCCTTTCTAGACTAGAGACTTACATTTTGCTGTCTTTTACACTTGTTCTCTCACTATTCTGTGATATTCATTAGTATTTGCTCTGAATGACTACTGATTTCTAGCTGTTTCCTATAATGGGCCTTCTTTTCTACTTGTGGGACTTCACCACATGTAGAAACAACTTTATACACTCTTCTCTGAATTTGAGAAGCTATATACACTTGCCTGTCAACTGTTTTACAGTTGAATACTACTTTTCAGTGAATTCTGGTGGTTTCAAACACTGGTTTCATGTGAACTAACTCTATTTCAAGCATTTGTGCAGTGTACAACATCCTTTCTAGACTAGAGACTTACATTTTTATGTCTTTTACACTTGTTCTCTCTCTATTATGTGATATTCATTAGTATTTTCTCTGAATTACTACTGATTTCTAGCTGTTTCCTATAATGGGCCTTCTTTTCTACTTGTGGGACTTCACCACATGTAGAAAAAACTTTATACACTCTTCTCTGAACTTGAGAAGCTATATACACTTGTCTTTCAACTGTTTTACAGTTGAATACTACTTTTTATTGAATTCTGGTGCTTTCAAACACTGGTTTCATGTGAACTAACTCTAGTTCAAGCATTTCTGCAGTGTACAACATCCTTTCTAGACAAGAAACATTCATTTTGATGTCTTTTACACTTGTTCTCTCACTATTCTGTGATATTCATTAGTATTTGCTCTGAATGACTACTGATTTCTTGCTGTTTCCTTTAATGGGCCTTCTTTTCTACTTGTGGGACTTTACCACATGTAGAAACAACTTTATACACTCTTCTCTGAAGTTGAGAAGCTATATACACTTCTCTTTCAAATGTTTTACAGTTGAATACTACTTTTCAGTGAATTCTAGTGGTTTCAAACACTGGTTTCATGTGAACTAACTCTATTTCAAGCATTTCTGCAGTGTACAACATCCTTTCTAGACTAGAGACTTACATTTTTATGTCTTTTACACTTTTTCTGTCTCTATTATGTGATATTCATTAGTATTTGCTCTGAATGACTACTGATTTCTAGCTGTTTCCTATAATGGGCCTTCTGCTCTACTTGTGGGACTTCACCACATGTAGAAACAACTTACTACACTCTTCTCTGGACTTGCGAAGCTATATAAACTTGTCTTTCAACTGTTTTACAGTTGAATACTACTTTTCAGTGAATTCTGGTGGTTTCAAACACTGGTTTCATGTGAACTAACTCTATTTCAAGCATTTCTGCAGTGTACAACATCCTTTCTAGACAAGACACATTCATTTTGATGTCTTTTACAATTGTTTTCTCACTATTCTGTGATATTCATTAGTATTTGCTCTGAATGACTACTGATTTCTAGCTGTTTTCTATAATGGGCCTTCTTTTCTACTTGTGGGACTTCACCACATCTAGAAACAACTTACTACACTCTTCTCTGGACTTGCGAAGCTATATCAACTTGTCTTTCAACTGTTTTACAGTTGAATACTACTTTTCAGTGAATTCTGGTGGTTTCAAACACTGGTTTCATGTGAACTCTCTCTATTTTAAGGATTTCTACAGTGTACAACATCCTTTCTAGACTAGACACTGTCATTTTGATGTCTTTTACAATTGTTCTCTCACTTTTCTGTGATATTCATTAGTATTTGCTCTGAATTAGTAATGGTTTCTTGCAGTGTCCTATAATGGGCCTTCTGATATACTTGTGGGACTTCACCACATGTAGAAACAACTTTATACACTCTTCTCTGGACTTGTGAAGCTATATAAACTTGTCTTTCAACTGTTTTACAGTTGAATACTACTTTTCAGTGAATTCTGGTGGTTTCAAACACTGGTTTCATGTGAACTAACTCTATTTCAAGGATTTCTGCAGTGTACAACATCCTTTCTAGACTAGACATTTACATTTTGATGTCTTTTACACTTGTTCTCTCACTATTCTGTGATATCCATTAGTATTGGCTCTGAATGACTACTGATTTCTAGCTGTTTCCTATAATGGGCCTTCTTTTCTACTTGTGGGACTTCATCACATGTAGAAACAACTTTATACACTCTTCTCTGAACTTGAGAAGCTATATACACTTGTCTTTCAACTGTTTTACAGTTGAATACTACTTTTTAGTGAATTCTGGTGGTTTCAAACACTGGTTTCATGTGAACTAACGCTATTTCAAGCATTTCTGCAGTGTACAACATCCTTTCTAGACAAGACACATTCATTGTGATGTCTTTTACACTTGTTTTCTCACTATTCTGTGATATTCATTAGTATTTGCTCTGAATGACTACTGATTTCTAGCTGTTTCCTATAATGGGCCTTCTTTTCTACTTGTGGGACTTCACCACATGTAGAAACAACTTTATACACTCTTCTCTGAATTTGAGAAGCTATATACACTTGCCTGTCAACTGTTTTACAGTTGAATACTACTTTTCAGTGAATTCTGGTGGTTTCAAACACTGGTTTCATGTGAACTAACTCTATTTCAAGCATTTGTGCAGTGTACAACATCCTTTCTAGACTAGAGACTTACATTTTTATGTCTTTTACACTTGTTCTCTCTCTATTATGTGATATTCATTAGTATTTTCTCTGAATTACTACTGATTTCTAGCTGTTTCCTATAATGGGCCTTCTTTTCTACTTGTGGGACTTCACCACATGTAGAAAAAACTTTATACACTCTTCTCTGAACTTGAGAAGCTATATACACTTGTCTTTCAACTGTTTTACAGTTGAATACTACTTTTTATTGAATTCTGGTGCTTTCAAACACTGGTTTCATGTGAACTAACTCTAGTTCAAGCATTTCTGCAGTGTACAACATCCTTTCTAGACAAGAAACATTCATTTTGATGTCTTTTACACTTGTTCTCTCACTATTCTGTGATATTCATTAGTATTTGCTCTGAATGACTACTGATTTCTTGCTGTTTCCTTTAATGGGCCTTCTTTTCTACTTGTGGGACTTTACCACATGTAGAAACAACTTTATACACTCTTCTCTGAAGTTGAGAAGCTATATACACTTCTCTTTCAAATGTTTTACAGTTGAATACTACTTTTCAGTGAATTCTAGTGGTTTCAAACACTGGTTTCATGTGAACTAACTCTATTTCAAGCATTTCTGCAGTGTACAACATCCTTTCTAGACTAGAGACTTACATTTTTATGTCTTTTACACTTTTTCTGTCTCTATTATGTGATATTCATTAGTATTTGCTCTGAATGACTACTGATTTCTAGCTGTTTCCTATAATGGGCCTTCTGCTCTACTTGTGGGACTTCACCACATGTAGAAACAACTTACTACACTCTTCTCTGGACTTGCGAAGCTATATAAACTTGTCTTTCAACTGTTTTACAGTTGAATACTACTTTTCAGTGAATTCTGGTGGTTTCAAACACTGGTTTCATGTGAACTAACTCTATTTCAAGCATTTCTGCAGTGTACAACATCCTTTCTAGACAAGACACATTCATTTTGATGTCTTTTACAATTGTTTTCTCACTATTCTGTGATATTCATTAGTATTTGCTCTGAATGACTACTGATTTCTAGCTGTTTTCTATAATGGGCCTTCTTTTCTACTTGTGGGACTTCACCACATCTAGAAACAACTTACTACACTCTTCTCTGGACTTGCGAAGCTATATCAACTTGTCTTTCAACTGTTTTACAGTTGAATACTACTTTTCAGTGAATTCTGGTGGTTTCAAACACTGGTTTCATGTGAACTCTCTCTATTTTAAGGATTTCTACAGTGTACAACATCCTTTCTAGACTAGACACTGTCATTTTGATGTCTTTTACAATTGTTCTCTCACTTTTCTGTGATATTCATTAGTATTTGCTCTGAATTAGTAATGGTTTCTTGCAGTGTCCTATAATGGGCCTTCTGATATACTTGTGGGACTTCACCACATGTAGAAACAACTTTATACACTCTTCTCTGGACTTGTGAAGCTATATAAACTTGTCTTTCAACTGTTTTACAGTTGAATACTACTTTTCAGTGAATTCTGGTGGTTTCAAACACTGGTTTCATGTGAACTAACTCTATTTCAAGGATTTCTGCAGTGTACAACATCCTTTCTAGACTAGACATTTACATTTTGATGTCTTTTACACTTGTTCTCTCACTATTCTGTGATATCCATTAGTATTGGCTCTGAATGACTACTGATTTCTAGCTGTTTCCTATAATGGGCCTTCTTTTCTACTTGTGGGACTTCATCACATGTAGAAACAACTTTATACACTCTTCTCTGAACTTGAGAAGCTATATACACTTGTCTTTCAACTGTTTTACAGTTGAATACTACTTTTTAGTGAATTCTGGTGGTTTCAAACACTGGTTTCATGTGAACTAACGCTATTTCAAGCATTTCTGCAGTGTACAACATCCTTTCTAGACAAGACACATTCATTGTGATGTCTTTTACACTTGTTTTCTCACTATTCTGTGATATTCATTAGTATTTGCTCTGAATGACTACTGATTTCTAGCTGTTTCCTTTCATGGGCCTTCTTTTCTACTTGTGGGACTTCACCACATGTAGAAACAACTTGCTATACTCTTCTCTGGACTTGCGAAGCTATATAAACTTGTCTTTCAACTGTTTTACACTTGAATACTACCTTTCAGTGAATTCTGGTGGTTTCAAACACTGGTTTCTTGTGAACTAACTCTATTTCAAGCATTTGTGCAGTGTACAACATCCTTTCTAGGCTAGAGACTTACATTTTGATGTCTTTTACACTTGTTCTCTCTCTATTATGTGATATTCATTAGTATTTGCTCTGAATGACTACTGATTTCTAGCTGTTTCTTATCATTGGCCTTCTTTTCTACTTGTGGGACTTCACCACATGAAGAAACAACTTTATACACTCTTCTCTGAAGTTGAGAAGCTATATACACTTGTCTTTCAACTGTTTTACACTTGAATACTACTTTTCAGTGAATTCTGGTGGTTTCAAACACTGGTTTCATGTGAACTAACTCTATTTCAAGGATTCGTGCAGTGTACAACATCCTTTCTAGACTAGAGACTTACATTTTCATGTCTTTTACACTTGTTCTCTCTCTATTATGTGATATTCATTTGTATTTGCTCTGAATGACTACTGAATTCTAGCTGTTTCCTATAATGGGCCTTCTTTTCTACTTGTGGGACTTCACCACATGTAGAAACAACTTTATACACTCTTCTCTGAACTTGAGAAGCTATATACACTTGTCTTTCAACAGTTTTACACTTGAATACTACTTTTTAGTGAATTCTGGTGGTTTCAAACACTGGTTTCATGTGAACTAACTCTATTTCAAGGATTTGTGCAGTGTACAACATCCTTTCTAGACTAGAGACTTACATTTTGATGTATTTTACACTTGTTCTCTCTCTATTATGTGATATTCATTAGTATTTGCTCTGAATGACTACTGATTTCTAGCTGTTTCCTATAATGGGCCTTCTGCTCTACTTGTGGGACTTCACCACATGTAGAAACAACTTACTACACTCTTCTCTGGACTTGCGAAGCTATATAAACTTGTCTTTCAACTGTTTTACAGTTGAATACTACTTTTCAGTGAATTCTGGTGGTTTCAAACACTGGTTTCATGTGAACTAACTCTATTTCAAGCATTTCTGCAGTGTACAACATCCTTTCTAGACAAGACACATTCATTTTGATGTCTTTTACAATTGTTTTCTCACTATTCTGTGATATTCATTAGTATTTGCTCTGAATGACTACTGATTTCTAGCTGTTTTCTATAATGGGCCTTCTTTTCTACTTGTGGGACTTCACCACATCTAGAAACAACTTACTACACTCTTCTCTGGACTTGCGAAGCTATATCAACTTGTCTTTCAACTGTTTTACAGTTGAATACTACTTTTCAGTGAATTCTGGTGGTTTCAAACACTGGTTTCATGTGAACTCTCTCTATTTTAAGGATTTCTACAGTGTACAACATCCTTTCTAGACTAGACACTGTCATTTTGATGTCTTTTACAATTGTTCTCTCACTTTTCTGTGATATTCATTAGTATTTGCTCTGAATTAGTAATGGTTTCTTGCAGTGTCCTATAATGGGCCTTCTGATATACTTGTGGGACTTCACCACATGTAGAAACAACTTTATACACTCTTCTCTGGACTTGTGAAGCTATATAAACTTGTCTTTCAACTGTTTTACAGTTGAATACTACTTTTCAGTGAATTCTGGTGGTTTCAAACACTGGTTTCATGTGAACTAACTCTATTTCAAGGATTTCTGCAGTGTACAACATCCTTTCTAGACTAGACATTTACATTTTGATGTCTTTTACACTTGTTCTCTCACTATTCTGTGATATCCATTAGTATTGGCTCTGAATGACTACTGATTTCTAGCTGTTTCCTATAATGGGCCTTCTTTTCTACTTGTGGGACTTCATCACATGTAGAAACAACTTTATACACTCTTCTCTGAACTTGAGAAGCTATATACACTTGTCTTTCAACTGTTTTACAGTTGAATACTACTTTTTAGTGAATTCTGGTGGTTTCAAACACTGGTTTCATGTGAACTAACGCTATTTCAAGCATTTCTGCAGTGTACAACATCCTTTCTAGACAAGACACATTCATTGTGATGTCTTTTACACTTGTTTTCTCACTATTCTGTGATATTCATTAGTATTTGCTCTGAATGACTACTGATTTCTAGCTGTTTCCTTTCATGGGCCTTCTTTTCTACTTGTGGGACTTCACCACATGTAGAAACAACTTGCTATACTCTTCTCTGGACTTGCGAAGCTATATAAACTTGTCTTTCAACTGTTTTACACTTGAATACTACCTTTCAGTGAATTCTGGTGGTTTCAAACACTGGTTTCTTGTGAACTAACTCTATTTCAAGCATTTGTGCAGTGTACAACATCCTTTCTAGGCTAGAGACTTACATTTTGATGTCTTTTACACTTGTTCTCTCTCTATTATGTGATATTCATTAGTATTTGCTCTGAATGACTACTGATTTCTAGCTGTTTCTTATCATTGGCCTTCTTTTCTACTTGTGGGACTTCACCACATGAAGAAACAACTTTATACACTCTTCTCTGAAGTTGAGAAGCTATATACACTTGTCTTTCAACTGTTTTACACTTGAATACTACTTTTCAGTGAATTCTGGTGGTTTCAAACACTGGTTTCATGTGAACTAACTCTATTTCAAGGATTCGTGCAGTGTACAACATCCTTTCTAGACTAGAGACTTACATTTTCATGTCTTTTACACTTGTTCTCTCTCTATTATGTGATATTCATTTGTATTTGCTCTGAATGACTACTGAATTCTAGCTGTTTCCTATAATGGGCCTTCTTTTCTACTTGTGGGACTTCACCACATGTAGAAACAACTTTATACACTCTTCTCTGAACTTGAGAAGCTATATACACTTGTCTTTCAACAGTTTTACACTTGAATACTACTTTTTAGTGAATTCTGGTGGTTTCAAACACTGGTTTCATGTGAACTAACTCTATTTCAAGGATTTGTGCAGTGTACAACATCCTTTCTAGACTAGAGACTTACATTTTGATGTATTTTACACTTGTTCTCTCTCTATTATGTGATATTCATTAGTATTTGCTCTGAATGACTACTGATTTCTAGCTGTTTCCTATAATGGGCCTTCTGCTCTACTTGTGGGACTTCACCACATGTAGAAACAACTTACTACACTCTTCTCTGGACTTGCGAAGCTATATAAACTTGTCTTTCAACTGTTTTACAGTTGAATACTACTTTTCAGTGAATTCTGGTGGTTTCAAACACTGGTTTCATGTGAACTAACTCTATTTCAAGCATTTCTGCAGTGTACAACATCCTTTCTAGACAAGACACATTCATTTTGATGTCTTTTACAATTGTTTTCTCACTATTCTGTGATATTCATTAGTATTTGCTCTGAATGACTACTGATTTCTAGCTGTTTCCTATAATGGGCCTTCTTTTCTACTTGTGGGACTTCACCACATCTAGAAACAACTTACTACACTCTTCTCTGGACTTGCGAAGCTATATCAACTTGTCTTTCAACTGTTTTACAGTTGAATACTACTTTTCAGTGAATTCTGGTGGTTTCAAACACTGGTTTCATGTGAACTCTCTCTATTTTAAGGATTTCTGCAGTGTACAACATCCTTTCTAGACTAGACACTGTCATTTTGATGTCTTTTACAATTGTTCTCTCACTTTTCTGTGATATTCATTAGTATTTGCTCTGAATTAGTAATGGTTTCTTGCAGTGTCCTATAATGGGCCTTCTGATATACTTGTGGGACTTCACCACATGTAGAAACAACTTCATACACTCTTCTCTGGACTTGTGAAGCTATATAAACTTGTCTTTCAACTGTTTTACAGTTGAATACTACTTTTCAGTGAATTCTGGTGGTTTCAAACACTGGTTTCATGTGAACTAACTCTATTTCAAGGATTTCTGCAGTGTACAACATCCTTTCTAGACTAGACATTTACATTTTGATGTCTTTTACACTTGTTCTCTCACTATTCTGTGATATCCATTAGTATTGGCTCTGAATGACTACTGATTTCTAGCTGTTTCCTATAATGGGCCTTCTTTTCTACTTGTGGGACTTCATCACATGTAGAAACAACTTTATACACTCTTCTCTGAACTTGAGAAGCTATATACACTTGTCTTTCAACTGTTTTACAGTTGAATACTACTTTTTAGTGAATTCTGGTGGTTTCAAACACTGGTTTCATGTGAACTAACGCTATTTCAAGCATTTCTGCAGTGTACAACATCCTTTCTAGACAAGACACATTCATTGTGATGTCTTTTACACTTGTTTTCTCACTATTCTGTGATATTCATTAGTATTTGCTCTGAATGACTACTGATTTCTAGCTGTTTCCTTTCATGGGCCTTCTTTTCTACTTGTGGGACTTCACCACATGTAGAAACAACTTGCTATACTCTTCTCTGGACTTGCGAAGCTATATAAACTTGTCTTTCAACTGTTTTACACTTGAATACTACCTTTCAGTGAATTCTGGTGGTTTCAAACACTGGTTTCTTGTGAACTAACTCTATTTCAAGCATTTGTGCAGTGTACAACATCCTTTCTAGGCTAGAGACTTACATTTTGATGTCTTTTACACTTGTTCTCTCTCTATTATGTGATATTCATTAGTATTTGCTCTGAATGACTACTGATTTCTAGCTGTTTCTTATAATGGGCCTTCTTTTCTACTTGTGGGACTTCACCACATGAAGAAACAACTTTATACACTCTTCTCTGAAGTTGAGAAGCTATATACACTTGCCTTTCAACTGTTTTACACTTGAATACTACTTTTCAGTGAATTCTGGTGGTTTCAAACACTGGTTTCATGTGAACTAACTCTATTTCAAGGATTCGTGCAGTGTACAACATCCTTTCTAGACTAGAGACTTACATTTTCATGTCTTTTACACTTGTTCTCTCTCTATTATGTGATATTCATTTGTATTTGCTCTGAATGACTACTGAATTCTAGCTGTTTCCTATAATGGGCCTTCTTTTCTACTTGTGGGACTTCACCACATGTAGAAACAACTTTATACACTCTTCTCTGAACTTGAGAAGCTATATACACTTGTCTTTCAACAGTTTTACACTTGAATACTACTTTTTAGTGAATTCTGGTGGTTTCAAACACTGGTTTCATGTGAACTAACTCTATTTCAAGGATTTGTGCAGTGTACAACATCCTTTCTAGACTAGAGACTTACATTTTGATGTATTTTACACTTGTTCTCTCTCTATTATGTGATATTCATTAGTATTTGCTCTGAATGACTACTGATTTCTAGCTGTTTCCTATAATGGGCCTTCTTTTCTACTTGTGGGACTTCTCCACATGTAGAAACAACTTTATACACTCTTTTCTGAACTTGTGAAGCTATATAAACTTGTCTTTCAACTGTTTTACAGTTGAATACTACTTTTCAGTGAATTCTGGTTGTTTCAAACACTGGTTTCATGTGAACTAACTCTATTTCAAGGATTTCTGCAGTGTACAACATCCTTTCTAGACTAGACACTTACATTTTGATGTCTTTTACACTTGTTCTCTCACTATTCTGTGATATTCATTAGTACTTGCTCTGAATGACTACTGATTTCTAGCAGTTTCCCATAATGGGCCTTCTTTTCTACTTGTGGGACTTCACCACATGTAGAAAAAGGTTTATACAGTCTTCTCTGAACTTGAGAAGCTATATACACTTGTCTTTCAACTGTTTTACAGTTGAATACTACTATTCAGTGACTTCTGGTGGTTTCAAACACTGGTTTCATGTGAACTAACTCTATTTCAAGCATTTGTGCCGTGTACAACATGCTTTCTAGACTAGAGACTTACATTTTGATATCTTTTACTCTTGTTCTCTCATAATTCTGTGATATTCATTAGTATTTCCTATCAATTACTACTTCTTTCTTGTAGTGTCCTATAATGGGCCTTCTGGTCTACTTGTGGGACTTCACCACATGAAGAAACATCTTTATACACTCTTCTCTGAACTTGAGAAGCTATATACACTTGTCTTTCAACTGTTTTACAGTTTAATGCTACTTTTCTGTGAATTCTTGTGTTTTCAAACACTGGTTTCATGTGAACTAACTCTATTTCAAGGATTTCTGCAGTGAACAACATCCTTTCTAGACTAGGCACTTACATTTTGATGGTTTTCCCCTTGTTCTCACACAATTCTATGATATTCATTAGTATTTGCTCTGAATTACTACTGATTTCTAGCTGAGTCCTATAAAGGGCCTTCTGCTCTACTTGTGGGACTTCTCCACAAGTACAAACAACATTATACACTCTTCTCTGAACTTGAGAAGCTATATATACTTGTCCTTTAACTGTTTTACAGTTGAATGCTACTTTTCTGTGGATTCTAGTGGTTTAAAACACTGGTTTCATGTGAACGAACTCTATTTCCAGGATTTCTGCAGTGTACAACATCCTTTCTAGACTAGAGACTTACATTTTGATGTCTTTTACACTTGTTCTCTCTCTATTATGTGATATTCATTAGTATTTTCTCTGAATTACTACTGATTTCTAGCTGTTTCCTATAATGGGCCTTCTTTTCTACTTGTGGGACTTCACCACATGTAGAAACAACTTTATACACTCTTCTCTGGACTTGTGAAGCTATATACACTTGCCTGTCAACTGTTTTACAGTTGAATACTACTTTTCAGTGAATTCTGGTGGTTTCAAACACTGGTTTCATGTGAACTAACTCTATTTCAAGCATTTGTGCAGTGTACAACATCCTTTCTAGACTAGAGACTTACATTTTTATGTCTTTTACACTTGTTCTCTCTCTATTATGTGATATTCATTAGTATTTTCTCTGAATTACTACTGATTTCTAGCTGTTTCCTATAATGGGCCTTCTTTTCTACTTGTGGGACTTCACCACATGTAGAAAAAACTTTATACACTCTTCTCTGAACTTGAGAAGCTATATACACTTGTCTTTCAACTGTTTTACAGTTGAATACTACTTTTTATTGAATTCTGGTGCTTTCAAACACTGGTTTCATGTGAACTAACTCTAGTTCAAGCATTTCTGCAGTGTACAACATCCTTTCTAGACAAGAAACATTCATTTTGATGTCTTTTACACTTGTTCTCTCACTATTCTGTGATATTCATTAGTATTTGCTCTGAATGACTACTGATTTCTTGCTGTTTCCTTTAATGGGCCTTCTTTTCTACTTGTGGGACTTTACCACATGTAGAAACAACTTTATACACTCTTCTCTGAAGTTGAGAAGCTATATACACTTCTCTTTCAAATGTTTTACAGTTGAATACTACTTTTCAGTGAATTCTAGTGGTTTCAAACACTGGTTTCATGTGAACTAACTCTATTTCAAGCATTTCTGCAGTGTACAACATCCTTTCTAGACTAGAGACTTACATTTTTATGTCTTTTACACTTTTTCTGTCTCTATTATGTGATATTCATTAGTATTTGCTCTGAATGACTACTGATTTCTAGCTGTTTCCTATAATGGGCCTTCTGCTCTACTTGTGGGACTTCACCACATGTAGAAACAACTTACTACACTCTTCTCTGGACTTGCGAAGCTATATAAACTTGTCTTTCAACTGTTTTACAGTTGAATACTACTTTTCAGTGAATTCTGGTGGTTTCAAACACTGGTTTCATGTGAACTAACTCTATTTCAAGCATTTCTGCAGTGTACAACATCCTTTCTAGACAAGACACATTCATTTTGATGTCTTTTACAATTGTTTTCTCACTATTCTGTGATATTCATTAGTATTTGCTCTGAATGACTACTGATTTCTAGCTGTTTTCTATAATGGGCCTTCTTTTCTACTTGTGGGACTTCACCACATCTAGAAACAACTTACTACACTCTTCTCTGGACTTGCGAAGCTATATCAACTTGTCTTTCAACTGTTTTACAGTTGAATACTACTTTTCAGTGAATTCTGGTGGTTTCAAACACTGGTTTCATGTGAACTCTCTCTATTTTAAGGATTTCTACAGTGTACAACATCCTTTCTAGACTAGACACTGTCATTTTGATGTCTTTTACAATTGTTCTCTCACTTTTCTGTGATATTCATTAGTATTTGCTCTGAATTAGTAATGGTTTCTTGCAGTGTCCTATAATGGGCCTTCTGATATACTTGTGGGACTTCACCACATGTAGAAACAACTTTATACACTCTTCTCTGGACTTGTGAAGCTATATAAACTTGTCTTTCAACTGTTTTACAGTTGAATACTACTTTTCAGTGAATTCTGGTGGTTTCAAACACTGGTTTCATGTGAACTAACTCTATTTCAAGGATTTCTGCAGTGTACAACATCCTTTCTAGACTAGACATTTACATTTTGATGTCTTTTACACTTGTTCTCTCACTATTCTGTGATATCCATTAGTATTGGCTCTGAATGACTACTGATTTCTAGCTGTTTCCTATAATGGGCCTTCTTTTCTACTTGTGGGACTTCATCACATGTAGAAACAACTTTATACACTCTTCTCTGAACTTGAGAAGCTATATACACTTGTCTTTCAACTGTTTTACAGTTGAATACTACTTTTTAGTGAATTCTGGTGGTTTCAAACACTGGTTTCATGTGAACTAACGCTATTTCAAGCATTTCTGCAGTGTACAACATCCTTTCTAGACAAGACACATTCATTGTGATGTCTTTTACACTTGTTTTCTCACTATTCTGTGATATTCATTAGTATTTGCTCTGAATGACTACTGATTTCTAGCTGTTTCCTTTCATGGGCCTTCTTTTCTACTTGTGGGACTTCACCACATGTAGAAACAACTTGCTATACTCTTCTCTGGACTTGCGAAGCTATATAAACTTGTCTTTCAACTGTTTTACACTTGAATACTACCTTTCAGTGAATTCTGGTGGTTTCAAACACTGGTTTCTTGTGAACTAACTCTATTTCAAGCATTTGTGCAGTGTACAACATCCTTTCTAGGCTAGAGACTTACATTTTGATGTCTTTTACACTTGTTCTCTCTCTATTATGTGATATTCATTAGTATTTGCTCTGAATGACTACTGATTTCTAGCTGTTTCTTATCATTGGCCTTCTTTTCTACTTGTGGGACTTCACCACATGAAGAAACAACTTTATACACTCTTCTCTGAAGTTGAGAAGCTATATACACTTGTCTTTCAACTGTTTTACACTTGAATACTACTTTTCAGTGAATTCTGGTGGTTTCAAACACTGGTTTCATGTGAACTAACTCTATTTCAAGGATTCGTGCAGTGTACAACATCCTTTCTAGACTAGAGACTTACATTTTCATGTCTTTTACACTTGTTCTCTCTCTATTATGTGATATTCATTTGTATTTGCTCTGAATGACTACTGAATTCTAGCTGTTTCCTATAATGGGCCTTCTTTTCTACTTGTGGGACTTCACCACATGTAGAAACAACTTTATACACTCTTCTCTGAACTTGAGAAGCTATATACACTTGTCTTTCAACAGTTTTACACTTGAATACTACTTTTTAGTGAATTCTGGTGGTTTCAAACACTGGTTTCATGTGAACTAACTCTATTTCAAGGATTTGTGCAGTGTACAACATCCTTTCTAGACTAGAGACTTACATTTTGATGTATTTTACACTTGTTCTCTCTCTATTATGTGATATTCATTAGTATTTGCTCTGAATGACTACTGATTTCTAGCTGTTTCCTATAATGGGCCTTCTGCTCTACTTGTGGGACTTCACCACATGTAGAAACAACTTACTACACTCTTCTCTGGACTTGCGAAGCTATATAAACTTGTCTTTCAACTGTTTTACAGTTGAATACTACTTTTCAGTGAATTCTGGTGGTTTCAAACACTGGTTTCATGTGAACTAACTCTATTTCAAGCATTTCTGCAGTGTACAACATCCTTTCTAGACAAGACACATTCATTTTGATGTCTTTTACAATTGTTTTCTCACTATTCTGTGATATTCATTAGTATTTGCTCTGAATGACTACTGATTTCTAGCTGTTTCCTATAATGGGCCTTCTTTTCTACTTGTGGGACTTCACCACATCTAGAAACAACTTACTACACTCTTCTCTGGACTTGCGAAGCTATATCAACTTGTCTTTCAACTGTTTTACAGTTGAATACTACTTTTCAGTGAATTCTGGTGGTTTCAAACACTGGTTTCATGTGAACTCTCTCTATTTTAAGGATTTCTGCAGTGTACAACATCCTTTCTAGACTAGACACTGTCATTTTGATGTCTTTTACAATTGTTCTCTCACTTTTCTGTGATATTCATTAGTATTTGCTCTGAATTAGTAATGGTTTCTTGCAGTGTCCTATAATGGGCCTTCTGATATACTTGTGGGACTTCACCACATGTAGAAACAACTTCATACACTCTTCTCTGGACTTGTGAAGCTATATAAACTTGTCTTTCAACTGTTTTACAGTTGAATACTACTTTTCAGTGAATTCTGGTGGTTTCAAACACTGGTTTCATGTGAACTAACTCTATTTCAAGGATTTCTGCAGTGTACAACATCCTTTCTAGACTAGACATTTACATTTTGATGTCTTTTACACTTGTTCTCTCACTATTCTGTGATATCCATTAGTATTGGCTCTGAATGACTACTGATTTCTAGCTGTTTCCTATAATGGGCCTTCTTTTCTACTTGTGGGACTTCATCACATGTAGAAACAACTTTATACACTCTTCTCTGAACTTGAGAAGCTATATACACTTGTCTTTCAACTGTTTTACAGTTGAATACTACTTTTTAGTGAATTCTGGTGGTTTCAAACACTGGTTTCATGTGAACTAACGCTATTTCAAGCATTTCTGCAGTGTACAACATCCTTTCTAGACAAGACACATTCATTGTGATGTCTTTTACACTTGTTTTCTCACTATTCTGTGATATTCATTAGTATTTGCTCTGAATGACTACTGATTTCTAGCTGTTTCCTTTCATGGGCCTTCTTTTCTACTTGTGGGACTTCACCACATGTAGAAACAACTTGCTATACTCTTCTCTGGACTTGCGAAGCTATATAAACTTGTCTTTCAACTGTTTTACACTTGAATACTACCTTTCAGTGAATTCTGGTGGTTTCAAACACTGGTTTCTTGTGAACTAACTCTATTTCAAGCATTTGTGCAGTGTACAACATCCTTTCTAGGCTAGAGACTTACATTTTGATGTCTTTTACACTTGTTCTCTCTCTATTATGTGATATTCATTAGTATTTGCTCTGAATGACTACTGATTTCTAGCTGTTTCTTATAATGGGCCTTCTTTTCTACTTGTGGGACTTCACCACATGAAGAAACAACTTTATACACTCTTCTCTGAAGTTGAGAAGCTATATACACTTGCCTTTCAACTGTTTTACACTTGAATACTACTTTTCAGTGAATTCTGGTGGTTTCAAACACTGGTTTCATGTGAACTAACTCTATTTCAAGGATTCGTGCAGTGTACAACATCCTTTCTAGACTAGAGACTTACATTTTCATGTCTTTTACACTTGTTCTCTCTCTATTATGTGATATTCATTTGTATTTGCTCTGAATGACTACTGAATTCTAGCTGTTTCCTATAATGGGCCTTCTTTTCTACTTGTGGGACTTCACCACATGTAGAAACAACTTTATACACTCTTCTCTGAACTTGAGAAGCTATATACACTTGTCTTTCAACAGTTTTACACTTGAATACTACTTTTTAGTGAATTCTGGTGGTTTCAAACACTGGTTTCATGTGAACTAACTCTATTTCAAGGATTTGTGCAGTGTACAACATCCTTTCTAGACTAGAGACTTACATTTTGATGTATTTTACACTTGTTCTCTCTCTATTATGTGATATTCATTAGTATTTGCTCTGAATGACTACTGATTTCTAGCTGTTTCCTATAATGGGCCTTCTTTTCTACTTGTGGGACTTCTCCACATGTAGAAACAACTTTATACACTCTTTTCTGAACTTGTGAAGCTATATAAACTTGTCTTTCAACTGTTTTACAGTTGAATACTACTTTTCAGTGAATTCTGGTTGTTTCAAACACTGGTTTCATGTGAACTAACTCTATTTCAAGGATTTCTGCAGTGTACAACATCCTTTCTAGACTAGACACTTACATTTTGATGTCTTTTACACTTGTTCTCTCACTATTCTGTGATATTCATTAGTACTTGCTCTGAATGACTACTGATTTCTAGCAGTTTCCCATAATGGGCCTTCTTTTCTACTTGTGGGACTTCACCACATGTAGAAAAAGGTTTATACAGTCTTCTCTGAACTTGAGAAGCTATATACACTTGTCTTTCAACTGTTTTACAGTTGAATACTACTATTCAGTGACTTCTGGTGGTTTCAAACACTGGTTTCATGTGAACTAACTCTATTTCAAGCATTTGTGCCGTGTACAACATGCTTTCTAGACTAGAGACTTACATTTTGATATCTTTTACTCTTGTTCTCTCATAATTCTGTGATATTCATTAGTATTTCCTATCAATTACTACTTCTTTCTTGTAGTGTCCTATAATGGGCCTTCTGGTCTACTTGTGGGACTTCACCACATGAAGAAACATCTTTATACACTCTTCTCTGAACTTGAGAAGCTATATACACTTGTCTTTCAACTGTTTTACAGTTTAATGCTACTTTTCTGTGAATTCTTGTGTTTTCAAACACTGGTTTCATGTGAACTAACTCTATTTCAAGGATTTCTGCAGTGAACAACATCCTTTCTAGACTAGGCACTTACATTTTGATGGTTTTCCCCTTGTTCTCACACAATTCTATGATATTCATTAGTATTTGCTCTGAATTACTACTGATTTCTAGCTGAGTCCTATAAAGGGCCTTCTGCTCTACTTGTGGGACTTCTCCACAAGTACAAACAACATTATACACTCTTCTCTGAACTTGAGAAGCTATATATACTTGTCCTTTAACTGTTTTACAGTTGAATGCTACTTTTCTGTGGATTCTAGTGGTTTAAAACACTGGTTTCATGTGAACGAACTCTATTTCCAGGATTTCTGCAGTGTACAACATCCTTTCTAGACTAGAGACTTACATTTTGATGTCTTTTACACTTGTTCTCTCTCTATTATGTGATATTCATTAGTATTTTCTCTGAATTACTACTGATTTCTAGCTGTTTCCTATAATGGGCCTTCTTTTCTACTTGTGGGACTTCACCACATGTAGAAACAACTTTATACACTCTTCTCTGGACTTGTGAAGCTATATAAACTTGTCTTTCAACTGTTTTACAGTTGAATACTACTTTTCAGTGAATTCTGGTGGTTTCAAACACTGGTTTCATGTGAACTAACTCTATTTCAAGGATTTCTGCAGTGTACAACATCCTTTCTAGACTACACACTTACATTTTGATGTCTTTTACACTTGTTCTCTCACTGTTCTGTGATATCCATTAATATTTGCTCTGAATTACTACTGATTTCTAGCTGTTTCCTATAATGGGCCTTCTTTACTACTTGTGGGACTTCACCACCTGTAGAAACAACTTTAACACTCTTCTCTGAACTTGAGAAGCTATATACACTTGTCTTTCAACTGTTTTACAGTTGAATACTACTTTTTAGTGAATTCTGGTGGTTTCAAACACTGGTTTCATGTGAACTAACTCTATTTCAAGCATTTCTGCAGTGTACAACATCCTTTCTAGACTAGAGACTTACATTTTGATGTCTTTTACACTTGTTTTCTCACTATTCTGTGATATTCATTAGTATTTCCTATCAATTACTACTTCTTTCTTGTAGTGTCCTATAATGGGCCTTCTGGTCTACTTGTGGGACTTCACCACATGAAGAAACATCTTTATACACTCTTCTCTGAACTTGAGAAGCTATATACACTTGTCTTTCAACTGTTTTACAGTTTAATGCTACTTTTCTGTGAATTCTTGTGTTTTCAAACACTGGTTTCATGTGAACTAACTCTATTTCAAGGATTTCTGCAGTGAACAACATCCTTCCTAGACTAGGCACTTACATTTTGATGGTTTTCCCCTTGTTCTCACACAATTCTATGATATTCATTAGTATTTGCTCTGAATTACTACTGATTTCTAGCTGAGTCCTATAAAGGGCCTTCTGCTCTACTTGTGGGACTTCTCCACAAGTACAAACAACATTATACACTCTTCTCTGAACTTGAGAAGCTATATATACTTGTCCTTTAACTGTTTTACAGTTGAATGCTACTTTTCTGTGGATTCTAGTGGTTTAAAACACTGGTTTCATGTGAACGAACTCTATTTCCAGGATTTCTGCAGTGTACAACATCCTTTCTAGACTAGAGACTTACATTTTGATGTCTTTTACACTTGTTCTCTCTCTATTATGTGATATTCATTAGTATTTTCTCTGAATTACTACTAATTTCTAGCTGTTTCCTATAATGGGCCTTCTTTTCTACTTGTGGGACTTCACCACATGTAGAAACAACTTTATACACTCTTCTCTGAACTTGAGAAGCTATATACACTTGTCTTTCAACTGTTTTACAGTTGAATACTACTTTTTAGTGAATTCTGGTGGTTTCAAACACTGGTTTCATGTGAACTAACTCTATTTCAAGGATTTGTGCAGTGTACAACATCCTTTCTAGACAAGACACATTCATTTTGATGTCTTTTACACTTGTTTTCTCACTATTCTGTGATATTCATTAGTATTTGCTCTGAATGACTACTGATTTCTAGCTGTTTCCTTTCATGGGCCTTCTTTTCTACTTGTGGGACTTCACCACATGTAGAAACAACTTTATACACTCTTCTCTGAACTTGAGAAGCTATATACACTTGTCTTTCAACTGTTTTACAGTTGAATACTACTTTTCAGTGAATTCTGGTGGTTTCAAACACTGGTTTCATGTGAACTAACTCTATTTCATGCATTTGTGCAGTGTACAACATCCTTTCTAGACTAGAGACTTACATTTTGCTGTCTTTTACACTTGTTCTCTCACTATTCTGTGATATCCATTAGTATTTGCTCTGAATGACTACTGATTTCTAGCTGTTTCCTATAATGGGCCTTCTTTTCTACTTGTGGGACTTCACCACATGTAGAAACAACTTTATACACTCTTCTCTGAACTTGAGAAGCTATATACACTTGTCTTTCAACTGTTTTACAGTTGAATACTACTATTTAGTGAATTCTGGTGGTTTCAAACACTGGTTTCATGTGAACTAACTCTATTTCAAGGGTTTCTGCAGTGTACAACATCCTTTCTAGACTAGAGACTTACATTTTGATGTCTTTTACACTTGTTCTCTCTCTATTATGTGATATTCATTAGTATTTGCTCTGAATTACTACTGATTTCTAGCTGTTTCTTATAATGGGCCTTCTTTTCTACTTGTGGGACTTCACCACATGTAGAAACAACTTTATACACTCTTCTCTGAACTTGAGAAGCTATATACACTTGTCTTTCAACTGTTTTACAGTTGAATACTACTTTTCAGTGAATTCTGGTGGTTTCAAACACTGGTTTCATGTGAACTAACTCTATTTCAAGCATTTGTGCAGTGTACAACATCCTTTCTAGACTAGAGACTTACATTTTGCTGTCTTTTACACTTGTTCTCTCACTATTCTGTGATATTCATTAGTATTTGCTCTGAATGACTACTGATTTCTAGCTGTTTCCTATAATGGGCCTTCTTTTCTACTTGTGGGACTTCACCACATGTAGAAACAACTTACTACACTCTTCTCTGGACTTGCGAAGCTATATCAACTTGTCTTTCAACTGTTTTACAGTTGAATACTACTTTTCAGTGAATTCTGGTGGTTTCAAACACTGGTTTCATGTGAACTCTCTCTATTTTAAGGATTTCTGCAGTGTACAACATCCTTTCTAGACTAGACACTGTCATTTTCATGTCTTTTACAATTGTTCTCTCACTTTTCTGTGATATTCATTAGTATTTGCTCTGAATTAGTAATGGTTTCTTGCAGTGTCCTATAATGGGCCTTCTGATATACTTGTGGGACTTCACCACATGTAGAAACAACTTTATACACTCTTCTCTGGACTTGTGAAGCTATATAAACTTGTCTTTCAACTATTTTACAGTTGAATACTACTTTTCAGTGAATTCCGGTGGTTTCAAACACTGGTTTCATGTGAACTAACTCTATTTCAAGCATTTCTGCAGTGTACAACATCCTTTCTAGACAAGACACATTCATTTTGATGTCTTTTACACTTGTTTTCTCACTATTCTGTGATATTCATTAGTATTTGCTCTGAATGACTACTGATTTCTAGCTGTTTCCTTTCATGGGCCTTCTTTTCCACTTGTGGGACTTCACCACATGTAGAAACAACTTTATACACTCTTCTCTGAACTTGAGAAGCTATATACACTTGTCTTTCAACTGTTTTACAGTTGAATACTACTTTTCAGTGAATTCTGGTGGTTTCAAACACTGGTTTCATGTGAACTAACTCTATTTCAAGCATTTGTGCAGTGTACAACATCCTTTCTAGACTAGAGACTTACATTTTGCTGTCTTTTACACTTTTTCTCTCACTATTCTGTGATATTCATTAGTATTTACTCTGAATGACTACTGATTTCTAGCTGTTTCCTATAATGGGCCTTCTTTTCTACTTGTGGGACTTCTCCACATGTAGAAACAACTTTATACACTCTTTTCTGAACTTGTGAAGCTATATAAACTTGTCTTTCAACTGTTTTACAGTTGAATGCTACTTTTCAGTGAATTCTGGTTGTTTCAAACACTGGTTTCATGTGAACTAACTCTATTTCAAAGATTTCTGCAGTGTACAACATCCTTTCTAGACTAGGCACTTACATTTTGATGTCTTTTACACTTGTTCTCTCACTGTTCTGTGATATTCATTAGTACTTGCTCTGAATGACTACTGATTTCTAGCAGTTTCCCATAATGGGCCTTCTTTTCTACTTGTGGGACTTCACCACATGTAGAAAAAACTTTATACAGTCTTCTCTGAACTTGAGAAGCTATGTACACTTGTCTTTCAACTGTTTTACAGTTGAAT
This sequence comes from Cnephaeus nilssonii, assembly GCF_951640355.1. Lineage (NCBI taxonomy): Eukaryota > Metazoa > Chordata > Mammalia > Chiroptera > Vespertilionidae > Cnephaeus > Cnephaeus nilssonii. The sequence goes on along the minus strand of NW_027645478.1, from coordinate 54,780 downwards.
ACTACTATTCAGTGACTTCTGGTGGTTTCAAACACTGGTTTCATGTGAACTAACTCTATTTCAAGCATTTGTGCTGTGTACAACATGCTTTCTAGACTAGAGACTTACATTTTGATATCTTTTACTCTTGTTCTCTCATAATTCTGTGATATTCATTAGTATTTCCTATCAATTACTACTTCTTTCTTGTAGTGTCCTATAATGGGCCTTCTGGTCTACTTGTGGGACTTCACCACATGAAGAAACATCTTTATACACTCTTCTCTGAACTTGAGAAGCTATATACACTTGTCTTTCAACTGTTTTACAGTTTAATGCTACTTTTCTGTGAATTCTTGTGTTTTCAAACACTGGTTTCATGTGAACTAACTCTATTTCAAGGATTTCTGCAGTGAACAACATCCTTCCTAGACTAGGCACTTACATTTTGATGGTTTTCCCCTTGTTCTCACTCAATTCTATGATATTTATTAGTATTTGCTCTGAATTACTACTGATTTCTTGCTGAGTCCTATAAAGGGCCTTCTGCTCTACTTGTGGGACTTCTCCACAAGTACAAACAACATTATACACTCTTCTCTGAACTTGAGAAGCTATATATACTTGTCCTTTCACTGTTTTACAGTTGAATGCAACTTTTCTGTGGATTCTAGTGGTTTAAAACACTTGTTTCATGTGAACTAACTCTATTTCAAGCATTTCTGCAGTGTACAACATCCTTTCTAGACAAGACACATTCATTTTGATGTCTTTTACACTAGTCCTCTCACTATTCTGTGATATTCATTATTATTTGCTCTGAATGACTACTGATGTCTAGAAGTTTCCTATAATGGGCCTTCTTTTCTACTTGTGGGACTTCACCACATGTAGAAACAACTTTATACACTCTTCTCTGAACTTGAGAAGATATATACACTTGTCTTTCAACTGTTTTACAGTTGAATACTACTTTTTAGTGAATTCTGGTGGTTTCAAACACTGGTTTCATGTGAACTAACTCTATTTCAAGCACTTGTGCAGTGTAGAACATCCTTTGTAGACTAGACACTTTCATTTTGCTGTCTTTTACACTTGTTCTCTCACTATTCTGTGATATTCATTAGTATTTGCTCTGAATGACTACTGATTTCTAGCTGTTTCCTATAATGGGCCTTCTTTTCTACTTCTGGGACTGCACCACATGTATCAACAACTTTATACACTATTCTCTGGCCTTGGGAAGCTATATACACTTGTCTTTCAACTGTTTTACACTTGAATACTACTTTTCAGTGAATTCCTGTGGTTTCAAACACTGGTTTCATGTGAACTAACTCTATGTCAAGAATTTGTGCAATGTACAACATCCTTTCTACACTAGAGACTTACATTTTGCTGTCTTTTACACTTGTTCTCTCACTATTCTGTGATATTCATTAGTATTTGCTCTGAATGACTACTGATTTCTAGCTGTTTCCTATAATTGGCCTTCTTTTCTACTTGTGGGACTTCACCACATGTAGAAACAACTATATACACTCTTCTCTGAACTTGAGAAGCTATATACACTTGTCTTTCAACTGTTTTACAGTTGAATACTAATTTTCAGTGAATTCTAGTGGGTTGAAACACTGTTTTCTTGTGAGGTAACTCTATTACAAGGATTTCTGTAGTGTATAACATCCTTTCTAGACTAGAAACTTCCATTTTGATGTCTTTTACACTTGTTCTCACTATTCTGTGATATTCATTAGTATTAGCTCTGAATGACTACTGATTTCTAGCTGTTTCCCATAATGGGCCTTCTTTTCTACTTGTGGGACTTCACCACATGTAGAAACAACTTTTTACACTCCTCTCTGAACTTGGGAAGCTATATACACTTGTCTTTCAACTGTTTTACAGTTGAATACTACTTTTCAGTGAATTCTGGTGGTTTCAAACACTGGTTTCATGTGAACTAACTCTATTTCAAGCATTTGTGCAGTGTACAACATCCTTTCTAGACTAGAGACTTACATTTTCATGTCTTTTACACTTGTTCTCTCACTATTCTGTGATATTCATTAGTATTTGCTCTGAATGACTACTGATTTCTAGCTGTTTCCTATAATGGGCCTGCTTTTCTACTTGTGGGACCTCTCCACATGTAGAAACAACTTTATACACTCTTCGCTAGACTTGCGAAGCTATATAAACTTGTCTTTCAACTGTTTCACAGTTAAATACTACTTTTCAGTGAATTCTGGTGGTTTGAAACACTGCTTTCATGTGAACTAACTCTATTTCAAGGATTTGTGCAGTGTACAACATCCTTTCTAGACTAGAGACTTACATTTTGATGTCTTTTACACTTGTTTTCTCTCTATTCTGTGATATTTATTAGTATTCGCTCTGAATGACTACTGATTTCTAGCTGTTTCCCATAATGGGCCTTCTATTCTACTTGTGGGACTTCACCACATGAAGAAACAACTTTATACACTCTTCTCTGAAGTTGAGAAGCTATATACACTTGTCTTTCAACTGTCTTACACTTGAATACTATTTTTCAGTGAATTCTGGTGGTTTCAAACACTGGTTTCATGTGAACTAACTCTACTGCAAGGATTTCTGCAGTGTACAACATCCTTTCTAGACTAGAGACTTACATTTTGCTGTCTTTTACACTTGTTCTCTCACTATTCTGTGTTATTCATTAGTATTTGCTCTGAATGACTACTGATTTCTAGCTGTTTCCTATAATGGGCCTTCTTTTCTACTTGTGGGACTGCACCACATGTATCAACAACTTTATACACTATTCTCTGGCCTTGGGAAGCTATATACACTTGTCTTTCAACTGTTTTACACTTGAATACTACTTTTCAGTGAATTCTCGTGGTTTCAATCACTGGTTTCATGTGAACTAACTCTATTTCAAGCATTTGTGCAGTGTACAACATCCTTTCTAGACTAGAGACTTACATTTTGCTGTCTTTTACACTTGTTCTCTCACTATTCTGTGATATTCATTAGTATTTGCTCTGAATGACTACTGATTTCTAGCTGTTTCCTATAATGGGCCTTCTTTTCTACTTGTGGGACTTCACCACATGTAGAAACAACTATATACACTCTTCTCTGGATTTGCGAAGCTATATAAACTTGTCTTTCAACTGTTTTACAGTTAAATACTACTTTTCAGTGAATTCTGGTGGTTTCAAACACTGGTTTCATGTGAACTAACTCTATTTCAAGGATTTGTGCAGTGTACAACATCCTCTCTAGACTAGAGACTTACATTTTGATGTCTTTTACACTTGTTCTCTCTCTATTATGTGATATTCATTAGTATTTGTTCTGAATGACTACTGATTTCTAGCTGTTTCCTATAATGGGCCTGCTTTTCTACTAGTGGGACTTCACAACATGAAAAAACAACTTTATACACTCTTCTCTGAAGTTGAGAAGATATATACACTTGTCTTTCAACTGTTTTACACCTGAATACTACTTTTCAGTGAATTCTGGTGGTTTCAAACACTGGTTTCATGTGAACTAACTCTATTTTAAGCATTTGTGCAGTGTACAACATCCTTTCTAGACTAGAGACTTACATTTTGATGTCTTTTACACTTGTTTTCTCACTATTCTGTGATATTTATTAGTATTTGCTCTGAAGGACTACTGATTTCTAGCTGTTTCCTATAATGGGCCTTCTTTTCTACTTGTGGGACTTCACCACATGAAGAAACAACTTTATTCACTCTTCTCTGAAGTTGAAAAGCTATATACACTTGTCTTTCAACTGTTTTACAGTTGAATACTACTTTTCAGTGAATTCTGGTGGTTTCAAACACTGGTTTCATGTGAACTAACTCTATTTCAAGGATTTGTGCAGTGTACAACATCCTTTCTAGACTAGAGACTTACATTTTGATGTCTTTTACACTTGTTCTCTCTCTATTATGTGATATTCATTAGTATTTGCTCTGAATGACTACTGATTTCTAGCTGTTTCCTATAATGGTCCTTCTTTTCTACTTGTGGGACTGCACCACATGTATCAACAACTTTATACACTATTCTCTGGCCTTGGGAAGCTATATACACTTGTCTTTCAACTGTTTTACACTTGAATACTACTTTTCAGTGAATTCTGGTGGTTTCAAACACTGGTTTCATGTGAACTAACTCTATGTCAAGCATTTGTGCAATGTACAACATCCTTTCTACACTAGAGACTTACATTTTGCTGTCTTTTACACTTGTTCTCTCACTATTCTGTGATATTCATTAGTATTTGCTCTGAATGACTACTGATTTCTAGCTGTCTCCTATAATTGGCCTTCTTTTCTACTTGTGGGACTTCACCACATGTAGAAACAACTTTATACACTCTTCTCTGAACTTGAGAAGCTATATACACTTGTCTTTCAACTGTTTTACACTTGAATACTACTTTTCAGTGAATTCTAGTGGGTTGAAACACTGTTTTCTTGTGAAGTAACTCTATTACAAGGATTTCTGTAGTGTATAACATCCTTTCTAGACTAGAAACTTCCATTTTGATGTCTTTTACACTTGTTCTCACTATTCTGTGATATTCATTAGTATTAGCTCTGAATGACTACTGATTTCTAGCTGTTTCCCATAATGGGCCTTCTTTTCTACTTGTGGGACTTCACCACATGTAGAAACAACTTTATACACTCTTCTCTGAAGTTGAGAAGATATATACACTTGTCTTTCAACTGTTTTACACTTGAATACTACTTTTCAGTGAATTCTGGTGGTTTCAAACACTGGTTTCATGTGAACTAACTCTATTTCAAGCATTTGTGCAGTGTACAACATCCTTTCTAGACTAGAGACTTACATTTTGATGTCTTTTACACTTGTTTTCTCACTATTCTGTGATATTTATTAGTATTTGCTCTGAATGACTACTGATTTCTAGCTGTTTCCTATAAAGGGCCTTCTTTTCTACTTGTGGGACTTCACCACATGAAGAAACAACTTTATTCACTCTTCTCTGAAGTTGAAAAGCTATATACACTTGTCTTTCAACTGTTTTACAGTTGAATACTACTTTTCAGTGAATTCTGGTGGTTTCAAACACTGGTTTCATGTGAACTAACTCTATTTCAAGGATTTGTGCAGTGTACAACATCCTTTCTAGACTAGAGACTTACATTTTGATGTCTTTTACACTTGTTCTCTATTATGTGATATTCATTAGTATTTGCTCTGAATGACTACTGATTTCTAGCTGTTTCCTATTATGGGCCTGCTTTTCTACTAGTGGGACTTCACAACAGGAAAAAACAACTTTATACACTCTTCTCTGAAGTTGAGAAGCTATATACACTTGTCTTTCAACTGTTTTATAGTTAAATACTACTTTTCAGTGAATTCTGGTGGTTTGAAAAACTGATTTCATGTGAACTAACTCTACTGCAAGGATTTCTGCAGTGTACAACATCCTTTCTAGACTAGAGACTTACATTTTGATGTCTTTTACACTTGTTCTCTCACTATTCTGTGTTATTCATTAGTATTTGCTCTGAATGACTACTGATTTCTAGCTGTTTCCTATAATGGGCCTTCTTTTCTACTTGTGGGACTTCACCACATGTAGAAACAACTTTATACACTCTTCTCTGAACTTGAGAAGCTATATACACTTGTCTTTCAACTGTTTTACAGTTGAATACTACTTATCAGTGAATTCTAGTGGTTGAAACACTGTTTTCTTGTGAAGTAACTCTACTTCAAGGATTTCTGCAGTGTAGAACATCCTTTCTAAACTAGACACTTTAATTTTGATGTCTTTTACACTAGTCCTCTCACTATTCTGTGATATTCATTATTATTTGCTCTGAATGACTACTGATTTCTAGCTGTTTCCTATAATGGGCCTTCTTTTCTACTTGTGGGACTTCACCACATGTAGAAACAACTTTATACACTCTTCTCTGAACTTGAGAAGCTATATACACTTGTCTTTCAACTGTTTTACAGTTGAATACTACTTTTTAGTGAATTCTGGTGGTTTCAAACACTGGTTTCATGTGAACTAACTCTATTTCAAGCATTTGTGCAGTGTAGAACATCCTTTGTAGACTAGACACTTTCATTTTGCTGTCTTTTACACTTGTTCTCTCACTATTCTGTGATATTCATTAGTATTTGCTCTGAATGACTACTGATTTCTAGCTGTTTCCTATAATGGGCCTTCTTTTCTACTTGTGGGACTTCACCACATGAAGAAACAACTTTATACACTCTTCTCTGAAGTTGAGAAGCTATATACACTTGTCTTTCAACTGTTTTACACTTGAATACTACTTTTCAGTGAATTCTCGTGGTTTCAATCACTGGTTTCATGTGAACTAACTCTATTTCAAGCATTTGTGCAGTGTACAACATCCTTTCTAGACTAGAGACTTACATTTTGCAGTCTTTTACACTTGTTCTCTCACTATTCTGTGATATTCATTAGTATTTGCTCTGAATGACTACTGATTTCTAGCTGTTTCCTATAATGGGCCTTCTTTTCTACTTGTGGGACTTCACCACATGTAGAAACAACTATATACACTCTTCTCTGGATTTGCGAAGCTATATAAACTTGTCTTTCAACTGTTTTACAGTTGAATACTACTTTTCAGTGAATTCTGGTGGTTTCAAACACTGGTTTCATGTGAACTAACTCTATTTCAAGAATTTGTGCAGTGTACAACATCCTTTCTAGACTAGAGACTTACATTTTGATGTCTTTTACACTTGTTCTCTCTCTATTATGTGATATTCATTAGTATTTGCTCTGAATGACTACTGATTTCTAGCTGTTTCCTATTATGGGCCTGCTTTTCTACTAGTGGGACTTCACAACATGAAAAAACAACTTTATACACTCTTCTCTGAAGTTGAGAAGCTATATACACTTGTCTTTCAACTGTTTTATAGTTAAATACTACTTTTCAGTGAATTCTGGTGGTTTGAAAAACTGATTTCATGTGAACTAACTCTACTGCAAGGATTTCTGCAGTGTACAACATCCTTTCTAGACTAGAGACTTACATTTTGCTGTCTTTTACACTTGTTCTCTCACTATTCTGTGTTATTCATTAGTATTTGCTCTGAATGACTACTGATTTCTAACTGTTTCCTATAATGGGCCTTCTTTTCTACTTGTGGGACTGCACCACATGTATCAACAACTTTATACACTATTCTCTGGCCTTGGGAAGCTATATACACTTGTCTTTCAACTGTTTTACACTTGAATACTACTTTTCAGTGAATTCTGGTGGTTTCAAACACTGGTTTCATGTGAACTAACTCTATGTCAAGCATTTGTGCAATGTACAACATCCTTTCTACACTAGAGACTTACATTTTGCTGTCTTTTACACTTGTTCTCTCACTATTCTGTGATATTCATTAGTATTTGCTCTGAATGACTACTGATTTCTAGCTGTCTCCTATAATTGGCCTTCTTTTCCACTTGTGGGACTTCACCACATGTAGAAACAACTTTATACACTCTTCTCTGAACTTGAGAAGCTATATACACTTGTCTTTCAACTGTTTTACACTTGAATACTACTTTTCAGTGAATTCTAGTGGGTTGAAACACTGTTTTCTTGTGAAGTAAATCTATTACAAGGATTTCTGTAGTGTATAACATCCTTTCTAGACTAGAAACTTCCATTTTGATGTCTTTTACACTTGTTCTCACTATTCTGTGATATTCATTAGTATTAGCTCTGAATGACTACTGATTTCTAGCTGTTTCCCATAATGGGCCTTCTTTTCTACTTGTGGGACTTCACCACATGTAGAAACAACTTTATACACTCTTCTCTGAAGTTGAGAAGATATATACACTTGTCTTTCAACTGTTTTACACTTGAATACTACTTTTCAGTGAATTCTGGTGGTTTCAAACACTGGTTTCATGTGAACTAACTCTATTTCAAGCATTTGTGCAGTGTACAACATCCTTTCTAGACTAGAGACTTACATTTTGATGTCTTTTACACTTGTTTTCTCACTATTCTGTGATATTTATTAGTATTTGCTCTGAATGACTACTGATTTCTAGCTGTTTCCTATAAAGGGCCTTCTTTTCTACTTGTGGGACTTCACCACATGAAGAAACAACTTTATTCACTCTTCTCTGAAGTTGAAAAGCTATATACACTTGTCTTTCAACTGTTTTACAGTTGAATACTACTTTTCAGTGAATTCTGGTGGTTTCAAACACTGGTTTCATGTGAACTAACTCTATTTCAAGGATTTGTGCAGTGTACAACATCCTTTCTAGACTAGAGACTTACATTTTGATGTCTTTTACACTTGTTCTCTATTATGTGATATTCATTAGTATTTGCTCTGAATGACTACTGATTTCTAGCTGTTTCCTATTATGGGCCTGCTTTTCTACTAGTGGGACTTCACAACATGAAAAAACAACTTTATACACTCTTCTCTGAAGTTGAGAAGCTATATACACTTGTCTTTCAACTGTTTTATAGTTAAATACTACTTTTCAGTGAATTCTGGTGGTTTGAAAAACTGATTTCATGTGAACTAACTCTACTGCAAGGATTTCTGCAGTGTACAACATCCTTTCTAGACTAGAGACTTACATTTTGATGTCTTTTACACTTGTTCTCTCACTATTCTGTGTTATTCATTAGTATTTGCTCTTAATGACTACTGATTTCTAGCTGTTTCCTATAATGGGCCTTCTTTTCTACTTGTGGGACTTCACCACATGTAGAAACAACTTTATACACTCTTCTCTGAACTTGAGAAGCTATATACACTTGTCTTTCAACTGTTTTACAGTTGAATACTACTTATCAGTGAATTCTAGTGGTTGAAACACTGTTTTCTTGTGAAGTAACTCTACTTCAAGGATTTCTGCAGTGTATAACATCCTTTCTAGACTAGAAACTTACAATTTGATGTCTTTTACACTTGTTCTCTCACTATTCTGTGATATTCATTAGTATTTGCTCTGAATGACTACTGATTTCTAGCTGTTTCCTATAATGGGACTTCTTTTCTACTTGTGGGACCTCACCACATGTATCAACAACTTTATACACTATTCTCTGGTTTGGGAAGCTATATAAACTTGTCTTTCAACTGTTTTACAGTTAAATACTACTTTTCAGTGAATTCTGGTGGCTTGAAACACTGGTTTCATTTGAACTAACTCTATTTCAAGGATTTCTGCAGTGTAGAACATCCTTTCTAAACTAGACACTTTAATTTTGATGTCTTTTACACTAGTCCTCTCACTATTCTGTGATATTCATTATTATTTGCTCTGAATGACTACTGATTTCTAGCTGTTTCCTATAATGGGCCTTCTTTTCTACTTGTGGGACTTCACCACATGTAGAAACAACTTTATACACTCTTCTCTGAACTTGAGAAGCTATATACACTTGTCTTTCAACTGTTTTACAGTTGAATACTACTTTTTAGTGAATTCTGGTGGTTTCAAACACTGGTTTCATGTGAACTAACTCTATTTCAAGCATTTGTGCAGTGTAGAACATCCTTTGTAGACTAGACACTTTCATTTTGCTGTCTTTTACACTTGTTCTCTCACTATTCTGTGATATTCATTAGTATTTGCTCTGAATGACTACTGATTTCTAGCTGTTTCCTATAATGGGCCTTCTTTTCTACTTGTGGGACTTCACCACATGAAGAAACAACTTTATACACTCTTCTCTGAAGTTGAGAAGCTATATACACTTGTCTTTCAACTGTTTTACACTTGAATACTACTTTTCAGTGAATTCTCGTGGTTTCAATCACTGGTTTCATGTGAACTAACTCTATTTCAAGCATTTGTGCAGTGTACAACATCCTTTCTAGACTAGAGACTTACATTTTGCTGTCTTTTACACTTGTTCTCTCACTATTCTGTGATATTCATTAGTATTTGCTCTGAATGACTACTGATTTCTAGCTGTTTCCTATAATGGGCCTTCTTTTCTACTTGTGGGACTTCACTACATGTAGAAACAACTATATACACTCTTCTCTGGATTTGCGAAGCTATATAAACTTGTCTTTCAACTGTTTTACAGTTAAATACTACTTTTCAGTGAATTCTGGTGGTTTCAAACACTGGTTTCATGTGAACTAACTCTATTTCAAGGATTTGTGCAGTGTACAACATCCTTTCTAGACTAGAGACTTACATTTTGATGTCTTTTACACTTGTTCTCTCTCTATTATGTGATATTCATTAGTATTTGTTCTGAATGACTACTGATTTCTAGCTGTTTCCTATAATGGGCCTGCTTTACTACTAGTGGGACTTCACAACATGAAAAAACAACTTTATACACTCTTCTCTGAAGTTGAGAAGATATATACACTTGTCTTTCAACTGTTTTACACTTGAATACTACTTTTCAGTGAATTCTGGTGGTTTCAAACACTGGTTTCATGTGAACTAACTCTTTTTCAAGGATTTGTGCAGTGTACAACATCCGTTCTAGACTAGAGACACATTTTGTTGTCTTTTACACTTGTTCTCTCACTATTCTGTGATATTCATTAGTATTTGCTCTGAATGACTACTGATTTCTAGCCGTTTCCTATAATGGGCCTTCTTTTCTACTTGTGGGACTTCACCACATGTAGAAACAACTTTATACACTCTTCTCTGAACTTGAGAAGCTATGTACACTTGTCTTTCAACTGTTTTACAGTTGAATACTACTTTTCATTGAATTCTAGGGGGTTGAAACACTGTTTTCTTGTGAAGTAACTCTATTTCAAGGATTTCTGTAGTGTATAACATTCTTTAGAGACTAGAAACTTACATTTTGATGTGTTTTACACTTGTTCTCACAGAATTCCATGATATTCATTAGTATTTGCAATGAATGACTACTGATTTTTAGCTGTTTCCTATAATGGGCCTTCTTGTCTACTAGTGGGACTTCAACACATGTAGAAACAACTTTACACACTCTTCTATGGACTTGCGAAGCTATATAAACTTGTCTTTCAACTGTTGTACAGTTAAATACTGCTTTTCAGTGAATTCTGGTGGTTTGAAACACTGGTTTCTTGTGAAGTAACTCTATTTCAAGGATTTCGGTAGTGTATAACATCCTTTCTATTCTAGAAACGTACATTTTGATGTCTTTTACACTTGTTCTCTCAGTATTCTGTGATATTCAGTAGTATTTGCTCTGAATGACTACTGATTTCTAGCTGTTTTCCATAATGGGCCTTCTTTTCTACTTGTGCTACTTCACCACATGTAGAAACAAATTTACACACTCTACTCTGAACTTGAGAAGCTATATACACTTGTCTTTCAACTGTTTTACAGTTGAATACTACTTTTCAGTGAATTCTGGTGGTTTCAAACACTGGTTTCATGTGAACTAACTCTATTTATAGGATTTGGGCAGTGTACAACATCCTTTCTAGACTAGAGACTTACATTTTGATGTCTTTTACACTTGTTCTGTCACTATTCTGTGATATTCATTAGTATTTGCTCTGAATGACTACTGATTTCTAGCTGTTTCCCATAATGGGCCTTCTTTTCTACTTGTGGGACTTCACCACATGTAGAAACAACTTTATACACTCTTCTCTGAAGTTGAGAAGCTATATACACTTGTCTTTCAACTGTTTTACAGTTGAATACTACTTATCAGTGAATTCTAGTGGTTGAAACACTGTTTTCTTGTGAAGTAACTCTACTTCAAGGATTTCTGCAGTGTAGAACATCCTTTCTAAACTAGACACTTTAATTTTGATGTCTTTTACACTAGTCCTCTCACTATTCTGTGATATTCATTATTATTTGCTCTGAATGACTACTGATTTCTAGCTGTTTCCTATAATGGGCCTTCTTTTCTACTTGTGGGACTTCACCACATGTAGAAACAACTTTATACACTCTTCTCTGAACTTGAGAAGCTATATACACTTGTCTTTCAACTGTTTTACAGTTGAATACTACTTTTTAGTGAATTCTGGTGGTTTCAAACACTGGTTTCATGTGAACTAACTCTATTTCAAGCATTTGTGCAGTGTAGAACATCCTTTGTAGACTAGACACTTTCATTTTGCTGTCTTTTACACTTGTTCTCTCACTATTCTGTGATATTCATTAGTATTTGCTCTGAATGACTACTGATTTCTAGCTGTTTCCTATAATGGGCCTTCTTTTCTACTTGTGGGACTTCACCACATGAAGAAACAACTTTATACACTCTTCTCTGAAGTTGAGAAGCTATATACACTTGTCTTTCAACTGTTTTACACTTGAATACTACTTTTCAGTGAATTCTCGTGGTTTCAATCACTGGTTTCATGTGAACTAACTCTATTTCAAGCATTTGTGCAGTGTACAACATCCTTTCTAGACTAGAGACTTACATTTTGCAGTCTTTTACACTTGTTCTCTCACTATTCTGTGATATTCATTAGTATTTGCTCTGAATGACTACTGATTTCTAGCTGTTTCCTATAATGGGCCTTCTTTTCTACTTGTGGGACTTCACCACATGTAGAAACAACTATATACACTCTTCTCTGGATTTGCGAAGCTATATAAACTTGTCTTTCAACTGTTTTACAGTTGAATACTACTTTTCAGTGAATTCTGGTGGTTTCAAACACTGGTTTCATGTGAACTAACTCTATTTCAAGAATTTGTGCAGTGTACAACATCCTTTCTAGACTAGAGACTTACATTTTGATGTCTTTTACACTTGTTCTCTCTCTATTATGTGATATTCATTAGTATTTGCTCTGAATGACTACTGATTTCTAGCTGTTTCCTATTATGGGCCTGCTTTTCTACTAGTGGGACTTCACAACATGAAAAAACAACTTTATACACTCTTCTCTGAAGTTGAGAAGCTATATACACTTGTCTTTCAACTGTTTTATAGTTAAATACTACTTTTCAGTGAATTCTGGTGGTTTGAAAAACTGATTTCATGTGAACTAACTCTACTGCAAGGATTTCTGCAGTGTACAACATCCTTTCTAGACTAGAGACTTACATTTTGCTGTCTTTTACACTTGTTCTCTCACTATTCTGTGTTATTCATTAGTATTTGCTCTGAATGACTACTGATTTCTAACTGTTTCCTATAATGGGCCTTCTTTTCTACTTGTGGGACTGCACCACATGTATCAACAACTTTATACACTATTCTCTGGCCTTGGGAAGCTATATACACTTGTCTTTCAACTGTTTTACACTTGAATACTACTTTTCAGTGAATTCTGGTGGTTTCAAACACTGGTTTCATGTGAACTAACTCTATGTCAAGCATTTGTGCAATGTACAACATCCTTTCTACACTAGAGACTTACATTTTGCTGTCTTTTACACTTGTTCTCTCACTACTCTGTGATATTCATTAGTATTTGCTCTGAATGACTACTGATTTCTAGCTGTTTCCTATAATGGGCCTTCTTTTCTACTTGTGGGACTTCACTACATGTAGAAACAACTATATACACTCTTCTCTGGATTTGCGAAGCTATATAAACTTGTCTTTCAACTGTTTTACAGTTAAATACTACTTTTCAGTGAATTCTGGTGGTTTCAAACACTGGTTTCATGTGAACTAACTCTATTTCAAGGATTTGTGCAGTGTACAACATCCTTTCTAGACTAGAGACTTACATTTTGATGTCTTTTACACTTGTTCTCTCTCTATTATGTGATATTCATTAGTATTTGTTCTGAATGACTACTGATTTCTAGCTGTTTCCTATAATGGGCCTGCTTTACTACTAGTGGGACTTCACAACATGAAAAAACAACTTTATACACTCTTCTCTGAAGTTGAGAAGATATATACACTTGTCTTTCAACTGTTTTACACTTGAATACTACTTTTCAGTGAATTCTGGTGGTTTCAAACACTGGTTTCATGTGAACTAACTCTTTTTCAAGGATTTGTGCAGTGTACAACATCCGTTCTAGACTAGAGACACATTTTGTTGTCTTTTACACTTGTTCTCTCACTATTCTGTGATATTCATTAGTATTTGCTCTGAATGACTACTGATTTCTAGCCGTTTCCTATAATGGGCCTTCTTTTCTACTTGTGGGACTTCACCACATGTAGAAACAACTTTATACACTCTTCTCTGAACTTGAGAAGCTATGTACACTTGTCTTTCAACTGTTTTACAGTTGAATACTACTTTTCATTGAATTCTAGGGGGTTGAAACACTGTTTTCTTGTGAAGTAACTCTATTTCAAGGATTTCTGTAGTGTATAACATTCTTTAGAGACTAGAAACTTACATTTTGATGTGTTTTACACTTGTTCTCACAGAATTCCATGATATTCATTAGTATTTGCAATGAATGACTACTGATTTTTAGCTGTTTCCTATAATGGGCCTTCTTGTCTACTAGTGGGACTTCAACACATGTAGAAACAACTTTACACACTCTTCTATGGACTTGCGAAGCTATATAAACTTGTCTTTCAACTGTTGTACAGTTAAATACTGCTTTTCAGTGAATTCTGGTGGTTTGAAACACTGGTTTCTTGTGAAGTAACTCTATTTCAAGGATTTCGGTAGTGTATAACATCCTTTCTATTCTAGAAACGTACATTTTGATGTCTTTTACACTTGTTCTCTCAGTATTCTGTGATATTCAGTAGTATTTGCTCTGAATGACTACTGATTTCTAGCTGTTTTCCATAATGGGCCTTCTTTTCTACTTGTGCGACTTCACCACATGTAGAAACAAATTTACACACTCTACTCTGAACTTGAGAAGCTATATACACTTGTCTTTCAACTGTTTTACAGTTGAATACTACTTTTCAGTGAATTCTGGTGGTTTCAAACACTGGTTTCATGTGAACTAACTCTATTTATAGGATTTGGGCAGTGTACAACATCCTTTCTAGACTAGAGATTTACATTTGATGTCTTTTACACTTGTTCTCTCACTATTCTGTGAAATTCATTGGTATTTACTCTGAATGACTACTGATTTCTAGCTGTTTCCTATAATGTGCCTTCTTTTCTACTTGTGGGACTTCACCACATGTAGAAACAACTTTATACACTCTTCTCTGAAGTTGAGAAGCTATATACACTTGTCTTTCAACTGTTTTACAGTTGAATACTACTTTTCAATGAATTCTAGTGGGTTGAAACACTGTTTTCTTGTGAAGTAACTCTATTTCAAGGATTTCTGTACTGTATAACATCCTTTCTATTCTAGAAACTTACATTTTGATGTCTTTTACACTTGTTCTCACAGAATTCCATGATATTCATTAGTATTTGCAATGAATGACTACTGATTTCTAGCTGTTTCCTATAATGGGTCTTCTTGTCTACTAGTGGGACTTCAACACATGTAGAAACAACTTTACACACTCTTCTCTGGACTTGCGAAGCTATATAAACTTGTCTTTCAACTGTTGTACAGTTAAATACTACTTTTCAGTGAATTCTGGTGGTTTGAAACACTGGTTTCTTCTGAAGTAACTCTATTTCAAGGATTTCGGTAGTGTATAACATCCTTTCTAGACTAGAGACTTACATTTGGATGTCTTTTACACTTGTTCTGTCACTATTCTGTGATATTCATTAGTATTTGCTCTGAATGACTACTGATTTCTAGCTGTTTCCCATAATGGGCCTTCTTTTCTACTTGTGCGACTTCACCACATGTAGAAACAACTTTACACACTCTTCTCTGAACTAGAGTAGCTATATACACTAGTCTTTCAACCGTTTTACAGTTAAATACTACTTTTCAGTGAATTCTGGTGGTTTGAAACACTGGTTTCTTGTGAACTAACTCTATTTCAACGATTTCTGCAGTGTACAACATCCTTTCTAGACTAGAGACTTACATTTTGATTTCTTTTACACTTGTTCTCTCACTATTCTGTGATATTCATTAGTATTTGCTCTGAATGACTACTGATTTCTAGCTGTTTCCCATAATGGGCCTTCTTTACTACTTGTGGGACTTCACCACATGTAGAAACAACTTTATTCACTCTTCTCTGAACTTGAGAAGCTATATACACTTGTCTTTCAACTGTTTTACAGTTGAATACTACTTTTCAGTAAATTCTAGTGGGTTGAAACACTGTTTTCTTGTGAAGTAACTCTATTTCAAGGATTTCTGTAGTGTATAACATCCTTTCTAGACTTTAAACTTACATTTTGATGTCTTCTACACTTGTTCTCACACAATTCTACGATATTCATTACTATTTGCAATGAATGACTACTGATTTCTAGCTGTTTCCCATAATGGGCCTTCTTTTCTACTTGTGGCACTTCACCACATGTAGAAACAACTTTATACACTCTTCTCTGAACTAGAGAAGCTATATACACTAGTCTTTCAACTGTTTTACAGTTGAATACTACTTTTCAGTGAATTCTAGTGTGTTGAAACACTGGTTTCTTGTGAAGTAACTCTATTTCAAGGATTTTGGTAGTGTATAACATCCTTTCTAGATTAGAGACTTACATTTTGATGTCTTTTACCCTAGTTCTCTCACTATTCTGTGATATTCATTAGTATTTGCTCTGAATGACTACTGATTTCTAGCTGTTTCCCATAATGGGCCTTCTTTTCTACTTGTGCGACTTCACCACATGTAGAAACAACTTTATACACTCTTCTCTGAACTTGAGAAGCTATATACACTTGTCTTTCAACTGTTTTACAGTTGAATACTACTTTTCAGTGAATTCTAGTGGGTTGAAACACTGTTTTCTTGTGAAGTAACTCTATTTCAAGGATTTCTGTAGTGTATAACATCCTTTCTATTCTAGAAACTTACATTTTTATGTCTTTTACACTTGTTCTCACAGAATTCTATGATATTCATTAGTATTTGCAATGAATGACTACTGATTTCTAGCTGTTTCCTATAATGGGCGTTCTTGTCTACTAGTGGTACTTCAACACATGTAGAAACAACTTTACACACTCTTCTCTGGACTTGCGAAGCTATATAAACTTGTCTTTCAACTGTTGTACAGTTAAATACTGCCTTTCAGTGAGTTCTGGTGGTTTGAAACACTGGTTTCTTGTGAAGTAACTCTATTTCAAGGATTTCGGTAGTGTATAACATCCTTTCTATTCTAGAAACGTACATTTTGATGTCTTTTACACTTGTTCTCTCACTATTCTGTGATATTCATTAGTATTTGCTCTGAATGGCTACTGATTTCTAGCTGTTTCCCATAATGGGCCTTCTTTTCTACTTGTGCGACTTCACCACATGTAGAAACAAATTTACACACTCTACTCCGAACTTGAGAAGCTATATACACTTGTCTTTCAACTGTTTTACAGTTGAATACTACTTTTCAGTGAATTCTGGTGGTTTCAAACACTGGTTTCATGTGAACTAACTCTATTTAAAGGATTTGGGCAGTGTACAACATCCTTTCTAGACTAAAGACTTACATTTGATGTCTTTTACACTTGTTCTGTCACTATTCTGTGATATTCATTAGTATTTGCTCAGAATGACTACTGATTTTTAGCTGTTTCCCATAATGGGCCTTCTTTTCTACTTGTGGGCCTTCACCACATGTAGAAACAACTTTATACACTCTTCTCTGAAGTTGAGAAGCTATATACACTTGACTTTCAACTGTTTTACAGTTGAATACTACTTTTCAATGAATTCTAGTGGGTTGAAACACTGTTTTCTTGTGAAGTAACTCTATTTCAAGGATTTCTGTAGTGTATAACATCCTTTCTATTCTAGAAACTTACATTTTGATGTCTTTTACACTTGTTCTCACAGAATTCCATGATATTCATTAGTATTTGCAATGAATGACTACTGATTTCTAGCTGTTTCCTATAATGGGCCTTCTTGTCTACTAGTGGGACTTCAACACATGTAGAAACAACTTTACACACTCTTCTCTGGACTTGCGAAGCTATATAAACTTGTCTTTCAACTGTTGTACAGTTAAATACTGCTTTTCAGTGAATTCTGGTGGTTTGAAACACTGGTTTCTTGTGAAGTAACTCTATTTCAAGGATTTCGGTAGTGTATAACATCCTTTCTAGACCAGAGACTTACATTTGGATGTCTTTTACACTTGTTCTGTCACTATTCTGTGATATTCATTAGTATTTGCTCTGAATGACTACTGATTTCTAGCTGTTTCCCATAATGGGCCTTCTTTTCTACTTGTGGCACTTCACCACATGTAGAAACAACTTTATACACTCTTCTCTGAACTTGAGAAGCTATATACACTTGTCTTCCAACTGTTTTACAGTTGAATACTACTTTTCAGTGAATTCTGGTGGTTTCAAACACTGGTTTCATGTGAACTAACTCTATTTAAAGGATTTGGGCAGTGTACAACATCCTTTCTAGACTAAAGATTTACATTTGATGTCTTTTACACTTGTTCTCTCACTATTCTGTGAAATTCATTGGTATTTACTCTGAATGACTACTGATTTCTAGCTGTTTACTATAATGTGCCTTCTTTTCTACTTGTGGGACTTCACCACATGTAGAAACAACTTTATACACTCTTCTCTGAAGTTGAGAAGCTATATACACTTGTCTTTCAACTGTTTTACAGTTGAATACTACTTTTCAGTGAATTCTAGTGGGTTGAAACACTGTTTTCTTGTGAAGTAACTCCATTTCAAGGATTTCTGTAGTGTATAACATCCTTTCTATTCTAGAAACGTACATTTTGATGTCTCTTACACTTGTTCTCTCACTATTCTGTGATATTCAGTAGTATTTGCTCTGAATGACTACTGATTTCTAGTTGTTTCCCATAATGGGCCTTCTTTTCTACTTGTGGGACTTCACCACATGTAGAATCAACTTTATACACTCTTCTCTGGACTTGCGAAGCTATATAAACTTGTCTTTCAACTGTTTTACAGTTAAATACTACTTTTCAGTGAATTCTGGTGGTTTGAAACACTGGTTTCTTGTGAAGTAACTCTATTTCAAGGATTTTGGTAGTGTATAACATCCTTTCTAGACTGGAAACGTACATTTTGATGTCTTTTACACTTGTTCTCTCACTATTCTGTGATATTCATTAGTATTTGCTCTGAATGACTACTGATTTCTAGCTGTTTCCCATAATGGGCCTTCTTTTCTACTTGTGGGACTTCACCACATGTAGAAACAACTTTATACACTCTTCTCTGAACTTGAGAAGCTATATACACTTGTCTTTCAACTGTTTTACAGTTGAATACTACTTTTCAGTGAATTCTAGTGGGTTGAAACACTGTTTTCTTGTGAAGTAACTCTATTTCAAGGATTTCTGTAGTGTATAACATCCTTTCTATTCTAGAAACGTACATTTTGATGTCTCTTACACTTGTTCTCTCACTATTCTGTGATATTCAGTAGTATTTGCTCTGAATGACTACTGATTTCTAGTTGTTTCCCATAATGGGCCTTCTTTTCTACTTGTGGGACTTCACCACATGTAGAATCAACTTTATACACTCTTCTCTGGACTTGCGAAGCTATATAAACTTGTCTTTCAACTGTTTTACAGTTAAATACTACTTTTCAGTGAATTCTGGTGGTTTGAAACACTGGTTTCTTGTGAAGTAACTCTATTTCAAGGATTTCAGTAGTGTATAACATCCTTTCTAGACTAGAAACGTACATTTTGATGTCTTTTACACTTGTTCTCTCACTATTCTGTGATATTCATTAGTATTTGCTCTGAATGACTACTGATTTCTAGCTGTTTCCCATAATGGGCCTTCTTTTCTACTTGTGCGACTTCACCACATGTAGAAACAACTTTATACACTCTTCTCTGAACTTGAGAAGCTATATACACTTGTCTTCCAACTGTTTTACAGTTGAATACTACTTTTCAGTGAATTCTGATGGTTTCAAACACTGGTTTCATGTGAACTAACTCTAATTCAAGGATTTGTGCAGTGTACAACATCCTTTCTAGACTAGAGACGTACATTTTGATGTCTTTTACACTTGTTCTCTCACTATTCTGTGATATTCATTGGCATTTACTCTGAATGACTACTGATTTCTAGCTGTTTCCCATAATGGGCCTTCTTTTCTACTTGTGCGACTTCACCACATGTAGAAACAAATTTACACACTCTACTCCGAACTTGAGAAGCTATATACACTTGTCTTTCAACTGTTTTACAGTTGAATACTACTTTTCAGTGAATTCTAGTGGGTTGAAACACTGTTTTCTTGTGAAGTAACTCTATTTCAAGGATTTCTGTAGTATATAACATCCTTTCTAGACTTTAAAGTAACATTTTGATGTCTTTTACACTTGTTCTCTCAATATTCTGTGATATTCATTGGTATTTACTCTGAATGACTACTGATTTCTAGCTGTTTCCCATAATGGGCCTTCTTTTCTACTTGTGGCACTTCACCACATGTAGAAACAACTTTATACACTCTTCTCTGAACTAGAGAAGCTATATACACTAGTCTTTCAACTGTTTTACAGTTGAATACTACTTTTCAGTGAATTCTAGTGTGTTGAAACACTGGTTTCTTGTGAAGTAACTCTATTTCAAGGATTTTGGTAGTGTATAACATCCTTTCTAGATTAGAGACTTACATTTTGATGTCTTTTACCCTAGTTCTCTCACTATTCTGTGATATTCATTAGTATTTGCTCTGAATGACTACTGATTTCTAGCTGTTTCCCATAATGGGCCTTCTTTTCTACTTGTGCGACTTCACCACATGTAGAAACAACTTTATACACTCTTCTCTGAACTTGAGAAGCTATATACACTTGTCTTTCAACTGTTTTACAGTTGAATACTACTTTTCAGTGAATTCTAGTGGGTTGAAACACTGTTTTCTTGTGAAGTAACTCTATTTCAAGGATTTCTGTAGTGTATAACATCCTTTCTATTCTAGAAACTTACATTTTTATGTCTTTTACACTTGTTCTCACAGAATTCTATGATATTCATTAGTATTTGCAATGAATGACTACTGATTTCTAGCTGTTTCCTATAATGGGCGTTCTTGTCTACTAGTGGGACTTCAACACATGTAGAAACAACTTTACACACTCTTCTCTGGACTTGCGAAGCTATATAAACTTGTCTTTCAACTGTTGTACAGTTAAATACTGCCTTTCAGTGAGTTCTGGTGGTTTGAAACACTGGTTTCTTGTGAAGTAACTCTATTTCAAGGATTTCGGTAGTGTATAACATCCTTTCTATTCTAGAAACGTACATTTTGATGTCTTTTACACTTGTTCTCTCACTATTCTGTGATATTCATTAGTATTTGCTCTGAATGGCTACTGATTTCTAGCTGTTTCCCATAATGGGCCTTCTTTTCTACTTGTGCGACTTCACCACATGTAGAAACAAATTTACACACTCTACTCCGAACTTGAGAAGCTATATACACTTGTCTTTCAACTGTTTTACAGTTGAATACTACTTTTCAGTGAATTCTGGTGGTTTCAAACACTGGTTTCATGTGAACTAACTCTATTTAAAGGATTTGGGCAGTGTACAACATCCTTTCTAGACTAAAGACTTACATTTGATGTCTTTTACACTTGTTCTGTCACTATTCTGTGATATTCATTAGTATTTGCTCTGAATGACTACTGATTTTTAGCTGTTTCCCATAATGGGCCTTCTTTTCTACTTGTGGGCCTTCACCACATGTAGAAACAACTTTATACACTCTTCTCTGAAGTTGAGAAGCTATATACACTTGACTTTCAACTGTTTTACAGTTGAATACTACTTTTCAATGAATTCTAGTGGGTTGAAACACTGTTTTCTTGTGAAGTAACTCTATTTCAAGGATTTCTGTAGTGTATAACATCCTTTCTATTCTAGAAACTTACATTTTGATGTCTTTTACACTTGTTCTCACAGAATTCCATGATATTCATTAGTATTTGCAATGAATGACTACTGATTTCTAGCTGTTTCCTATAATGGGCCTTCTTGTCTACTAGTGGGACTTCAACACATGTAGAAACAACTTTACACACTCTTCTCTGGACTTGCGAAGCTATATAAACTTGTCTTTCAACTGTTGTACAGTTAAATACTGCTTTTCAGTGAATTCTGGTGGTTTGAAACACTGGTTTCTTGTGAAGTAACTCTATTTCAAGGATTTCGGTAGTGTATAACATCCTTTCTAGACCAGAGACTTACATTTGGATGTCTTTTACACTTGTTCTGTCACTATTCTGTGATATTCATTAGTATTTGCTCTGAATGACTACTGATTTCTAGCTGTTTCCCATAATGGGCCTTCTTTTCTACTTGTGGCACTTCACCACATGTAGAAACAACTTTATACACTCTTCTCTGAACTTGAGAAGCTATATACACTTGTCTTCCAACTGTTTTACAGTTGAATACTACTTTTCAGTGAATTCTGGTGGTTTCAAACACTGGTTTCATGTGAACTAACTCTATTTAAAGGATTTGGGCAGTGTACAACATCCTTTCTAGACTAAAGATTTACATTTGATGTCTTTTACACTTGTTCTCTCACTATTCTGTGAAATTCATTGGTATTTACTCTGAATGACTACTGATTTCTAGCTGTTTACTATAATGTGCCTTCTTTTCTACTTGTGGGACTTCACCACATGTAGAAACAACTTTATACACTCTTCTCTGAAGTTGAGAAGCTATATACACTTGTCTTTCAACTGTTTTACAGTTGAATACTACTTTTCAGTGAATTCTAGTGGGTTGAAACACTGTTTTCTTGTGAAGTAACTCCATTTCAAGGATTTCTGTAGTGTATAACATCCTTTCTATTCTAGAAACGTACATTTTGATGTCTCTTACACTTGTTCTCTCACTATTCTGTGATATTCAGTAGTATTTGCTCTGAATGACTACTGATTTCTAGTTGTTTCCCATAATGGGCCTTCTTTTCTACTTGTGGGACTTCACCACATGTAGAATCAACTTTATACACTCTTCTCTGGACTTGCGAAGCTATATAAACTTGTCTTTCAACTGTTTTACAGTTAAATACTACTTTTCAGTGAATTCTGGTGGTTTGAAACACTGGTTTCTTGTGAAGTAACTCTATTTCAAGGATTTTGGTAGTGTATAACATCCTTTCTAGACTGGAAACGTACATTTTGATGTCTTTTACACTTGTTCTCTCACTATTCTGTGATATTCATTAGTATTTGCTCTGAATGACTACTGATTTCTAGCTGTTTCCCATAATGGGCCTTCTTTTCTACTTGTGGGACTTCACCACATGTAGAAACAACTTTATACACTCTTCTCTGAACTTGAGAAGCTATATACACTTGTCTTTCAACTGTTTTACAGTTGAATACTACTTTTCAGTGAATTCTAGTGGGTTGAAACACTGTTTTCTTGTGAAGTAACTCTATTTCAAGGATTTCTGTAGTGTATAACATCCTTTCTATTCTAGAAACGTACATTTTGATGTCTCTTACACTTGTTCTCTCACTATTCTGTGATATTCAGTAGTATTTGCTCTGAATGACTACTGATTTCTAGTTGTTTCCCATAATGGGCCTTCTTTTCTACTTGTGGGACTTCACCACATGTAGAATCAACTTTATACACTCTTCTCTGGACTTGCGAAGCTATATAAACTTGTCTTTCAACTGTTTTACAGTTAAATACTACTTTTCAGTGAATTCTGGTGGTTTGAAACACTGGTTTCTTGTGAAGTAACTCTATTTCAAGGATTTCAGTAGTGTATAACATCCTTTCTAGACTAGAAACGTACATTTTGATGTCTTTTACACTTGTTCTCTCACTATTCTGTGATATTCATTAGTATTTGCTCTGAATGACTACTGATTTCTAGCTGTTTCCCATAATGGGCCTTCTTTTCTACTTGTGCGACTTCACCACATGTAGAAACAACTTTATACACTCTTCTCTGAACTTGAGAAGCTATATACACTTGTCTTCCAACTGTTTTACAGTTGAATACTACTTTTCAGTGAATTCTGATGGTTTCAAACACTGGTTTCATGTGAACTAACTCTAATTCAAGGATTTGTGCAGTGTACAACATCCTTTCTAGACTAGAGACGTACATTTTGATGTCTTTTACACTTGTTCTCTCACTATTCTGTGATATTCATTGGCATTTACTCTGAATGACTACTGATTTCTAGCTGTTTCCCATAATGGGCCTTCTTTTCTACTTGTGCGACTTCACCACATGTAGAAACAAATTTACACACTCTACTCCGAACTTGAGAAGCTATATACACTTGTCTTTCAACTGTTTTACAGTTGAATACTACTTTTCAGTGAATTCTAGTGGGTTGAAACACTGTTTTCTTGTGAAGTAACTCTATTTCAAGGATTTCTGTAGTATATAACATCCTTTCTAGACTTTAAAGTAACATTTTGATGTCTTTTACACTTGTTCTCTCAATATTCTGTGATATTCATTGGTATTTACTCTGAATGACTACTGATTTCTAGCTGTTTCCCATAATGGGCCTTCTTTTCTACTTGTGGCACTTCACCACATGTAGAAACAACTTTATACACTCTTCTCTGAACTAGAGAAGCTATATACACTAGTCTTTCAACTGTTTTACAGTTGAATACTACTTTTCAGTGAATTCTAGTGTGTTGAAACACTGGTTTCTTGTGAAGTAACTCTATTTCAAGGATTTTGGTAGTGTATAACATCCTTTCTAGATTAGAGACTTACATTTTGATGTCTTTTACCCTAGTTCTCTCACTATTCTGTGATATTCATTAGTATTTGCTCTGAATGACTACTGATTTCTAGCTGTTTCCCATAATGGGCCTTCTTTTCTACTTGTGCGACTTCACCACATGTAGAAACAACTTTATACACTCTTCTCTGAACTTGAGAAGCTATATACACTTGTCTTTCAACTGTTTTACAGTTGAATACTACTTTTCAGTGAATTCTAGTGGGTTGAAACACTGTTTTCTTGTGAAGTAACTCTATTTCAAGGATTTCTGTAGTGTATAACATCCTTTCTATTCTAGAAACTTACATTTTTATGTCTTTTACACTTGTTCTCACAGAATTCTATGATATTCATTAGTATTTGCAATGAATGACTACTGATTTCTAGCTGTTTCCTATAATGGGCGTTCTTGTCTACTAGTGGGACTTCAACACATGTAGAAACAACTTTACACACTCTTCTCTGGACTTGCGAAGCTATATAAACTTGTCTTTCAACTGTTGTACAGTTAAATACTGCCTTTCAGTGAGTTCTGGTGGTTTGAAACACTGGTTTCTTGTGAAGTAACTCTATTTCAAGGATTTCGGTAGTGTATAACATCCTTTCTATTCTAGAAACGTACATTTTGATGTCTTTTACACTTGTTCTCTCACTATTCTGTGATATTCATTAGTATTTGCTCTGAATGGCTACTGATTTCTAGCTGTTTCCCATAATGGGCCTTCTTTTCTACTTGTGCGACTTCACCACATGTAGAAACAAATTTACACACTCTACTCCGAACTTGAGAAGCTATATACACTTGTCTTTCAACTGTTTTACAGTTGAATACTACTTTTCAGTGAATTCTGGTGGTTTCAAACACTGGTTTCATGTGAACTAACTCTATTTAAAGGATTTGGGCAGTGTACAACATCCTTTCTAGACTAAAGACTTACATTTGATGTCTTTTACACTTGTTCTGTCACTATTCTGTGATATTCATTAGTATTTGCTCTGAATGACTACTGATTTTTAGCTGTTTCCCATAATGGGCCTTCTTTTCTACTTGTGGGCCTTCACCACATGTAGAAACAACTTTATACACTCTTCTCTGAAGTTGAGAAGCTATATACACTTGACTTTCAACTGTTTTACAGTTGAATACTACTTTTCAATGAATTCTAGTGGGTTGAAACACTGTTTTCTTGTGAAGTAACTCTATTTCAAGGATTTCTGTAGTGTATAACATCCTTTCTATTCTAGAAACTTACATTTTGATGTCTTTTACACTTGTTCTCACAGAATTCCATGATATTCATTAGTATTTGCAATGAATGACTACTGATTTCTAGCTGTTTCCTATAATGGGCCTTCTTGTCTACTAGTGGGACTTCAACACATGTAGAAACAACTTTACACACTCTTCTCTGGACTTGCGAAGCTATATAAACTTGTCTTTCAACTGTTGTACAGTTAAATACTGCTTTTCAGTGAATTCTGGTGGTTTGAAACACTGGTTTCTTGTGAAGTAACTCTATTTCAAGGATTTCGGTAGTGTATAACATCCTTTCTAGACCAGAGACTTACATTTGGATGTCTTTTACACTTGTTCTGTCACTATTCTGTGATATTCATTAGTATTTGCTCTGAATGACTACTGATTTCTAGCTGTTTCCCATAATGGGCCTTCTTTTCTACTTGTGGCACTTCACCACATGTAGAAACAACTTTATACACTCTTCTCTGAACTTGAGAAGCTATATACACTTGTCTTCCAACTGTTTTACAGTTGAATACTACTTTTCAGTGAATTCTGGTGGTTTCAAACACTGGTTTCATGTGAACTAACTCTATTTAAAGGATTTGGGCAGTGTACAACATCCTTTCTAGACTAAAGATTTACATTTGATGTCTTTTACACTTGTTCTCTCACTATTCTGTGAAATTCATTGGTATTTACTCTGAATGACTACTGATTTCTAGCTGTTTACTATAATGTGCCTTCTTTTCTACTTGTGGGACTTCACCACATGTAGAAACAACTTTATACACTCTTCTCTGAAGTTGAGAAGCTATATACACTTGTCTTTCAACTGTTTTACAGTTGAATACTACTTTTCAGTGAATTCTAGTGGGTTGAAACACTGTTTTCTTGTGAAGTAACTCCATTTCAAGGATTTCTGTAGTGTATAACATCCTTTCTATTCTAGAAACGTACATTTTGATGTCTCTTACACTTGTTCTCTCACTATTCTGTGATATTCAGTAGTATTTGCTCTGAATGACTACTGATTTCTAGTTGTTTCCCATAATGGGCCTTCTTTTCTACTTGTGGGACTTCACCACATGTAGAATCAACTTTATACACTCTTCTCTGGACTTGCGAAGCTATATAAACTTGTCTTTCAACTGTTTTACAGTTAAATACTACTTTTCAGTGAATTCTGGTGGTTTGAAACACTGGTTTCTTGTGAAGTAACTCTATTTCAAGGATTTTGGTAGTGTATAACATCCTTTCTAGACTGGAAACGTACATTTTGATGTCTTTTACACTTGTTCTCTCACTATTCTGTGATATTCATTAGTATTTGCTCTGAATGACTACTGATTTCTAGCTGTTTCCCATAATGGGCCTTCTTTTCTACTTGTGGGACTTCACCACATGTAGAAACAACTTTATACACTCTTCTCTGAACTTGAGAAGCTATATACACTTGTCTTTCAACTGTTTTACAGTTGAATACTACTTTTCAGTGAATTCTAGTGGGTTGAAACACTGTTTTCTTGTGAAGTAACTCTATTTCAAGGATTTCTGTAGTGTATAACATCCTTTCTATTCTAGAAACGTACATTTTGATGTCTCTTACACTTGTTCTCTCACTATTCTGTGATATTCAGTAGTATTTGCTCTGAATGACTACTGATTTCTAGTTGTTTCCCATAATGGGCCTTCTTTTCTACTTGTGGGACTTCACCACATGTAGAATCAACTTTATACACTCTTCTCTGGACTTGCGAAGCTATATAAACTTGTCTTTCAACTGTTTTACAGTTAAATACTACTTTTCAGTGAATTCTGGTGGTTTGAAACACTGGTTTCTTGTGAAGTAACTCTATTTCAAGGATTTCAGTAGTGTATAACATCCTTTCTAGACTAGAAACGTACATTTTGATGTCTTTTACACTTGTTCTCTCACTATTCTGTGATATTCATTAGTATTTGCTCTGAATGACTACTGATTTCTAGCTGTTTCCCATAATGGGCCTTCTTTTCTACTTGTGCGACTTCACCACATGTAGAAACAACTTTATACACTCTTCTCTGAACTTGAGAAGCTATATACACTTGTCTTCCAACTGTTTTACAGTTGAATACTACTTTTCAGTGAATTCTGATGGTTTCAAACACTGGTTTCATGTGAACTAACTCTAATTCAAGGATTTGTGCAGTGTACAACATCCTTTCTAGACTAGAGACGTACATTTTGATGTCTTTTACACTTGTTCTCTCACTATTCTGTGATATTCATTGGCATTTACTCTGAATGACTACTGATTTCTAGCTGTTTCCCATAATGGGCCTTCTTTTCTACTTGTGCGACTTCACCACATGTAGAAACAAATTTACACACTCTACTCCGAACTTGAGAAGCTATATACACTTGTCTTTCAACTGTTTTACAGTTGAATACTACTTTTCAGTGAATTCTAGTGGGTTGAAACACTGTTTTCTTGTGAAGTAACTCTATTTCAAGGATTTCTGTAGTATATAACATCCTTTCTAGACTTTAAAGTAACATTTTGATGTCTTTTACACTTGTTCTCTCAATATTCTGTGATATTCATTGGTATTTACTCTGAATGACTACTGATTTCTAGCTGTTTCCCATAATGGGCCTTCTTTTCTACTTGTGGCACTTCACCACATGTAGAAACAACTTTATACACTCTTCTCTGAACTAGAGAAGCTATATACACTAGTCTTTCAACTGTTTTACAGTTGAATACTACTTTTCAGTGAATTCTAGTGTGTTGAAACACTGGTTTCTTGTGAAGTAACTCTATTTCAAGGATTTTGGTAGTGTATAACATCCTTTCTAGATTAGAGACTTACATTTTGATGTCTTTTACCCTAGTTCTCTCACTATTCTGTGATATTCATTAGTATTTGCTCTGAATGACTACTGATTTCTAGCTGTTTCCCATAATGGGCCTTCTTTTCTACTTGTGCGACTTCACCACATGTAGAAACAACTTTATACACTCTTCTCTGAACTTGAGAAGCTATATACACTTGTCTTTCAACTGTTTTACAGTTGAATACTACTTTTCAGTGAATTCTAGTGGGTTGAAACACTGTTTTCTTGTGAAGTAACTCTATTTCAAGGATTTCTGTAGTGTATAACATCCTTTCTATTCTAGAAACTTACATTTTTATGTCTTTTACACTTGTTCTCACAGAATTCTATGATATTCATTAGTATTTGCAATGAATGACTACTGATTTCTAGCTGTTTCCTATAATGGGCGTTCTTGTCTACTAGTGGGACTTCAACACATGTAGAAACAACTTTACACACTCTTCTCTGGACTTGCGAAGCTATATAAACTTGTCTTTCAACTGTTGTACAGTTAAATACTGCCTTTCAGTGAGTTCTGGTGGTTTGAAACACTGGTTTCTTGTGAAGTAACTCTATTTCAAGGATTTCGGTAGTGTATAACATCCTTTCTATTCTAGAAACGTACATTTTGATGTCTTTTACACTTGTTCTCTCACTATTCTGTGATATTCATTAGTATTTGCTCTGAATGGCTACTGATTTCTAGCTGTTTCCCATAATGGGCCTTCTTTTCTACTTGTGCGACTTCACCACATGTAGAAACAAATTTACACACTCTACTCCGAACTTGAGAAGCTATATACACTTGTCTTTCAACTGTTTTACAGTTGAATACTACTTTTCAGTGAATTCTGGTGGTTTCAAACACTGGTTTCATGTGAACTAACTCTATTTAAAGGATTTGGGCAGTGTACAACATCCTTTCTAGACTAAAGACTTACATTTGATGTCTTTTACACTTGTTCTGTCACTATTCTGTGATATTCATTAGTATTTGCTCTGAATGACTACTGATTTTTAGCTGTTTCCCATAATGGGCCTTCTTTTCTACTTGTGGGCCTTCACCACATGTAGAAACAACTTTATACACTCTTCTCTGAAGTTGAGAAGCTATATACACTTGACTTTCAACTGTTTTACAGTTGAATACTACTTTTCAATGAATTCTAGTGGGTTGAAACACTGTTTTCTTGTGAAGTAACTCTATTTCAAGGATTTCTGTAGTGTATAACATCCTTTCTATTCTAGAAACTTACATTTTGATGTCTTTTACACTTGTTCTCACAGAATTCCATGATATTCATTAGTATTTGCAATGAATGACTACTGATTTCTAGCTGTTTCCTATAATGGGCCTTCTTGTCTACTAGTGGGACTTCAACACATGTAGAAACAACTTTACACACTCTTCTCTGGACTTGCGAAGCTATATAAACTTGTCTTTCAACTGTTGTACAGTTAAATACTGCTTTTCAGTGAATTCTGGTGGTTTGAAACACTGGTTTCTTGTGAAGTAACTCTATTTCAAGGATTTCGGTAGTGTATAACATCCTTTCTAGACCAGAGACTTACATTTGGATGTCTTTTACACTTGTTCTGTCACTATTCTGTGATATTCATTAGTATTTGCTCTGAATGACTACTGATTTCTAGCTGTTTCCCATAATGGGCCTTCTTTTCTACTTGTGGCACTTCACCACATGTAGAAACAACTTTATACACTCTTCTCTGAACTTGAGAAGCTATATACACTTGTCTTCCAACTGTTTTACAGTTGAATACTACTTTTCAGTGAATTCTGGTGGTTTCAAACACTGGTTTCATGTGAACTAACTCTATTTAAAGGATTTGGGCAGTGTACAACATCCTTTCTAGACTAAAGATTTACATTTGATGTCTTTTACACTTGTTCTCTCACTATTCTGTGAAATTCATTGGTATTTACTCTGAATGACTACTGATTTCTAGCTGTTTCCTATAATGTGCCTTCTTTTCTACTTGTGGGACTTCACCACATGTAGAAACAACTTTATACACTCTTCTCTGAAGTTGAGAAGCTATATACACTTGTCTTTCAACTGTTTTACAGTTGAATACTACTTTTCAATGAATTCTAGTGGGTTGAAACACTGTTTTCTTGTGAAGTAACTCTATTTCAAGGATTTCTGTAGTGTATAACATCCTTTCTATTCTAGAAACTTACATTTTGATGTCTTTTACACTTGTTCTCACAGAATTCCATGATATTCATTAGTATTTGCAATGAATGACTACTGATTTCTAGCTGTTTCCTATAATGGGTCTTCTTGTCTACTAGGGGGACTTCAACACATGTAGAAACAACTTTACACACTCTTCTCTGGACTTGCGAAGCTATATAAACTTGTCTTTCAACTGTTGTACAGTTAAATACTACTTTTCAGTGAATTCTGGTGGTTTGAAACACTGGTTTCTTCTGAAGTAACTCTATTTCAAGGATTTCGGTAGTGTATAACATCCTTTCTAGACTAGAGACTTACATTTGGATGTCTTTTACACTTGTTCTGTCACTATTCTGTGATATTCATTTGTATTTGCTCTGAATGACTACTGATTTCTAGCTGTTTCCCATAATGGGCCTTCTTTTCTACTTGTGGCACTTCACCACATGTAGAAACAACTTTATACACTCTTCTCTGAACTAGAGTAGCTATATACACTAGTCTTTCAACCGTTTTACAGTTAAATACTACTTTTCAGTGAATTCTGGTGGTTTGAAACACTGGTTTCTTGTGAACTAACTCTATTTCAACGATTTCTGCAGTGTACAACATCCTTTCTAGACTAGAGACTTACATTTTGATTTCTTTTACACTTGTTCTCTCACTATTCTGTGATATTCATTAGTATTTGCTCTGAATGACTACTGATTTCTAGCTGTTTCCCATAATGGGCCTTCTTTACTACTTGTGGGACTTCACCACATGTAGAAACAACTTTATACACTCTTCTCTGAACTTGAGAAGCTATATACACTTGTCTTTCAACTGTTTTACAGTTGAATACTACTTTTCAGTAAATTCTAGTGGGTTGAAACACTGTTTTCTTGTGAAGTAACTCTATTTCAAGGATTTCTGTAGTGTATAACATCCTTTCTAGACTTTAAACTTACATTTTGATGTCTTCTACACTTGTTCTCACACAATTCTACGATATTCATTACTATTTGCAATGAATGACTACTGATTTCTAGCTGTTTCCCATAATGGGCCTTCTTTTCTACTTGTGGCACTTCACCACATGTAGAAACAACTTTATACACTCTTCTCTGAACTAGAGAAGCTATATACACTAGTCTTTCAACTGTTTTACAGTTGAATACTACTTTTCAGTGAATTCTAGTGTGTTGAAACACTGGTTTCTTGTGAAGTAACTCTATTTCAAGGATTTTGGTAGTGTATAACATCCTTTCTAGATTAGAGACTTACATTTTGATGTCTTTTACCCTAGTTCTCTCACTATTCTGTGATATTCATTAGTATTTGCTCTGAATGACTACTGATTTCTAGCTGTTTCCCATAATGGGCCTTCTTTTCTACTTGTGCGACTTCACCACATGTAGAAACAACTTTATACACTCTTCTCTGAACTTGAGAAGCTATATACACTTGTCTTTCAACTGTTTTACAGTTGAATACTACTTTTCAGTGAATTCTAGTGGGTTGAAACACTGTTTTCTTGTGAAGTAACTCTATTTCAAGGATTTCTGTAGTGTATAACATCCTTTCTATTCTAGAAACTTACATTTTTATGTCTTTTACACTTGTTCTCACAGAATTCTATGATATTCATTAGTATTTGCAATGAATGACTACTGATTTCTAGCTGTTTCCTATAATGGGCGTTCTTGTCTACTAGTGGGACTTCAACACATGTAGAAACAACTTTACACACTCTTCTCTGGACTTGCGAAGCTATATAAACTTGTCTTTCAACTGTTGTACAGTTAAATACTGCCTTTCAGTGAGTTCTGGTGGTTTGAAACACTGGTTTCTTGTGAAGTAACTCTATTTCAAGGATTTCGGTAGTGTATAACATCCTTTCTATTCTAGAAACGTACATTTTGATGTCTTTTACACTTGTTCTCTCACTATTCTGTGAAATTCATTGGTATTTACTCTGAATGACTACTGATTTCTAGCTGTTTCCTATAATGTGCCTTCTTTTCTACTTGTGGGACTTCACCACATGTAGAAACAACTTTATACACTCTTCTCTGAAGTTGAGAAGCTATATACACTTGTCTTTCAACTGTTTTACAGTTGAATACTACTTTTCAATGAATTCTAGTGGGTTGAAACACTGTTTTCTTGTGAAGTAACTCTATTTCAAGGATTTCTGTAGTGTATAACATCCTTTCTATTCTAGAAACTTACATTTTGATGTCTTTTACACTTGTTCTCACAGAATTCCATGATATTCATTAGTATTTGCAATGAATGACTACTGATTTCTAGCTGTTTCCTATAATGGGTCTTCTTGTCTACTAGGGGGACTTCAACACATGTAGAAACAACTTTACACACTCTTCTCTGGACTTGCGAAGCTATATAAACTTGTCTTTCAACTGTTGTACAGTTAAATACTACTTTTCAGTGAATTCTGGTGGTTTGAAACACTGGTTTCTTCTGAAGTAACTCTATTTCAAGGATTTCGGTAGTGTATAACATCCTTTCTAGACTAGAGACTTACATTTGGATGTCTTTTACACTTGTTCTGTCACTATTCTGTGATATTCATTTGTATTTGCTCTGAATGACTACTGATTTCTAGCTGTTTCCCATAATGGGCCTTCTTTTCTACTTGTGGCACTTCACCACATGTAGAAACAACTTTATACACTCTTCTCTGAACTAGAGTAGCTATATACACTAGTCTTTCAACCGTTTTACAGTTAAATACTACTTTTCAGTGAATTCTGGTGGTTTGAAACACTGGTTTCTTGTGAACTAACTCTATTTCAACGATTTCTGCAGTGTACAACATCCTTTCTAGACTAGAGACTTACATTTTGATTTCTTTTACACTTGTTCTCTCACTATTCTGTGATATTCATTAGTATTTGCTCTGAATGACTACTGATTTCTAGCTGTTTCCCATAATGGGCCTTCTTTACTACTTGTGGGACTTCACCACATGTAGAAACAACTTTATACACTCTTCTCTGAACTTGAGAAGCTATATACACTTGTCTTTCAACTGTTTTACAGTTGAATACTACTTTTCAGTAAATTCTAGTGGGTTGAAACACTGTTTTCTTGTGAAGTAACTCTATTTCAAGGATTTCTGTAGTGTATAACATCCTTTCTAGACTTTAAACTTACATTTTGATGTCTTCTACACTTGTTCTCACACAATTCTACGATATTCATTACTATTTGCAATGAATGACTACTGATTTCTAGCTGTTTCCCATAATGGGCCTTCTTTTCTACTTGTGGCACTTCACCACATGTAGAAACAACTTTATACACTCTTCTCTGAACTAGAGAAGCTATATACACTAGTCTTTCAACTGTTTTACAGTTGAATACTACTTTTCAGTGAATTCTAGTGTGTTGAAACACTGGTTTCTTGTGAAGTAACTCTATTTCAAGGATTTTGGTAGTGTATAACATCCTTTCTAGATTAGAGACTTACATTTTGATGTCTTTTACCCTAGTTCTCTCACTATTCTGTGATATTCATTAGTATTTGCTCTGAATGACTACTGATTTCTAGCTGTTTCCCATAATGGGCCTTCTTTTCTACTTGTGCGACTTCACCACATGTAGAAACAACTTTATACACTCTTCTCTGAACTTGAGAAGCTATATACACTTGTCTTTCAACTGTTTTACAGTTGAATACTACTTTTCAGTGAATTCTAGTGGGTTGAAACACTGTTTTCTTGTGAAGTAACTCTATTTCAAGGATTTCTGTAGTGTATAACATCCTTTCTATTCTAGAAACTTACATTTTTATGTCTTTTACACTTGTTCTCACAGAATTCTATGATATTCATTAGTATTTGCAATGAATGACTACTGATTTCTAGCTGTTTCCTATAATGGGCGTTCTTGTCTACTAGTGGGACTTCAACACATGTAGAAACAACTTTACACACTCTTCTCTGGACTTGCGAAGCTATATAAACTTGTCTTTCAACTGTTGTACAGTTAAATACTGCCTTTCAGTGAGTTCTGGTGGTTTGAAACACTGGTTTCTTGTGAAGTAACTCTATTTCAAGGATTTCGGTAGTGTATAACATCCTTTCTATTCTAGAAACGTACATTTTGATGTCTTTTACACTTGTTCTCTCACTATTCTGTGATATTCATTAGTATTTGCTCTGAATGGCTACTGATTTCTAGCTGTTTCCCATAATGGGCCTTCTTTTCTACTTGTGCGACTTCACCACATGTAGAAACAAATTTACACACTCTACTCCGAACTTGAGAAGCTATATACACTTGTCTTTCAACTGTTTTACAGTTGAATACTACTTTTCAGTGAATTCTGGTGGTTTCAAACACTGGTTTCATGTGAACTAACTCTATTTAAAGGATTTGGGCAGTGTACAACATCCTTTCTAGACTAAAGACTTACATTTGATGTCTTTTACACTTGTTCTGTCACTATTCTGTGATATTCATTAGTATTTGCTCTGAATGACTACTGATTTTTAGCTGTTTCCCATAATGGGCCTTCTTTTCTACTTGTGGGCCTTCACCACATGTAGAAACAACTTTATACACTCTTCTCTGAAGTTGAGAAGCTATATACACTTGACTTTCAACTGTTTTACAGTTGAATACTACTTTTCAATGAATTCTAGTGGGTTGAAACACTGTTTTCTTGTGAAGTAACTCTATTTCAAGGATTTCTGTAGTGTATAACATCCTTTCTATTCTAGAAACTTACATTTTGATGTCTTTTACACTTGTTCTCACAGAATTCCATGATATTCATTAGTATTTGCAATGAATGACTACTGATTTCTAGCTGTTTCCTATAATGGGCCTTCTTGTCTACTAGTGGGACTTCAACACATGTAGAAACAACTTTACACACTCTTCTCTGGACTTGCGAAGCTATATAAACTTGTCTTTCAACTGTTGTACAGTTAAATACTGCTTTTCAGTGAATTCTGGTGGTTTGAAACACTGGTTTCTTGTGAAGTAACTCTATTTCAAGGATTTCGGTAGTGTATAACATCCTTTCTAGACCAGAGACTTACATTTGGATGTCTTTTACACTTGTTCTGTCACTATTCTGTGATATTCATTAGTATTTGCTCTGAATGACTACTGATTTCTAGCTGTTTCCCATAATGGGCCTTCTTTTCTACTTGTGGCACTTCACCACATGTAGAAACAACTTTATACACTCTTCTCTGAACTTGAGAAGCTATATACACTTTTCTTCCAACTGTTTTACAGTTGAATACTACTTTTCAGTGAATTCTGGTGGTTTCAAACACTGGTTTCATGTGAACTAACTCTATTTAAAGGATTTGGGCAGTGTACAACATCCTTTCTAGACTAAAGATTTACATTTGATGTCTTTTACACTTGTTCTCTCACTATTCTGTGAAATTCATTGGTATTTACTCTGAATGACTACTGATTTCTAGCTGTTTACTATAATGTGCCTTCTTTTCTACTTGTGGGACTTCACCACATGTAGAAACAACTTTATACACTCTTCTCTGAAGTTGAGAAGCTATATACACTTGTCTTTCAACTGTTTTACAGTTGAATACTACTTTTCAGTGAATTCTAGTGGGTTGAAACACTGTTTTCTTGTGAAGTAACTACATTTCAAGGATTTCTGTAGTGTATAACATCCTTTCTATTCTAGAAACGTACATTTTGATGTCTCTTACACTTGTTCTCTCACTATTCTGTGATATTCAGTAGTATTTGCTCTGAATGACTACTGATTTCTAGTTGTTTCCCATAATGGGCCTTCTTTTCTACTTGTGGGACTTCACCACATGTAGAATCAACTTTATACACTCTTCTCTGGACTTGCGAAGCTATATAAACTTGTCTTTCAACTGTTTTACAGTTAAATACTACTTTTTAGTGAATTCTGGTGGTTTGAAACACTGGTTTCTTGTGAAGTAACTCTATTTCAAGGATTTTGGTAGTGTATAACATCCTTTCTAGACTAGAAACGTACATTTTGATGTCTTTTACACTTGTTCTCTCACTATTCTGTGATATTCATTAGTATTTGCTCTGAATGACTACTGATTTCTAGCTGTTTCCCATAATGGGCCTTCTTTTCTACTTGTGGGACTTCACCACATGTAGAAACAACTTTATACACTCTTCTCTGAACTTGAGAAGCTATATACACTTGTCTTTCAACTGTTTTACAGTTGAATACTACTTTTCAGTGAATTCTAGTGGGTTGAAACACTGTTTTCTTGTGAAGTAACTCTATTTCAAGGATTTCTGTAGTGTATAACATCCTTTCTATTCTAGAAACGTACATTTTGATGTCTCTTACACTTGTTCTCTCACTATTCTGTGATATTCAGTAGTATTTGCTCTGAATGACTACTGATTTCTAGTTGTTTCCCATAATGGGCCTTCTTTTCTACTTGTGGGACTTCACCACATGTAGAATCAACTTTATACACTCTTCTCTGGACTTGCGAAGCTATATAAACTTGTCTTTCAACTGTTTTACAGTTAAATACTACTTTTCAGTGAATTCTGGTGGTTTGAAACACTGGTTTCTTGTGAAGTAACTCTATTTCAAGGATTTCAGTAGTGTATAACATCCTTTCTAGACTAGAAACGTACATTTTGATGTCTTTTACACTTGTTCTCTCACTATTCTGTGATATTCATTAGTATTTGCTCTGAATGACTACTGATTTCTAGCTGTTTCCCATAATGGGCCTTCTTTTCTACTTGTGCGACTTCACCACATGTAGAAACAACTTTATACACTCTTCTCTGAACTTGAGAAGCTATATACACTTGTCTTCCAACTGTTTTACAGTTGAATACTACTTTTCAGTGAATTCTGATGGTTTCAAACACTGGTTTCATGTGGACTAACTCTAATTCAAGGATTTGTGCAGTGTACAACATCCTTTCTAGACTAGAGACGTACATTTTGATGTCTTTTACACTTGTTCTCTCACTATTCTGTGATATTCATTGGCATTTACTCTGAATGACTACTGATTTCTAGCTGTTTCCCATAATGGGCCTTCTTTTCTACTTGTGCGACTTCACCACATGTAGAAACAAATTTACACACTCTACTCCGAACTTGAGAAGCTATATACACTTGTCTTTCAACTGTTTTACAGTTGAATACTACTTTTCAGTGAATTCTAGTGGGTTGAAACACTGTTTTCTTGTGAAGTAACTCTATTTCAAGGATTTCTGTAGTATATAACATCCTTTCTAGACTTTAAACTTACATTTTGATGTCTTTTACACTTGTTCTCTCACTATTCTGTGATATTCATTGGTATTTACTCTGAATGACTACTGATTTCTAGCTGTTTCCCATAATGGGCCTTCTTTTCTACTTGTGGCACTTCACCACATGTAGAAACAACTTTATACACTCTTCTCTGAACTAGAGAAGCTATATACACGAGTCTTTCAACTGTTTTACAGTTGAATACTACTTTTCAGTGAATTCTAGTGTGTTGAAACACTGGTTTCTTGTGAAGTAACTCTATTTCAAGGATTTTGGTAGTGTATAACATCCTTTCTAGATTAGAGACTTACATTTTGATGTCTTTTACCCTAGTTCTCTCACTATTCTGTGATATTCATTAGTATTTGCTCTGAATGACTACTGATTTCTAGCTATTTCCCATAATGGGCCTTCTTTTCTACTTGTGCGACTTCACCACATGTAGAAACAACTTTATACACTCTTCTCTGAACTTGAGAAGCTATATACACTTGTCTTTCAACTGTTTTACAGTTGAATACTACTTTTCAGTGAATTCTAGTGGGTTGAAACACTGTTTTCTTGTGAAGTAACTCTATTTCAAGGATTTCTGTAGTGTATAACATCCTTTCTATTCTAGAAACTTACATTTTTATGTCTTTTACACTTGTTCTCACAGAATTCTATGATATTCATTAGTATTTGCAATGAATGACTACTGATTTCTAGCTGTTTCCTATAATGGGCGTTCTTGTCTACTAGTGGGACTTCAACACATGTAGAAACAACTTTACACACTCTTCTCTGGACTTGCGAAGCTATATAAACTTGTCTTTCAACTGTTGTACAGTTAAATACTGCCTTTCAGTGAGTTCTGGTGGTTTGAAACACTGGTTTCTTGTGAAGTAACTCTATTTCAAGGATTTCGGTAGTGTATAACATCCTTTCTATTCTAGAAACGTACATTTTGATGTCTTTTACACTTGTTCTCTCACTATTCTGTGATATTCATTAGTATTTGCTCTGAATGGCTACTGATTTCTAGCTGTTTCCCATAATGGGCCTTCTTTTCTACTTGTGCGACTTCACCACATGTAGAAACAAATTTACACACTCTACTCCGAACTTGAGAAGCTATATACACTTGTCTTTCAACTGTTTTACAGTTGAATACTACTTTTCAGTGAATTCTGGTGGTTTCAAACACTGGTTTCATGTGAACTAACTCTATTTAAAGGATTTGGGCAGTGTACAACATCCTTTCTAGACTAAAGACTTACATTTGATGTCTTTTACACTTGTTCTGTCACTATTCTGTGATATTCATTAGTATTTGCTCTGAATGACTACTGATTTTTAGCTGTTTCCCATAATGGGCCTTCTTTTCTACTTGTGGGCCTTCACCACATGTAGAAACAACTTTATACACTCTTCTCTGAAGTTGCGAAGCTATATACACTTGTCTTTCAACTGTTTTACAGTTGAATACTACTTTTCAATGAATTCTAGTGGGTTGAAACACTGTTTTCTTGTGAAGTAACTCTATTTCAAGGATTTCTGTAGTGTATAACATCATTTCTATTCTAGAAACTTACATATTTGTCTTTTACACTTGTTCTCACAGAATTCTATGATATTCATTAGTATTTGCTCTGAATGACTACTGATTTCTAGCTGTTTCCCATAATGGGCCTTCTTTTCTACTTGTGGGACTTCACCACATGTAGAAACAACTTTATACACTCTTCTCTGAACTTGAGAAGCTATATACACTTGTCTTTCAACTGTATTACAGTTGAATACTACTTTTCAGTGAATTCTAGTGGGTTGAAACACTGTTTTCTTGTGACGTAACTCTATTTCAAGGATTTCTGTAGTGTATAACATCCTTTCTAGACTTTAAACTTACATTTTGATGTCTTCTACACTTGTTCTCACACAATTCTATGATATTCATTAGTATTTCCAATGAATGACTACTGATTTCTAGCTGTTTCCTATAATGGGCCTTCTTTTCTACTTGTGGGACTTCACCACATGTAGAAACAACTTTATACTCTCTTCTCTGAACTTGAGAAGCTATATACACTTGTCTTCCAACTGTTTTACAGTTGAATACTACTTTTCAGTGAATTCTGGTGGTTTCAAACACTGGTTCCATGTGAACTAACTCTAATTCAAGGATTTGTGCAGTGTACAACATCCTTTCTAGACTAGAGACGTACATTTTGATGTCTTTTACACTTGTTCTCTCACTATTCTGTGATATTCATTGGTATTTACTCTGAATGACTACTGATTTCTAGCTGTTTCCCATAATGGGCCTTCTTTTCTACTTCTGGGACTTCACCACATGTAGAAACAACTTTATACACTCTTCTCTGAAGTTGAGAAGCTATATACACTTGTCTTTCAACTGTTTTACAGTTGAATACTACTTTTCAATGAATTCTAGTGGGTTGAAACACTGTTTTCTTGTGAAGTAACTCTATTTCAAGGATTTCTGTAGTGTATAACATCCTTTCTATTCTAGAAACTTACATTTTGATGTCTTTTACACTTGTTCTCACAGAATTCCATGATATTCATTAGTATTTGCAATAAATGACTACTGATTTCTAGCTGTTTCCTATAATGGGCCTTCTTGTCTACTAGTGGGACTTCAACACATGTAGAAACAACTTTACACACTCTTCTCTGGACTTGCGAAGCTATATAACCTTGTCTTTCAACTGTTGTACAGTTAAATACTACTTTTCAGTGAATTCTGGTGGTTTGAAACACTGGTTTCTTGTGAAGTAACTCTATTTCAAGGATTTCGGTAGTGTATAACATCCTTTCTAGACTAGAGACTTACATTTGGATGTCTTTTACACTTGTTCTGTCACTATTCTGTTATATTCATTAGTATTTGCTCTGAATGACTACTGATTTCTAGCTGTTTCCCATAATGGGCCTTCTTTTCTACTTGTGGCACTTCACCACATGTAGAAACAACTTTATACACTCTTCTCTGAACTAGAGAAGCTATATACACTAGTCTTTCAACCGTTTTACAGTTAAATACTACTTTTCAGTGAATTCTGGTGGTTTGAAACACTGGTTTCTTGTGAACTAACTCTATTTCAACGATTTGTGCAGTGTACAACATCCTTTCTAGACTAGAGACTTACATTTTGATGTCTTTTACACTTGTTCTCTCACTATTCTGTGATATTCATTAGTATTTGCTCTGAATGACTACTGATTTCTAGCTGTTTCCCATAATGGGCCTTCTTTTCTACTTGTGGGACTTCACCACATGTAGAAACAACTTTATACACTCTTCTCTGAACTTGAGAAGCTATATACACTTGTCTTTCAACTGTATTACAGTTGAATACTACTTTTCAGTGAATTCTAGTGGGTTGAAACACTGTTTTCTTGTGAAGTAACTCTATTTCAAGGATTTCTGTAGTGTATAACATCCTTTCTATTCTAGAAACGTACATTTTGATGTCTCTTACACTTGTTCTCTCACTATTCTGTGATATTCAGTAGTATTTGCTCTGAATGACTACTGATTTCTAGTTGTTTCCCATAATGGGCCTTCTTTTCTACTTGTGGGACTTCACCACATGTAGAATCAACTTTATACACTCTTCTCTGGACTTGCGAAGCTATATAAACTTGTCTTTCAACTGTTTTACAGTTAAATACTACTTTTCAGTGAATTCTGGTGGTTTGAAACACTGGTTTCTTGTGAAGTAACTCTATTTCAAGGATTTCAGTAGTGTATAACATCCTTTCTAGACTAGAAACTTACATTTTGATGTCTTCTACACTTGTTCTCACACAATTCTATGATATTCATTAGTATTTGCAATGAATGACTACTGATTTCTAGCTGTTTCCTATAATGGGCCTTCTTTTCTACTTGTGCGACTTCACCACATGTAGAAACAACTTTATACACTCTTCTCTGAACTTGAGAAGCTATATACACTTGTCTTGCAACTGTTTTACAGTTGAATACTACTTTTCAGTGAATTCTGATGGTTTCAAACACTGGTTTCATGTGAACTAACTCTAATTCAAGGATTTGTGCAGTGTACAACATCCTTTCTAGACTAGAGACGTACATTTTGATGTCTTTTACACTTGTTCTCTCACTATTCTGTGATATTCATTGGTATTTACTCTGAATGACTACTGATTTCTAGCTGTTTCCCATAATGGGCCTTCTTTTCTACTTGTGGGCCTTCACCACATGTAGAAACAACTTTATACACTCTTCTCTGAAGTTGAGAAGCTATATACACTTGTCTTTCAACTGTTTTACAGTTGAATACTACTTTTCAATGAATTCTAGTGGGTTGAAACACTGTTTTCTTGTGAAGTAACTCTATTTCAAGGATTTCTGTAGTGTATAACATCCTTTCTATTCTAGAAACTTACATTTTGATGTCTTTTACACTTGTTCTCACAGAATTCCATGATATTCATTAGTTTTTGCAATGAATGACTACTGATTTCTAGCTGTTTCCTATAATGGGCCTTCTTGTCTACTAGTGGGACTTCAACACATGTAGAAACAACTTTACACACTCTTCTCTGGACTTGCGAAGCTATATAAACTTGTCTTTCAACTGTTGTACAGTTAAATACTGCTTTTCAGTGAATTCTGGTGGTTTGAAACACTCGTTTCTTGTGAAGTAACTCTATTTCAAGGATTTCGGTAGTGTATAACATCCTTTCTATTCTAGAAACGTACATTTTGATGTCTTTTACACTTGTTCTCTCACTATTCTGTGATATTCAGTAGTATTTGCTCTGAATGACTACTGATTTCTAGCTGTTTCCCATAATGGGCCTTCTTTTCTACTTGTGCGACTTCACCACATGTAGAAACAAATTTACACACTCTACTATGAACTTGAGAAGCTATATACACTTGTCTTTCAACTGTTTTACAGTTGAATACTACTTTTCAGTGAATTCTGGTGGTTTCAAACACTGGTTTCATGTGAACTAACTCTATTTAAAGGATTTGGGCAGTGTACAACATCCTTTCTAGACTAGAGACTTACATTTTCATGTCTTTTACACTTGTTCTGTCACTATTCTGTGATATTCATTAGTATTTGCTCTGAATGACTACTGATTTCTAGCTGTTTCCCATAATGGGCCTTCTTTTCTACTTGTGGGACTTCACCACATGTAGAAACAACTTTATACACTCTTCTCTGAACTAGAGAAGCTAAATACACTAGTCTTTCAACCGTTTTCAGTTATATACTACTTTTCAGTGAATTCTGGTGGTTTGAAACACTGGTTTCTTGTGAACTAACTCTATTTCAACGATTTGTGCAGTGTACAACATCCTTTCTAAACTAGAGACTTACATTTTGATGTCTTTTACACTTGTTCTCTCACTATTCTGTGATATTCATTAGTATTTGCTCTGAATGACTACTGATTTCTAGCTGTTTCCCATAATGGGCCTTCTTTTCTACTTGTGGGACTTCACCACATGTAGAAACAACTTTATACACTCTTCTCTGAGCTTGAGAAGCTATATACACTTGTCTTTCAACTGTTTTACAGTTGAATACTACTTTTCAGTGAATTCTAGTGGGTTGAAACACTGTTTTCTTGGGAAGTAACTCCATTTCAAGGATTTCTGTAGTGTATAACATCCTTTCTATTCTAGAAACGTACATTTTGATGTCTCTTACACTTGTTCTCTCACTATTCTGTGATATTCAGTAGTATTTGCTCTGAATGACTACTGATTTCTAGTTGTTTCCCATAATGGGCCTTCTTTTCTACTTGTGGGACTTCACCACATGTAGAATCAACTTTATACACTCTTCTCTGGACTTGCGAAGCTATATAAACTTGTCTTTCAACTGTTTTACAGTTAAATACTACTTTTCAGTGAATTCTGGTGGTTTGAAACACTGGTTTCTTGTGAAGTAACTCTATTTCAAGGATTTCAGTAGTGTATAACATCCTTTCTAGACTAGAAACGTACATTTTGATGTCTTTTACACTTGTTCTCTCACTATTCTGTGATATTCATTAGTATTTGCTCTGAATGACTACTGATTTCTAGCTGTTTCCCATAATGGGCCTTCTTTTCTACTTGTGGGACTTCACCACATGTAGAAACAACTTTATACACTCTTCTCTGAACTTGAGAAGCTATATACACTTGTCTTTCAACTGTTTTCCAGTTGAATACTACTTTTCAGTGAATTCTAGTGGGTTGAAACACTGTTTTCTTGTGAAGTAACTCTATTTCAAGGATTTCTGTAGTGTATAACATCCTTTCTAGACTAGAAACTTACATTTTGATGTCTTCTACACTTGTTCTCACACAATTCTATGAT
The DNA here is from genome assembly GCF_951640355.1 of Cnephaeus nilssonii. Classification (NCBI taxonomy): domain Eukaryota; kingdom Metazoa; phylum Chordata; class Mammalia; order Chiroptera; family Vespertilionidae; genus Cnephaeus; species Cnephaeus nilssonii. The sequence goes on along the minus strand of NW_027645478.1, from coordinate 10,112 downwards.
ATTCATTAGTATTTGCAATGAATGACTACTGATTTCTAGCTGTTTCCTATAATGGGCCTTCTTTTCTACTTGTGCGACTTCACCACATGTAGAAACAACTTTATACACTCTTCTCTGAACTTGAGAAGCTATATACACTTGTCTTCCAACTGTTTTACAGTTGAATACTACTTTTCAGTGAATTCTGATGGTTTCAAACACTGGTTTCATGTGAACTAACTCTAATTCAAGGATTTGTGCAGTGTACAACATCCTTTCTAGACTAGAGACGTACATTTTGATGTCTTTTACACTTGTTCTCTCACTATTCTGTGATATTCATTGGTATTTACTCTGAATGACTACTGATTTCTAGCTGTTTCCCATAATGGGCCTTCTTTTCTACTTGTGGGCCTTCACCACATGTAGAAACAACTTTATACACTCTTCTCTGAAGTTGAGAAGCTATATACACTTGTCTTTCAACTGTTTTACAGTTGAATACTACTTTTCAATGAATTCTAGTGGGTTGAAACACTGTTTTCTTGTGAAGTAACTCTATTTCAAGGATTTCTGTAGTGTATAACATCCTTTCTATTCTAGAAACTTACATTTTGATGTCTTTTACACTTGTTCTCACAGAATTCCATGATATTCATTAGTATTTGCAATGAATGACTACTGATTTCTAGCTGTTTCCTATAATGGGCCTTCTTGTCTACTAGTGGGACTTCAACACATGTAGAAACAACTTTACACACTCTTCTCTGGACTTGCGAAGCTATATAAACTTGTCTTTCAACTGTTGTACAGTTAAATACTGCTTTTCAGTGAATTCTGGTGGTTTGAAACACTGTTTTCTTGTGAAGTAACTCTATTTCAAGGATTTCTGTAGTATATAACATCCTTTCTAGACTTTAAACTTACATTTTGATGTCTTTTACACTTGTTCTCTCACTATTCTGTGATATTCATTGGTATTTACTCTGAATGACTACTGATTTCTAGCTGTTTCCTATAATGGGCCTTCTTTTCTACTTGTGGTACTTCAACACATGTAGAAACAACTTTATACACTCCTCTCTGGACTTGCGAAGCTATATAAACTTGTCTTTCAACTGTTGTACAGTTAAATACTACTTTTCAGTGAATTCTGGTGGTTTGAAACACTGGTTTCTTGTGAAGTAACTCTATTTCAAGGATTTCGGTAGTGTATAACATCCTTTCTAGACTAGAGACTTACATTTTGATGTCTTTTACACTTGTTCTGTCACTATTCTGTGATATTCATTAGTATTTGCTCTGAATGACTACTGATTTCTAGCTGTTTCCCATAATGGGCCTTCTTTTCTACTTGTGGCACTTCACCACATGTAGAAACAACTTTATACACTCTTCTCTGAACTAGAGAAGCTATATACACTAGTCTTTCAACTGTTTTACAGTTGAATACTACTTTTCAGTGAATTCTAGTGGGTTGAAACACTGGTTTCTTGTGAAGTAACTCTATTTCAAGGATTTTGGTAGTGTATAACATCCTTTCTAGACTAGAAACGTACATTTTGATGTCTTTTACACTTGTTCTCTCACTATTCTGTGATATTCATTAGTATTTGCTCTGAATGACTACTGATTTCTAGCTGTTTCCCATAATGGGCCTTCTTTTCTACTTGTGGGACTTCACCACATGTAGAAACAACTTTATACACTCTTCTCTGAACTTGAGAAGCTATATACACTTGTCTTCCAACTGTTTTACAGTTGAATACTACTTTTCAGTGAATTCTGGTGGTTTCAAACACTGGTTTCATGTGAACTAACTCTATTTAAAGGATTTGGGCAGTGTACAACATCCTTTCTAGACTAAAGACTTACATTTGATGTCTTTTACACTTGTTCTCTCACTATTCTGTGACATTCATTGGTATTTACTCTGAATGACTACTGATTTCTAGCTGTTTCCTATAATGTGCCTTCTTTTCTACTTGTGGGCCTTCACCACATGTAGAAACAACTTTATACACTCTTCTCTGAAGTTGAGAAGCTATATACACTTGTCTTTCAACTGTTTTACAGTTGAATACTACTTTTCAATGAATTCTAGTGGGTTGAAACACTGTTTTCTTGTGAAGTAACTCTATTTCAAGGATTTCTGTAGTGTATAACATCCTTTCTATTCTAGAAACTTACATTTTGATGTCTTTTACACTTGTTCTCACAGAATTCCATGATATTCATTAGTATTTGCAATGAATGACTACTGATTTCTAGCTGTTTCCTATAATGGGCCTTCTTGTCTACTAGTGGGACTTCAACACATGTAGAAACAACTTTACACACTCTTCTCTGGACTTGCGAAGCTATATAAACTTGTCTTTCAACTGTTGTACAGTTAAATACTGCTTTTCAGTGAATTCTGGTGGTTTGAAACACTGGTTTCTTGTGAAGTAACTCTATTTCAAGGATTTCGGTAGTGTATAACATCCTTTCTAGACCAGAGACTTACATTTGGATGTCTTTTACACTTGTTCTGTCACTATTCTGTGATATTCATTAGTATTTGCTCTGAATGACTACTGATTTCTAGCTGTTTCCCATAATGGGCCTTCTTTTCTACTTGTGGCACTTCACCACATGTAGAAACAACTTTATACACTCTTCTCTGAACTAGAGAAGCTATATACACTTGTCTTTCAACTGTTTTACAGTTGAATACTACTTTTCAGTGAATTCTGGTGGGTTGAAACACTGTTTTCTTGTGAAGTAACTCTATTTCAAGGATTTCTGTAGTATATAACATCCTTTCTAGACTTTAAACTTACATTTTGATGTCTTTTACACTTGTTCTCTCACTATTCTGTGATATTCATTGGTATTTACTCTGAATGACTACTGATTTCTAGCTGTTTCCTATAATGGGCCTTCTTTTCTACTTGTGGTACTTCAACACATGTAGAAACAACTTTATACACTCCTCTCTGGACTTGCGAAGCTATATAAACTTGTCTTTCAACTGTTGTACAGTTAAATACTACTTTTCAGTGAATTCTGGTGGTTTGAAACACTGGTTTCTTGTGAAGTAACTCTATTTCAAGGATTTCGGTAGTGTATAACATCCTTTCTAGACTAGAGACTTACATTTTGATGTCTTTTACACTTGTTCTGTCACTATTCTGTGATATTCATTAGTATTTGCTCTGAATGACTACTGATTTCTAGCTGTTTCCCATAATGGGCCTTCTTTTCTACTTGTGGCACTTCACCACATGTAGAAACAACTTTATACACTCTTCTCTGAACTAGAGAAGCTATATACACTAGTCTTTCAACTGTTTTACAGTTGAATACTACTTTTCAGTGAATTCTAGTGGGTTGAAACACTGGTTTCTTGTGAAGTAACTCTATTTCAAGGATTTTGGTAGTGTATAACATCCTTTCTAGACTAGAAACGTACATTTTGATGTCTTTTACACTTGTTCTCTCACTATTCTGTGATATTCATTAGTATTTGCTCTGAATGACTACTGATTTCTAGCTGTTTCCCATAATGGGCCTTCTTTTCTACTTGTGGGACTTCACCACATGTAGAAACAACTTTATACACTCTTCTCTGAACTTGAGAAGCTATATACACTTGTCTTCCAACTGTTTTACAGTTGAATACTACTTTTCAGTGAATTCTGGTGGTTTCAAACACTGGTTTCATGTGAACTAACTCTATTTAAAGGATTTGGGCAGTGTACAACATCCTTTCTAGACTAAAGACTTACATTTGATGTCTTTTACACTTGTTCTCTCACTATTCTGTGACATTCATTGGTATTTACTCTGAATGACTACTGATTTCTAGCTGTTTCCTATAATGTGCCTTCTTTTCTACTTGTGGGACTTCACCACATGTAGAAACAACTTTATACACTCTTCTCTGAAGTTGAGAAGCTATATACACTTGTCTTTCAACTGTTTTACAGTTGAATACTACTTTTCAATGAATTCTAGTGGGTTGAAACACTGTTTTCTTGTGAAGTAACTCTATTTCAAGGATTTCTGTAGTGTATAACATCCTTTCTATTCTAGAAACTTACATTTTGATGTCTTTTACACTTGTTCTCACAGAATTCCATGATATTCATTAGTATTTGCAATGAATGACTACTGATTTCTAGATGTTTCCTATAATGGGCCTTCTTGTCTACTAGTGGGACTTCAACACATGTAGAAACAACTTTACACACTCTTCTCTGGACTTGCGAAGCTATATAAACTTGTCTTTCAACTGTTTTACAGTTGAATACTACTTTTCAGTGAATTCTAGTGGGTTGAAACACTGTTTTCTTGTGAAGTAACTCTATTTCAAGGATTTCTGTAGTGTATAACATCCTTTCTAGACTTTAAACTTACATTTTGATGTCTTCTACACTTGTTCTCACACAATTCTACGATATTCATTAGTATTTGCAATGAATGACTACTGATTTCTAGCTGTTTCCTATAATGGGCCTTCTTTTCTACTTGTGCGACTTCACCACATGTAGAAACAACTTTATACACTCTTCTCTGGACTTGCGAAGCTATATAAACTTGTCTTTCAACTGTTGTACAGTTAAATACTACTTTTCAGTGAATTCTGGTGGATTGAAACACTGGTGTCTTGTGAAGTAACTCTATTTCAAGGATTTCGGTAGTGTATAACATCCTTTCTAGACTAGAGACTTACATTTTGATGTCTTTTACACTTGTTCTGTCACTATTCTGTGATATTCATTAGTATTTTCTCTGAATGACTACTGATTTCTAGCTGTTTCCCATAATGGGCCTTCTTTTCTACTTGTGGCACTTCACCACATGTAGAAACAACTTTATACACTCTTCTCTGAAGTTGCGAAGCTATATACACTTGTCTTTCAACTGTTTTACAGTTGAATACTACTTTTCAATGAATTCTAGTGGGTTGAAACACTGTTTTCTTGTGAAGTAACTCTATTTCAAGGATTTCTGTAGTGTATAACATCATTTCTATTCTAGAAACTTACATATTTATGTCTTTTACACTTGTTCTCACAGAATTCTATGATATTCATTAGTATTTGCTCTGAATGACTACTGATTTCTAGCTGTTTCCCATAATGGGCCTTCTTTTCTACTTGTGGGACTTCACCACATGTAGAAACAACTTTATACACTCTTCTCTGAACTTGAGAAGCTATATACACTTGTCTTTCAACTGTATTACAGTTGAATACTACTTTTCAGTGAATTCTAGTGGGTTGAAACACTGTTTTCTTGTGACGTAACTCTATTTCAAGGATTTCTGTAGTGTATAACATCCTTTCTAGACTTTAAACTTACATTTTGATGTCTTCTACACTTGTTCTCACACAATTCTATGATATTCATTAGTATTTCCAATGAATGACTACTGATTTCTAGCTGTTTCCTATAATGGGCCTTCTTTTCTACTTGTGCGAATTCACCACATGTAGAAACAACTTTATACACTCTTCTCTGAACTTGAGAAGCTATATACACTTGTCTTCCAACTGTTTTACAGTTGAATACTACTTTTCAGTGAATTCTGGTGGTTTCAAACACTGGTTCCATGTGAACTAACTCTAATTCAAGGATTTGTGCAGTGTACAACATCCTTTCTAGACTAGAGACGTACATTTTGATGTCTTTTACACTTGTTCTCTCACTATTCTGTGATATTCATTGGTATTTACTCTGAATGACTACTGATTTCTAGCTGTTTCCCATAATGGGCCTTCTTTTCTACTTCTGGGACTTCACCACATGTAGAAACAACTTTATACACTCTTCTCTGAAGTTGAGAAGCTATATACACTTGTCTTTCAACTGTTTTACAGTTGAATACTACTTTTCAATGAATTCTAGTGGGTTGAAACACTGTTTTCTTGTGAAGTAACTCTATTTCAAGGATTTCTGTAGTGTATAACATCCTTTCTATTCTAGAAACTTACATTTTGATGTCTTTTACACTTGTTCTCACAGAATTCCATGATATTCATTAGTATTTGCAATAAATGACTACTGATTTCTAGCTGTTTCCTATAATGGGCCTTCTTGTCTACTAGTGGGACTTCAACACATGTAGAAACAACTTTACACACTCTTCTCTGGACTTGCGAAGCTATATAAACTTGTCTTTCAACTGTTGTACAGTTAAATACTACTTTTCAGTGAATTCTGGTGGTTTGAAACACTGGTTTCTTGTGAACTAACTCTATTTCAATGATTTGTGCAGTGTACAACATCCTTTCTAGACTAGAGACTTACATTTTGATGTCTTTTACACTTGTTCTCTCACTATTCTGTGATATTCATTAGTATTTGCTCTGAATGACTACTGATTTCTAGCTGTTTCCCATAATGGGCCTTCTTTTCTACTTGTGGGACTTCACCACATGTAGAAACAACTTTATACACTCTTCTCTGAACTTGAGAAGCTATATACACTTGTCTTTCAACTGTATTACAGTTGAATACTACTTTTCAGTGAATTCTAGTGGGTTGAAACACTGTTTTCTTGTGAAGTAACTCTATTTCAAGGATTTCTGTAGTGTATAACATCCTTTCTAGACTTTAAACTTACATTTTGATGTCTTCTACACTTGTTCTCATACAATTCTACGATATTCATTAGTATTTCCAATGAATGACTACTGATTTCTAGCTGTTTCCTATAATGGGCCTTCTTTTCTACTTGTGCGAATTCACCACATGTAGAAACAACTTTATACACTCTTCTCTGAACTTGAGAAGCTATATACACTAGTCTTTCAACTGTTTTACAGTTGAATACTACTTTTCAGTGAATTCTAGTGGGTTGAAACACTGGTTTCTTGTGAAGTAACTCTATTTCAAGGATTTCGGTAGTGTATAACATCCTTTCTATTCTAGAAACTTACATTTTGATGTCTTTTACACTTGTTCTCACAGAATTCCATGATATTCATTAGTATTTGCAATGAATGACTACTGATTTCTAGCTGTTTCCTATAATGGGCCTTCTTGTCTACTAGTGGGACTTCAACACATGTAGAAACAACTTTACACACTCTTCTCTGGACTTGCAAAGCTATATAAACTTGTCTTTCAACTGTTGTACAGTTAAATACTGCTTTTCAGTGAATTCTGGTGGTTTGAAACACTCGTTTCTTGTGAAGTAACTCTATTTCAAGGATTTCGGTAGTGTATAACATCCTTTCTATTCTAGAAACGTACATTTTGATGTCTTTTACACTTGTTCTCTCACTATTCTGTGATATTCAGTAGTATTTGCTCTGAATGACTACTGATTTCTAGCTGTTTCCCATAATGGGCCTTCTTTTCTACTTGTGCGACTTCACCACATGTAGAAAGAAATTTACACACTCTACTCTGAACTTGAGAAGCTATATACACTTGTCTTTCAACTGTTTTACAGTTGAGTACTACTTTTTAGTGAATTCTTGTGGTTTCAAACACTGGTTTCATGTGAACTAACTCCATTTAAAGGATTTGGGCAGTGTACAACATCCTTTCTAGACTAAAGACTTACATTTGATGTCTTTTACACTTGTTCTCTCACTATTCTGTGACATTCATTGGTATTTACTCTGAATGCCTACTGATTTCTAGCTGTTTCCTATAATGGGCCTTCTTTTCTACTTGTGGGACTTCAACACATGTAGAAACAACTTTATACACTCTTCTCTGAACTTGAGAAGCTATATACACTTGTCTTTCAACTGTTTTACAGTTGAATACTACTTTTCAGTGAATTCTAGTGGGTTGAAACAGTTTTCTTGTGAAGTAACTCTATTTCAAGGATTTCTGTAGTGTATAACATCCTTTCTATTCTAGAAACGTACATTTTGATGTCTTTTACACTTGTTCTCTCACTATTCTGTGATATTCAGTAGTATTTGCTCTGAATGACTACTGATTTCTAGTTGTTTCCCATAATGGGCCATCTTTTCTACTTGTGGGACTTCACCACATGTAGAATCAACTTTATACACTCTTCTCTGAACTTGAGAAGCTATATACACTTGTCTTTCAACTGTTTTACAGTTAAATACTACTTTTCAGTGAATTCTGGTGGTTTCAAACACTGGTTTCATGTGAAGTAACTCTATTTCAAGGATTTCGGTAGTGTATAACATCCTTTCTATTCTAGAAAAGTACATTTTGATGTCTTTTACACTTGTTCTCTCACTATTCTGTGATATTCAGTAGTATTTGCTCTGAATGACTACTGATTTCTAGCTGTTTCCCATAATGGGCCTTCTTTTCTACTTGTGCGACTTCACCACATGTAGAAACAAATTTACACACTCTACTCTGAACTTGAGAAGCTATATACACTTGTCTTTCAACTGTTTTACAGTTGAATACTACTTTTCAGTGAATTCTGGTGGTTTCAAACACTGGTTTCATGTGAACTAACTCTATTTAAAGGATTTGGGCAGTGTACAACATCCTTTCTAGACTAAAGACTTACATTTGATGTCTTTTACACTTGTTCTCTCACTATTCTGTGATATTCATTGGTATTTACTCTGAATGACTACTGATTTCTAGCTGTTTCCCATAATGGGCCTTCTTTTCTACTTGTGGGACTTCACCACATGTAGAAAGAAATTTACACACTCTACTCTGAACTTGAGAAGCTATATACACTTGTCTTTCAACTGTTTTACAGTTGAGTACTACTTTTCAGTGAATTCTGGTGGTTTCAAACACTGGTTTCATGTGAACTAACTCTATTTAAAGGATTTGGGCAGTGTACAACATCCTTTCTAGACTAAAGACTTACATTTGATGTCTTTTACACTTGTTCTCTCACTATTCTGTGATATTCATTGGTATTTACTCTGAATGACTACTGATTTCTAGCTGTTTCCCATAATGGGCCTTCTTTTCTACTTGTGGCACTTCACCACATGTAGAAACAACTTTATACACTCTTCTCTGAACTTGAGAAGCTATATACACTTGTCTTTCAACTGTTTTACAGTTGAATACTACTTTTCAGTGAATTCTAGTGGGTTGAAACAGTTTTCTTGTGAAGTAACTCTATTTCAAGGATTTCTGTAGTGTATAACATCCTTTCTATTCTAGAAACGTACATTTTGATGTCTTTTACACTTGTTCTCTCACTATTCTGTGATATTCAGTAGTATTTGCTCTGAATGACTACTGATTTCTAGTTGTTTCCCATAATGGGCCATCTTTTCTACTTGTGGGACTTCACCACATGTAGAATCAACTTTATACACTCTTCTCTGGACTTGCGAAGCTATATAAACTTGTCTTTCAACTGTTTTACAGTTAAATACTACTTTTCAGTGAATTCTGGTGGTTTGAAACAATGGTTTTTTGTGAAGTAACTTATTTCAAGGATTTCGGTAGTGTATAACATCCTTTCTAGACTAGAAACGTACATTTTGATGTCTTTTACACTTGTTCTCTCACTATTCTGCGATATTCATTAGTATTTGCTCTGAATGACTACTGATTTCTAGCTGTTTCCCATAATGGGCCTTCTTTTCTACTTGTGGGACTTCACCACATGTAGAAACAACTTTATACACTCTTCTCTGAACTTGAGAAGCTATATACACTTGTCTTTCAACTGTTTTACAGTTGAATACTACTTTTCAGTGAATTCTAGTGGGTTGAAACACTGTTTTCTTGTGAAGTAACTCTATTTCAAGGATTTCTGTAGTGTATAACATCCTTTCTAGACTAGAAACTTACATTTTGATGTCTTCTACACTTGTTCTCACACAATTGTATGATATTCATTAGTATTTGCAATGAATGACTACTGATTTCTAGCTGTTTCCTATAATGGGCCTTCTTTTCTACTTGTGCGACTTCACCACATGTAGAAACAACTTTATACACTCTTCTCTGAACTTGAGAAGCTATATACACTTGTCTTCCAACTGTTTTACAGTTGAATACTACTTTTCAGTGAATTCTGGTGGTTTCAAACACTGGTTTCATGTGAAGTAACTCTATTTCAAGGATTTCGGTAGTGTATAACATCCTTTCTATTCTAGAAAAGTACATTTTGATGTCTTTTACACTTGTTCTCTCACTATTCTGTGATATTCAGTAGT